>NC_059121.1:14399430-14699430 GCF_020740685.1 Jaculus jaculus | reverse complement strand
TTGTCATTCAGTAGTGAATGCATTGGGCTATAATTCCAGTATGCTGTGGACTGAATTGTGTCCCCACCTCTCCTTCATGTATTGAAATGTTGAATGCTAACCCTAAGCTGGAGAGGTTGCCTAGTGGTTAAAGTGCTTGCCTGCAAAATTTAAGGGCCTGGTTTCGACTCCCCAAAACCCATGTGAGCCAGATGCACATGCTAACACTTGCTTCTGGAGTTCATTTGCAGTGCTACACACCCTGGCACACCCATTCTCTCCTCCCCCACCCCTAAATAAACTACATAGTGAATTCCAGTCCAAGCGGGGTTAGAGTGAGACTCTACCTTAAAAAACCAAAAAAAAGAAAGAAAAAAGAAATGCTATGCCCCCCCCCCCCGCAAGTGACTATATTTAGAGATGGGGAATTTGGAATGTAACTAGGGTTAGATGAGGTAATAAGAATGGGGTTGTCATTAGTCTCTTTTTTTAAAAAATATATTTTGGTTTTGCTTATTTATTTATTTGAAAGGAGAGAGAGAAAGGAGATAGACAGACAATGGGAGTGCCAGGATCTCTAGGCACTGCAATCTAACTCCAGATGGATGCGCCCCCTTGAGCGTCTGGCTTACGTGGGTACTGGGAAAATGAATCTAGGTCCTTTGGCTTTGCAGGCAAATGCTTTAACCACTAAGCAATGTCCCCAGCCCAGGCATTAGTCATTTTACAAGATGAGGCAGAGTGAGAAAGAGAGACCATTGTCTTTTCACTATATGAGGACATAGTAATAAAGTGGTCACTCACAAGAGAAGAAAAGACCTTCCAAAGAAACAAGATCTTACCGAAACCTTAACTTGATTTTCTAGCCTCCAGAACTATGAGAAAACAAATTACTGTTGTTTAAGTCACCTAGTATGTAGCATTTTGTTACAGCAGCCTAAACAGACTAAAAATGAATCAACTGACTTAACTATCCCACTAGTGCTCCAAAATGATTGGTACTAGTCACCTCTCTGTGCAGGCAGAGAGCCTGAGGTCTGGGGAGTGACCCGTATAAGCGACATAGAGACTGCAGTGTAGGCTGACTGCACGCTCATGCTCCTAGCCACGTATCAGATGGAAGCGCACACGTCAGTTCTTATCAGCAGAGCTGTTTATGAGCACCGTCCGTCCCACTAGCTGCCATCAGGCCCGTCCAGCGAGAGGTCCTCATGGTCACGCTGCAGCAATTCAAGGACACAGCGCGGTACAGCAGGTGTCGTGACTCAGTTTGCTTGCAATCCCAGGGTGCAAAACGACAATGGCTGTGTGATTTATGTGTCCAGAGAACAAGCCTTCCCTTTGGGGTGTCGTGTGGGAAGAGAGATGATGAAAACACTGAACGTGGCTCTGCGATCCAGAGCTCTTCGCAGCACAGCGTGGGTATTTGCAGGGCACCTCTGCCCAGTGGTGCCCATGACCTTGAAATCTCAGCCTCTCAGGGACAAACATTCCTGCAGTGAGAAGGGCACCAAAACTATTTGGGCCGATTGTGCATTCAGTAATCTCTCGTTCTGTCTCCAAATGCCAAGTTAGTCTCTGTGCAGACAGGTTCTATGTCCTTCTGCTTCTCCGCGTTCAGATGGAGGAGAGGGAGGAGAGCGAGCGAGCAGCTGGGTCTGTGGTCACACAGGGAGGCACGGCAGCAGGAGTTACACTGATCATCACTTTGCAGGCCTGCAAGCTCGAGTTCGATGTGGCTAAGAACACCGCGCCTTCCACAAGCACTCAGTTACGTGCCAACGCATCTTTCTAGTGTCATGACTGACGAGTTTTATCTTTCACAGCAAATAATTATCTTGAACTCCTAAGTTCAGTCTGTGCTTCACTTACAAGAGTGTTTGTGTTTCTGAAGATAATCCTCAGGAATCAGCCACGAGGCTCCCAAATATCTAAATCTTGTTAGTGATACTTGCTTTAAATTCCAATCCCATTCCTCAGAATCTCTTTGAAATAGTCAAGGAGCCCTGTCACTTTCGAATGATTCCTAGTATGGTAAGGGGGATTTTGAAGTTATCTACGAGGGCAGGACCCTATTCTTCTCTCATCCCTTCTCACTGCGGCTCTCTACAGAAAGGGGGGGTGGAAACTTACATTGCCTGAGGTATGGGAAAGGTCTGTAGCCTGTGTGGTTTGAGATGATGTCAGAAACTAAAATAAAGGACTTTATTTTTTATTTTTTATTTTAGAGAGACAGAAAGACTCCAGACATTGTGCCACCTAGTGCGCATGTGCTACCTTGCGCTTGCCTCACCTTTATGCGTCTGGCTTACTTGGGACCTGGGGAGTCTAACATGGGTCCTTAGGTTTAATAGGCAAGCACATTATCCACTAAGCTATCTCTCCAGCCCAAAATAAAGGATTTTGTTTTTAAAAAATTGCTGATGGTGATCTTCACTGTATGAACATATTGATCATATTCCCATTGGGTTATGCTCTTAGGTTTCTTCTCTTCAACCCCATTTCACCGAGGCCCCTCCTCAGTGGGGTTAGTGGTATCTACTGTGGGCTCTCCTGGAACCTGGCAGATATGATGGCAATAACTCGTCTCCTGCTAGGCAGTCGGCTTTCTTTTCTTTTGTTTCTAGCCCAAGCTGACCTGGAATTCACTGTGCACTCTCAGGGTGGCCTCAAACTCACTACGATCCTCCTACCTCTGCCTCCCGAGTGCTGGGATTAAAGGTGTGCACCACCACACCCTGCCATCTTTTCTTTTATTTCTTTCTCTTGTCTTATTGCTTGAGCTAAGACTTCAAGTACTATGTTGAATAGCAGTGGTGAGCGTGGGCAGCCATGTCTTATTCTGGACTTCAGTGAGAAGGCTTCAGGTTTCTCCTCATTTAGTATGATACGGGTCTGTTATTTATTGCCCTAAAGGGGAGTCTTTGGCTTTGATAATGCTACTGGTAATACAGTTTCCTAAGAGTACACATTTTAAGTTTGACTTAATTTTTTTTAATTTTATTTACTTATTTGAGACAGGGATAGAGAGAAAGCAGGAGAGAGAGAGAGAATGAACCAGGGCCTCTTGCCACTGTAAACAAACTCCAGATACATCTGCCACTTTTTGCATCTGGCTTTACATGGGTACTGGAGAATCAAACTCAGGTCATCAGGCTTTGCAAACAAGCACCTTTAAGTGCTGAGCCATCATGCCAGCCCTCATGTTTGACTTTAGAATGAATGCAATAAAATGGGTAAGAATGCCCCTGTGGACTCAGTACACACAATGTGTAAGCACATTATATCATTAAATCCTCATAGAAATCCCATGAAAAAGTGTTATGATTAATCACATTCCAAGGTGAGCAAATGAAGACATAGGTAAGTTGCTTACTTAAGAGAAGTAAAGAGCCAGGTGTGGTGGCACACACCTTTAATCCCAGCACTTGGAAGGCAGAGGAAGGAGGATCATGGTCAGTTTAAGGGCACCCTGAGACAACATAGTGAATTCCAGGTCAGCCTGGGATAGAGTAAGACCCTACCTTGAAAAACCAAAAATAAATAAATAAATAAAAATAAACCTAAGGGGAGAGAGAGAGAGAGAAAGAGAGGTAAGATGGCAAGGATAGCTAGTTGGTATAGCTGGTATTTGAACCTGTCTGAACCCAACAACTTCATGGTTAGCTCCCTATGATACTCCATATCCCCAATAAAGGATTCAGAAGAGAACATTTTCTCACTTCTGCACACAAAAGGCAAAGATCCTCAGTTTCTAGTCTTTTTTTTTTAAATAATGGATTTAATTTAATTTATTTATTTGAGAGAGAAGGAAATAGAGAGAGAGAGAGAGAGAGAGAGAGAGAGATTGAGAGAGAGAGAGAGAGGGGGAATGAATGGCTGCACCATTCTACCCACTTCAAGTGAACTCCACATGTATGCACCACCTTGTGCGCCTGGGTTATGTGGGTACTGGGGAGTTGAACCCAGGTCCTTAAGCTCTGCAGGAAAGTGCCTTGACTTCTGAGCCATCTCTCCAGCCTATTTTTTAGACTTTTTTCACCCAACTTTTTTTTAATGTTCCTACAATCTCTGGACACTCTGTTAGGGGTGCTGTTTTAGAGGGTTATATTAGGGGAGCTGCATTGCTTGTATTTTGCTAGGGCATGAGCATTTTCAGATTTAAACCTTATTCTAATAGGTTCCTTTGCAATTGTTTGGTTCTGTATGAGTTTACCTTTGTAAAAATAATCACATTTGCATTACATATATACATAATCTGGAGGGGTATATTTTAACATGCTACTAATTCTTTTATTATACTTATTAAGGCATAGTACTTGTGCATATTAATAGGGTTCGTTCATGTGGTGATATTTCCAAACATTCCCACTTTTCTTTTCTTTTCTTTTTTTTTTCTTTTTTTTTTTTGTGTGTGTGTGTATGGTATACATGTGTATATGCTCATGTGGTGCTCCGTAGTCTAAGCACCAGGGCCAATCATAAACAAAACAGGACTTACAAATGGTAGCTCATTGGCATCCCAGATAAGCTAACAATGCCAAAGAGAATCCTGAAATGAAACATGAACGAGGGCCGAAGGGACTAGTGGTGTGGATGAACCTGGGTTGGAACTGGACCTCTGAACTGGGAGGAACATTCTAGCGCGTTCTCTGCCCTAAATTCTGATCTTCAAAGGACTGCCTGCTTTGCTTCTCCTCAGATGGCAAGTTGCTTGTCCCCAGCACCAAGCTTTCGCTTTTCTCCTGAGTTGCTTTGTAGCTGACCAGACAAAACAAATGAGATGTAAGTAAGCACAAAGCTCTGTGCTTCCAGTGAAGTAAGTACTGCTTTACGAGTAGGAGAGACTGTGATCAAACTATTGTAGTGCTGGTCACAATGTCATCCACCTTTAATATTTTTAAAATTTATTTATTTGCAAGCAGAGAGAGATAGAGACAAGAGAGAGACAGGGAGAGAGATTGAGAGAATGGGCACGCCAGGGCCTCTAGCCTCTGCAAACGAACTCCAGACACTTGCACCACCTTGTGCATCTGGCTTAAATGGGCACTGGGGAGTCAAACCCAGGTCTTTGGGCTTTGCAGGCAAGTGCCTTAACCACTGAGAAATCTCTACAGCCCATCACTCACCTTTAAGTTGCTGAGGCTAGCCCTTTGTTCCCTGTAGCACTCCAGTGATGCACAATTACATGCCAATTAAAAAGAAAAAGATCTGTATTAAATACCCTTACCATCACATTAGCATGCTTTTCTGTTTGGAAGTCAGCACAGGATTTATGATACTTTCTTTATTTTGAATAGTTTTTATATAATCCTGGAACATTTTTTGCTAATAGCCAAGATAAACACTTGAGCACTCCGTGTCCATGAAAGAAAATGCAAAACAAAATGTAAAAAAAAAAAAAAAAGAGCCACTTCAGATTGATAGAAGCCACAGCAGGTCTTCTCCAGGCCCCAGGTTAACATCTGACAGGGAAGAGCACGTGGACTAAAGAAGCGCGCAGAGACCTTTGCAGCTACGTGTCCAAGTGAACTGAAATTAGGAGTTTCAGGAGGGATGCTGAGGCTGATGCTCTTGGTTCACAGATAAGTGTGAATTTGCATATCTGAACAATGTATAGTCAAAGCAGGTGATGGACTCTTAGAATAAAAAGGCTCAGAAGACAAATTGCTGGCTGAGTTAGGCTATATGGCCAACCATGGAGCCAGTCCACAGATCCAGGTACCTCACATCTGGCTAACCCTCTGTGGTGCTCCTAGGTGTCAGAGGTGTGCTTGCTTTCCCTCCCTCCCTTCCTTCCTCCCTCCCTCCCTCCCTCCCTCCCTCCCTCCCTCCCTCCCTCCCTCCCTCCCTCCCTCCCTCCCTCTCTCTCTCTTTCTCCCTTCTCTCATCCTGGCTCTGGCTCTCTCCTTTCTCTCATTTTCTTTGTCAATGCAGGTCTCCTGTGCAGCTCCCATCAGATCAGGTGGCATGGAAGCCAGCTGAGCCTCTGACCCCATTGTGTCAGGCTTCACAGGACAGATCCCTCAGTCAGCACTGAGGGAGGCATGGGGTCACGTTGCAAAGGATCTGCTGAGATTCCCTTGGGAACAGGTACATTTGGATTTGGACAGAGTTGGCAGGAAATCCGATTGCTGTGAACCAGAGCATGTAGCTGTGATGCGAAGGCCTCCAGAGTGGCATGGGGCATTACGCCGGGCCACATTGTCCCAGTCTTACCGCATCGCTTCATCTGGGTGGCGGATTGGAGAACAGCTCATCAAGTGTGCAAATGGGTCACGTTAAGTAGCTTGAGTACTTGGAAGAAAAAGGCTCCATTTCAAAATGACCTGAGAGGACGGGTCAGACAGAAGTGTAGGAAGGCAAGACCTAGGTTTATATATATATATATATATATATATATATATATATATATATATATATATATACATACATATACATATACATATACATACATATACATATACATACATACATACATACATACATACATACACATACATACATATATATATATATATATATATATATATATATATATATATATCAGTAGAGACAAATATGACAAAATGAAGGGGAGAGAGAGAGGAAGGAGTCAGTCACCGAGATCATGATATCCACCGTGTCTAGCGACGCTTGGCCCAGAATAATCACTACAGAAATGTTGGCTTAATTCGATTAACTTCCCACAGATTTAGTCCAAAGTTCAGGAATCCTCTTTTCAGTATCCTGGTTCACACACTCATTCAAAGTTAAGACACTAATGCCAACTTTGGAACTCTCCCCTATTCTTAGGGCTTGGTGCTCCAGTTGCTTAAAAACAAACAAACAAACAAACAACAACAACAACAAAAAAACACCTCCGAACAAAATCCACCCATTTCTTCCAGAAGAACAAGAAAAGTCTAATGTGCAACCAGGAGGCACAGCTGGTACTCTTTCCTTTTTTGTCCTCTTGCCTTGTTGACGGTTGACTTTTCCCTTTAGTGGAGATGGATTGTTGGTTTTCCATTTATTGTTGACAAAGTTTGCTCTGGGCAGGAGTACCCCAAGGCTTGGCCCATGGCTACCACATAGGGACTGGCTGAGGCCTTCATGACCCCACAGTGACTCCCAGAACCTCACTGAGGAGGGCCTGCAGGGTAAGGGGAGTTGGGTGAGGGGGTAATAGTATATAACCTGTTATTTTATATCTCCATCTATGTATGTATCCATGTATGTATGTATGTATGTATGTATGTATGTATGTATCTGTCTATCTATCCATCCATCTATCTATCATCTATCTATATTTAGAAAAGTGAGCCCTTTTTGTCTTCCTCAAGCATCCTCTCTCCTCATGATGCGACCACTGTTGGTGTAGACAGAAAACACTTGAATTATTGATACGTGAGGGATTCCAAGTGGAGAGGAGGTGAATAACTAGGATCAGCTGTCAGAAGATTGGGTTTGCATAGAAAAGCATCTTGTGGGCTGGAGAGATGGCTTAGTGGTTAAGCGCTTGCCTGTGAAGCCTAAGGACCCCGGCTCAAGACTGCATTCCCCAGAACCCATGTGAGCCAGATGCACAAAGTGGCGCATACATCTGGAGTTCGTTTGCAGTGGCTGGAGGCCCTGGCACACCCATTCTCTCTCTATCTATCTGCCTCTTTCTGTCTGCGTCTGTTTGTTACTCTCAAATAAATAAAATTAAAAAAAAAAGTAATTAAAAAAAGAAAGCATCTTGTTTCTGGGGCCCCTGGGCATACAACAAGAGAGGACACAGTTGTTAAAGGAGTGGCCCACCTCTCTGGAGGGTAACAGTTTATATTCAAATTGAGTTCTGAAAGGTTTCTTATTTTGTCCTTGCACCTCTTAATATTGTCTCCGTCAGTTATTTCTCGCCTATTCCACTCTGCTCCTATTCCTATGTCTCCCTTTAGCATGCCACACTTTTTGCTGTTATTTGTTTAGATTTTAATAAGGTTTACCCAAGATAGAGAGTTTACTAGCTGACCTTGTTTTAAAAATTCACTTTCTTGGGCTGGAGAGATGGCTTAGCGGTTAAGCACTTGCCTGTGAAGCCTAAGGACCCCAGTTCAAGGCTCAGTTCCCCAGGTCCCAGATGCACAAGGGGGCGCACGCATCTGGAGTTCGTTTGCAGAGGCTGGAAGCCCTGGCACACCCATTCTCTCTCTCTTCCTCTATCTGTCTTTCTCTCTGTGTCTGTCGCTCTCAAATAAATAAATAAAAAATTTAAAAAAAATTCACTTTCTTGAATAATTTTCTCAGTGTCTTTATAGATGTTCTTATTATCTCCCAGAGTTAGGCTAAATTTAGAGGAAAATGAGAACTAAAACAGCTGCTAATTCTGTTTTTTTTTTTTTTTGGTTTTTCGAGGTAGGGTCTCACTCTAGCCCAAGCTGACCTGGAATTCACTATGTAGTGTCAGGGTGGCCTCAAACTCATGGCGATCCTCCTACCTCTGCCTCCCAAGGGCTGGGATTAAAGGCATGTGCCACGACGCCCGGCTCCACACTTTTTTTTTTAATGGGTGTGTGTGAGATAGCTGTTCCCCAAAAACCATTTTAGAAACACAGTGTATACTGAAAATTGTGCAATGAAACACGGCCATTTGTATGTATGTGATTTAATCTCAGTACTCGGGAGGCAGAGGTAGGAGGATCGTCATGAATTCGAGGCCACCCTGAGACTACATAGTGAATTCAGGTCAGACTGGGTTACAGTGAGACCCTACCTCAAACCCCATACCCCCTAAAAAATATTTTGATAACCATTGACTATAAAACTGAATGTGAAATGAATTTCTAGATGTTTAATTAAATGCTTTCTTGGGGCCCTGGGGCCACTGACAAATACCATATATTAAACAACAAGACCTTTATGTTACTTCATATTTTACCTTCAGATTACACATAGATATAAAATTTAAAACCCGAAGCAATGCTAGAGACTGAAAGTCAGATGCCAGGTTTATTTTTCAGAATTCTTATGGTGGCCACATAAAATGTTTTATTAGACAGTTACTTTAATTTTTACTTAAAATCAAGACCCCTTTTGCTGATCAGTTACCTTTCAGTGTTTTAACAAGGAATCAGAAAGAAAAGTTAAGACCTAAAGGGGGGAAATCAACCATTTGTTATGCTGTAGAAAGTTATGCTGAGGAGGGCTGGAGAGATGGCTTAGTGGTTAAGCGCTTACCTGTGAAGCCTAAGGACCCCGGTTCGAGGCTCGGTTCCCCAGGTCCCACGTTAGCCAGATGCACAAGGGGGCGCACGCGTCTGGAGTTCGTTTGCAGAGGCTGGAAGCCCTGGCGCGCCCATTCTCTCTCTCTCCCTCTATCTGTCTTTCTCTCTGTGTCTGTCGCTCTCAAATAAACAAATAAATATTTTTTTTTAAAAAAAGAAAGTTATGCTGAGGAGTGAGGGAGAAAGTTACTTGAGAAAACAATAGTAGGCCAGGAGCGATGGGGCACGCCTTTAATCCCAGCACTCAGGAGGCAGAGGTTGGAGGATCACCGTGAGTTCGAGGCCTGCCTGAGACTACAGAGTGAATTCTGGAAAAAAGAAAACAATAGTAGACTTTAGGTACGGTACAGCAAAAGGAAGGCATTGCCAAAGAAGAAAGTAATAGTTCTACAACATTTACTTTTTAGAAAACAATTTGAGCTAGCAAATTTTATTTTAAATAATCACTTCATTTTAGGAATAGTCACTTAGGATTGTATACATAAAATACAAAAATTACAAAGATCGAGTTTGTATAAGCCACGTTCCTGTTGTTAACATCTAACATGAGCATAGTACATTTACCACAACCGATGAGCCAGTGTTGATACACGGTCACGCTTCGTTCAGACTTCCAAGTTTTCCTATAATCTTCTCTTCTGTTCTAGTGATGCAGGACTTTGGGGTTCAGGAAGCATCCCCCAAATGTATGAAATCTAATTTTGGGCCCTGTCCTACCTTTAACAAAGAAGGATAAATTATGAATTATTAAGTGCATTTAGGGAGAAGTTACAAATTATAGAGTTTATTTGAGGAAAACTGGGATCTAAGAAGAAGGGCTAGAGCAAGGTCATAAGCACAAGGAAGTGCATGCAAGTGGCCAACACAGCGTGGCTCTCGAGAGTCATTTAAGAGAAATGAGGCCTTTAGGGAAAGAGTGGTGTGGAGCCGCAGGCGAGCGGGAGGTGGCACCTAGGAGCTTGCGTGGGGACATATAGAAAGGACACCACAGCAACCAGCCTGCTTCCCTATGGAAGAAAGCTAAGAGGGGAAGCATGGCAGTGGCTTAAGGAAGAATAGCAGAGAGAAACTAGCAGAGCAGAGACCAAGACACTTCGAGGAGGAGTGAGTCATGAAGAGAGTTTTATGCTCATAGTTAGCTCATGCTTAGAGAAGGTACGCAGATAGCAGCCTTAGAGCAAGAGAGATGGAGCTGGTGAGGGAAGTATGCATGTGGCAGATTCAGAGACCAGAGGAAAATCATACATGTAATTAAAGTGAGAAGTTACCCTAAACTGTAGGCAAGCAGCAAAACCATCCAGACCAGGAAACATGGCTGTGCGTGTGTGTGTGTGTGTGTGTGTGTGTGTAGTGGGGGCACACTCTCGTGTATCCCTGTGACCAGAGCTAGCAAGGACAGGCATAGAGAGTTAGTGTTAAAGAACTTGAAAGCCGGCTCCTCCCCCTACCCCCACCGAGGTACGGTCTTGCTCTCGCCCAGGCTGATCTGGAACTCACTATGGAGTCTCAGGGTGGCCTTGAACTCATGCCATCCTCCTACCTCTGCCTCCCGAGTGCTGGGATTAAAGGAGTGTGCCACCACGCCTGCTGAAAGGTTGAAAATGCATTCATCAGATCCAGGCATGCAAAGGCAAGGCCGGACTGGTTTGTAGCTTCACGGGGCAGGCTTCAGGACCAGCTTACACGGGTAGGGAAGGCCTCCTGTTCAGGTGGCATGCTAGGCTGTGGGCAGCAGGGGCCACGGTGGCTGTTCTAGATCAGCCTCAATCAGACAGAGTTCCATTCCTTCCAGGAGTTCCATTCCTGCCAGGGTGAGGTGGCGTTGCTTCTCTCGAAAAGAAGCTAGCTTTCTCCTGTTTCTCCTTCACAGGATTCCATCAGCTCACCTCAGGGCACTAGTTGGCCTCCTCTCACTCTTCTTGGCTGCGAGTTGCTTGGACTTTTATTATTATTATTATTATTGTTATTATTATTATTATTATTTTGAGAAAGAGAGACAGAGACAGAGACAGAGAGAATTGGACGCCAGGACCTCAGACACTGAAATCGAACTCCAGACACTTGTGCCACCCAGTGGGCATGTGCGACCTTGTGTTTGCCTCACCTTTGTGTGTCTGGCTTACATGGATCCGGAGATTCAAACATGCATTCTTAGGCTTTGCAGGCAAGCGCCTTAACTGCTAAGCCATCTCCCCAGCCCAGCTCTCCTTAATGTTGACTACCTTAATAGCTTTGAGGAGTTGTGGGGACTGGTGAGGTATTCATGCACTGCTCCTTAATTAGGATAGATCTGATTTTTTTTCTTTCTCATGATTATAACCAGGTTGTGGCTTTCTCTGAGGAAGACCACGCATACAAAAGTGCCATTTAAAAAAATTAATTTAGTTTAATTTTTATTTATTTATTTGAGAGAAAGAAGAAGGAGGAGGAGGAGAAGAAGAAGAAAAGAGAGAATGGGCACATCAGGGCCATAGCCGCTGCAAACAGACTCTAGATGTATGCGCCACCTTATGTATCTGGCTTTATTTGGGTCCTGGGGAATTGAAATTGGGTTCTCTGGCTCTGTAGGCAAGCGCCTTAACTGCTAAGCAATCTTTCCAGCCCAAAGTGCTACTTTTTAATCATGTCACATCAATGGTTTTGTTGCAGTAGCTTTTCATTACTGGAACAAAGCACCCAACGATTTGTCAGAATTAAAACAAATTTTTTTTAGATTTATTTATATTTATTTATTAGAGAAAGGGAGAGAGACACAGACAGAGAGAGGGTGAGAATGGGTGCACCAGGGTCTCTAGCCACTGCAAATGAACTCCAGACGTATGCACCCTCTTGTGCATGTGGCTTACATGGGGCCTGGAGAATCAAACCAGGATCCTTTGGCTTTGCAGGCAAGCACTCTAAGCCATCTCTCCAGCCCAAGATAGCATCTTGACTAGGATTTGACTTACATCCTGTCCCTGATGGCTAATGTTGAACATTTTCATGTTCATTGGTCAGTTTTATTCTTTTGATAACTTAGATTGCAGCTTAAAACATCCCCTAATAATGAGAGAAAAACAACAAAGAAAAAGACAAAGAAAAAACAGAGCTGGGTGTAGTGACACATGCCTGTAATTCCAGGATTTGGGAGACAGAGGCACAAGGATTGCTGTAAGATCCAGGCCAGCCAGGGTTCTATAGTGAGAGTCAATGTCAAAACAAACAAACAAACAAACAAAACCAAAAAACTACCACCACCAACAACAAGAAAAACAAGCTAACAAACATAAAAATAACTGTCATTTCGCAGGCCCCGTGTGAATAGTGCAGGCTTCTGCTTGTATCTTTTTAGCTTAGTGGTGTCAGCAAGCCCTTTTTTCTACACCTTTTTATTGCTGTGTCACGTTAGTCCCCCCAATAGGTTCATGTTCTGTTCCCCCAATTTCTAGGTTTCAGGGAATATGACATGGGCCAAGTGGGAGAAATATTACACTGTAGAAATTATTGTCTTAACATATCACAACTGTTAAAAATCTGTTGGCCAAGCTGGAAGAAGCCATTCTGCATACAGTTCAATGAGAGAGAGAGAAATCACCAGGGAAGATACTCAACAGTGGACACTGCAAGCCTTATATTTGGCCAGCCAGGCCAAATGAGCCAACAGGTGCAAAAGTGGCACCTCTGTCATGGTGGAAACCAACTGCCCTCCAATGGAACTGGAGGCCCGCTCCATGGGAGGGAATACATCCCTGATACTGAAAACTTACAACAGGGGTAGTCATGAGCCCTAGGGGTGTAACATCTGCTGATGTCTGGGAAAATGTATATACTATGCTTATCAAACTGCCCAGTAAGCACTTCTTTTAATGTTCATACCCTTATATTAATGCTACTCTCTCTTTTTGTAGAGAATCTTCTCTTTTCAAATGGCAGTGACCTGGGGATGACTCCGAAGGCATCCTGGTGCTGGAAAGAAGTGACCAGAGTGCTCAGCACCGCAATATCTCTGTCACACCTTCCAAGGCTCAGGGTCCATTGCAGAAGAGGTAGTGGAAAGAATGTAAGAGCCAAAGGAAGGGTAGGACTCCTTACAACGTGCTCTTCCAGACAAAAATATGGCCTGGATATCCATGACCTCACAGTGCCTGACACTACCTACACAAGCCCATCATAAGAGGAGGAAAAGATCATGACACCAAAATAAAAGAGAGACTGATTGAGATGGGGAGGGGATACGAATGCCCACTGTGTGCTGGATTACAGGCGTGTGCCACCGTGCCCACTGGGTGCTGATTACAGGCGTGTGCCACCGTGCCCACTGGGTGCTGATTACAGGTGTGTGTCACCGTGCCCACTGGGTGCTGATTACAGACATGTGCCACCGTGCCCACTGTGCACTGGATTACAGATGTGTGCCACTGTACCCACTGTGTGCTGATTACAGACGTGTGCCACCATGCCCAATCTATGCTTGATTACACAGGTGTACCACCATGCTTTGTTTATTTTTCCCCTTTGGATGGGAATATCTTTAAAAAATTATTTGTTTATTTGCAAGTAAACACACAGCGAGAAAGAGAGTGGGGCTGGGGGAGGAAGGGAGAGAGAGAATGGACACGCCAGGGACTCTAGCCACTGCAAACGAACTACAGATGCATGCCCCCCACTTATGCATCTGGCTCATGTGGGTCCAGGGGAATTGAACACAGGCTGTTGGACTTCACAGGCAAACGTCTAAACAGCTAAGCCATCTCTGGTCAACATCTTGCTATTTGTTTCTTTGCGTTGCTCTCAGCTACCCTAATTGCCTCGCTAAGTGAGCCCTTTAAAATGCAAATCTGACTATACCACTTTTCTGCTAAGAGCCTACCTGTAGGTTTCTGTTGTTTTTAGGACAAAACCCAAGGATTTTTTTTTAATTTTTATTAACATTTTCCATGATTATAAAATATATCCCATGGTAATTCCCTCCCTCCCCACCCCCACACTTTCCCATTTGAAATTCCATTCTCCATCATATTACCCCCCCATTACAATCATTGTAATTACATATATACAATATCATCCTATTAAGTATCCTCTTCCCTTCCTTTCTCTACCCTTTATTTTTTAAAAATTTAAAAATTAAAAAAAAATTATTAGGGATTAGTTAAGAGGGTCTCTGTTTATTTCTCTATCCTCCGTCTAACAGATCTCCCAATTTAGTGACTCCTGAGTGAACATAAGATCTCACTTGAGGGCTAGAGAGAAGGCTCAGTGGTTAAAGGCACTTTCTTGCAAAGCCACATCGCCTCAGCACTCACGTAAAGCCAGGTGCACAGAGCAGCACTTGCGTCTGGAGTCCATTTGCAGCAGCAGAAGCATCCCAAATAAGTAAGTGTATATTTTTAAAAGGTCTTGCTTGCTTTAGCACTTTTATACATGCTGTATCCTCTGCCTGGAGTAGTCCTTTTGCTGACAAACTCCTTGCTTGGATCACTATGTTGCTGAAAGTCTTTCCAGACACTACAGATGGAATGAATATCTAGGCAGATCTAGGGATTTTATGTTTTTCACTGGAGCCTCTTACTCTTCAGTGTTCTTGTCAGAACCATATCCAAATAATTTAAGGTACAACATGGGGTTTAAAAATTGATCTTTTCCGCCGGGTTATAAGTCGTATGAGCACCAGATGGATTCCCTTTCCGTTGCTCTGCCTGTAGCGTCGTGGGCGCTGGCAGTGTGCTCGTCACACAGTGGGCACTCTGGGTAGCAGTGAGTCACTGACCAGACAAACAGCACCAAAAGCAGCCTTTGGGAGGAAAGGGCTTACTCCACGCTGCCCATTTCAAGGGTCGAGAGAGCCTGGCAGGCAGAGCTGGCGCATCATCTCCACAGGACGCACGGGAGAAATCACAGGAGTGAGCGAGCTCTCCAGGCCAAGCAGGGTTACGCTGGGGACCTTCCAGGCCCGCCGGAGACACACCTCCCCGCCAGGCTCCACCAGGTGGGGACGAAGTAGGCAACTTGGTCACAGATACTTGAGGCTTTGGGGGACATTTTAAATTCAGATTCCCAACACTCTGCAGGCAACTGTTGAATTGTTGGTGGGAACATTTTTCAGGTATCTGAAAAACGCGTAGAACCATGGAAAGCAAAACTTCCCTACGGTATTTTCTTGCGGAGCCGCACCACCGGGCAGGACTGTCCCTCTGCGGGAATGGAGACCATGGAGCCGCTCTCACTCCCGAGCCTGGCGCCACAGCTGCATGCGCTCTGCAGCGCTTACTGTTTCGGAATCGCCTGCGAGGTTTGTTAAAATGCAATTGCTTGGCCCCACGTGAAGCTGTTTTTTTTTTTTTGTTGTTGTTGTTGTTATTTGTTTGTTTGTTACATGATGCGTGAGAGCTTCCATTTCTTAAGACTTTCTGGGTCATGCTTCCGCCGCCGCTGTTCTGGCCACACTGAAATGCGAAGACTGTGAGCCATTTGACAGGCAGTTTTGTCCCTTTGTTGGGACGAAGGGTCCTTGCTAAGTTCAATGGTTGGACTCAGGGCGAAGGTCGAGTTCAATGTGTCCAGGCAGTGGCCTGCTTCTGGCTCTTTCTTCCTGCCCTACGTCCTTCCCTTTGGTGGCGATCCTGGAAAACCACAGAGGGCTCAGTAACATTGAAAACCAGCTTTGAAATCTGCTGTGCCGACCTTGGTGCCAAGAAACTCACCACAGTGGGCCTCAGTTTAACCCGTGGTCCTGCTGAGGCCAGTCCTAGTATGTGTATGTTGCTGAATATATACAGACTAGCATCAGCACTTACCCAGGTTTTGAAATTCTGTGGAAGAATCTGGGCTTCTTCAGTCTGAATGTACTGAGCACATGTCTTAGAGCTTGACTCTCACTGCGCACAATTTAGTTCTGTGGAACCACATTTCATTCTGTAATTGAGCACCTGAATAAATGTGTTTTCGCATCCAACTAAACCAGCAAATGGAAACACCTCTGGGGTAAAAGGAATGGAAATGCCTGCTATCCTTCAGTGCCACCAACCCAATAAACCCCCTACTTGGCATTGCGCGCATCCAACCAGCAAGGTGCAAATCAAGCGCCACACTTTCTCTGCCGGGCGAGGCACCCATTCCTGTGCAGCGCAGGCGAAGCAGCCGGCTGCTGTTCCAAAAGCCATAATTTTCTCAGGAAAAGTGAGACGGGCAACAAACAAACAAACAACAAAGGCTTCTGAAATAGAGCTAACCACAACGAGACAGGTGCACAAATAACCACAGATGATTAGCGATGGAAGAGAGAGTGGGGAGGCCAATTGGTCTAATCTCCTTACATTATAGAGAAGAAAGCCCTAGAGAGACTACATGCCCTGCTGAAGTTACTGAAGTGAATGGTTGCAGACCCCCAACTGGAATTTAGGTCTTCTGTGTCTTGGGTCACTGCTATTTTCTTTCTTTCTTTCTTTTTTTTTTTTTTTTACTTTTTAGTTTTTCTTTTCACAATTTTTATTAACATTTTCCATGATTATAAAAAATATCCCATGGTAATACCCTCCTTCCTCCCCCCCCACCGCATTTTCTCCTTTGAAATTCCATTCTCCATCATATTACTTCCACATCTCAATCATTGTAGTTACATATATACAATACCAACCTATTAAGTACCCTCCTCCCTTCCTTTCTCTTCCCTTTATATCTCCTTTTTAACTTACTGGCCTCTGCTACTAAGTATTTTTTTTTTCTCACACAGAAGCCCAATCATCTGTAGCTAGGATCCACATATGGGGGAGAATATGTGGTGCTTGGCTTTCTGGGCCTGGGTTACCTCACTTAGTATAATCCTTTCCAGGTTTATCCATTTTTCTGCAAATTTCATAACTTCATTTTTCTTTACCTCTGAGTAGAACTCCATTGTATAAATGTGCCACATCTTCATTCTCCACTCATCAGTTGAAGGACATCTAGGCTGGTTCCATTTCCCAGCTATTATAAATTGAGCAGCAATAAACATGGTTGAGCACGTACTTCTAAGGAAATGAGATGAGTCCTTCGGATATATGCCTAGGAGTGCTATAGCTGGGTCATATGGTAGATCAATCTTTAGCTGTTTTAGGAACAAACCTCCACACTGATTTCCACAATGGCTGGACCAGATTGCATTCCCACCAGCAGTGTAGAAGGGTTCCTCTTTTTCCATATCCCTGCCAGCATTTATGATCATTTGTTTTCATGATGGTAGCCAATCTGACAGGAGTGAGATGGAATCTCAATGTAGTTTTAATCTGCATTTCCCTGATGACTAGTGACGTAGAACATTTTTTTAGATGCTTATATGCCATTCGTATTTCTTCCTTTGAGAATGCTCTATTTAGCTCCATAGCCCATTTTTTGATTGGCTTGTTTGATTCCTTATTATTTAACTTAAAAAATTTTTTTTATTATTATTTATTTATTTGAGAGTAACAGAGACAGAGAGAAAGACAGATAGAGGGAGAGAGAGGAATGGGCGCGCCAGGGCTTCCAGCCTTTGCAAACGAACTCCAGACGCGTGTGCCCCTTTGTGCATCTGGCTAACGTGGGACCTGGGGAACCGAGCCTCGAACCGGGGTCCTTAGGCTTCACAGGCAAGCGCTTAACCGCTAAGCCATCTCTCCAGCCCTTATTTAACTTTTGAGTTCCTTGTATATCCTAGATATTAATCCTCTATCAGATATATAGCTGGCGAATATTTTTTCCCATTCTGTAGGTTGCCTCTTTGCTTTGTTCACTGTGTCCTTTGCAGTGCAAAATCTTTGTAATTTCATGAGGTCCCAGGTCACTTCTATTTTCATGTTGCCTTATATTTGGTGATTAAATTGTTATGTGTGTGTATGAGTGAGGAAAAATGAATCATATCTCTCTGAGGCTTCATTTATTCTCCTGAGAGAGAAAAGCACATTCAGGTTATCCTATAGCAGCGGAAGGAAAGCAGGGAGACCGGTCCAGGTCTCACTTTTACCTTCCCAGACACGATTCGAAAGTCAGATTGCAAGCCCGTTTCAGGACGGCCAGTGTCAGTGGGCAAAGGAAATGCTGGTGTTAGAATTGTGTTTGCCTCTCACATTCTTTTTTTTTTTTTGGTTTTTCAAGGTAGGGTCTCACTGTAGCCCAGGCTGACCTGGAATTCACTATGGAGTCTCAGGGTGGCCTCGAACTCGCAATCCTCCCACCTCTGCCTCCCGAGTGCTGGGATTAAAGGCGTGCGCCACCACGCCCGGCCCTCTCACATTCTTAACTGTACTCTTGTGGATCTCTGATTAATTTCCCAATTTAGCATTTAGCATAATTTCAACCATCTTTATCAAGGTCCTTGGCTGCAAAGATGAAAAACTCAGGATGGGCAAGCATTCATAGGAGATTATTAAAAGAACATAACAATTAGCGTCCAATACTCCAGGTCAAGGAATGGTATGCCACCAAAGCCTCAAGGGGATTGGAATGGAAGAGGTCTCAGAGGCTTGGCAGTCAGTAAGTAAATCAATTCATATTTTCCAAATACCCATGATGGACCAAGTACTTGGGGACAGAGAAACAAAAGTGTCAAAGTCATTGCTTCCAAGAACTAACATGCCAGTGGGAGATTCAGACAGAAACATGCAAGTGGGGTGATGGGATGATTTTAAGTGTTAGCCAGTTGTATGAAGTCAAATAGAGACTCGTGGTGGGTGGTGACGGGGCAGGGGTTATTTCTTTGGCTGAGACGCTTAGAGAGGACTCTCTGAGGAGGCTTTTGATTCTGAAAGGAAACAGAAGTTCATATTTTAATTTGGATTCTGTGGAAATTCAGTAAAAAACGATGAATGGGTTAGTCACTTGTTGTTTTACTACTCACAGAATGATCTATAGTGGGAGAGTTGACGGGATCATTTTGTGGAGAATGATAGCTTATGAGGTGGTGGTAGGGGAGTGGTGCCCCCGACCTGCGGGGCCAATGTTACGCGGGGTGGTCGAGGAGGGCTGCAACCTGAAAGAACGGGCGGAAAAGAAGAAGGAGACCAAGCAGAGGTTTTGTCAAGGTCTCGTTTAATGTTGGATTTTTTTAGCTCTTTTATAATCAACCAGCAGGTAGGGCAATAAGGAGGGGAAAAAGGGGGATGGGTACAAGGAAGGAGGAAGTAGGGCCACCTGGCCGTAATCTTCTGGAGCATCTTCTTGGAACCTCTCTGGTGACGTCTCCCAGAGCAGCTGTTTGTTCTCGGGGGAGGGGCTGCATGAGGGCGGCTAGTTCTCTTTTGTCCTCAGGGCAGTGAGGGGCCATATGAAGGCTGTTAGTTCTTCTTTTGTCCTTGGGCGGTCAGGTCATGGTCTCTGACAGAGTGGGTGAGGGGTGGTCAGGTTCAGGTTACATTTGGAAGGCGGAGCTCATAGGTAGAGCTCATATGACTTGCTGTTTGATTAGGCATGGTACAGGAATATGGAGAGGGTAATGTGGACACAAAGAGACAAGAGACTTGTGAGTGAATTACCAAGCCTCCCCTCTGACTAGAGAAATTGAGAACACGCATATACCAGTATTGAAAGGAAGTCGACTAGAAAGGTGTCAACTAGGAAATCAAAAACTCTCTGGCCAGAGTAAGGACAAGGAAATTAGTAAATAGTTATGGGAAGGTGTTGAACAGGGACAAATTTGAATTGAACTGAGGATTCACAAATGGGTGGTTACCAGAATGTGTTAGGAGCCGGGGGTTTGGAGGAAACAGTCTAGAATTGAGATCAGTCCAGATCTGGATCCAGGAGAAGAAAAGTGGCAAGGCAGACAAAAGGGGGGCGTCTTGAGAAGAAACGTGACTCTCAAATGCTGCCCAGAAGTGAGGTGTCCGAGGACATGTGCATTCACCTGAGACCATGGTTTCAATGGCTTCCGTGAAGCACTGGACACCCAGTCCTTTGGGTTGAGGAGAAAACAGGAGGTGGGGCGGCAGAGACGGTGGTTAGACAAGTGCTCTGAAGAGAAGACGAGGCAGTGCCTGGCGCTTGCTGGAGGAGGGCTGGCACTGAGGAAGGGCTTCCCGAGGCAGCTTTGAACAGAAGTGTGCATGCCCCAGCTAGGGGCCTTGGTTACCTAATAACTGTGCCGCCTGGGTCTAGTCCTTTACGCTGAGCTATTCTAAAAACGACAGCATGGACTGGACAGTGTTTTTTTTTTTTCTCTAGTTCCTGTGGCTGCTGTAAGAAACAATCCCAACTGTGGTGGCTTAACATAATGGAAGTTTACCCCGTCGCGGTAGCGGAGAACAGGAGTTCAAAATGAAGGGCTGGCAGAGCTGCGATCTCTTCAGTGCTCCTGGGCAGAAGCCAGCTTCTGCTTCTCACTGTTCCTGGGAGCTCCCAGCATGCCTTCACACACACTGGTTGTGGCTGCATCACTCCAGTCTCTCTGTGCTCACGTTATCCTCTCTTGTGAGCAGGTCTCTCCCTGTACTGTCCTCCGGGCCCCTGTCTTTACTACTGTCTTATAGAGTTCTAGGTAACTGCATTTAGGTACACTTGTATAATTGAGAGTTCCTCAAGATATATATATATATATATATATATATATATAAATTTATTTATTTGAGAGAGGGAGGAGAGAGAGAAAATGGGTGCACCAGGGCTTCCAGCCACTGCAAATGAACTCCAGATGCATGCGTCCCCTTGTACATCTGGCTTACGTGGGTCTTGGGGATTCGAACCGAGGTCCTTTAGCTTTTCAGGCAAGCGCCTTACCACTAAGCAATCTCTCTAGCCCATGCTATATTTTTAAAAGATTTATTTTCATTTTTTATTTATGAGAGAGAGAGAGAGAATGGGCACACCTGGGCCTCCAGCCATTGCAAATGAACTCCAGATGCATGCATCACTTTGTGCATCTGGCTTATGTAGGTACTGGGGAATTGAACCTTGGTCCTTTGGCTTTGTTGGCAAGCACTTTAACCACTAAGCCATCTCTCGAGCTCAAGGTCTTTAACTTAAGCACATCTGTACCCCACAAGGTAATATGATTATTTTCCATGTAGAATGACAGGTGCAGGTTCTACAAATTAGGATGTGGACATCTTTCTTTTGGGGATCACTATTCAGCCTGCTATTGACAGGTACTTGAAAGATGTCAAGACATTTTCCTGAGCTTTCCCCTTGCTATGTACCTTATAAAGAAAGAATTGGGGCCCTTGGTTACAAGTACTGGATTCAAGTTTTTGTCTCATCAAAAAGGACTTTGATAACTTACATGTACTGATTCCTGGTACTATTGAGAAATCATTCTGATTAACAACATTCTAGTTGAGATGCACTTCAACCATTCTGTTTTCTTGTTACTGAATGTACACTCAGAAAAGAAGAAGATAACTGAGATAAAAACTGGCTATTTTTTTCCATTTAATCTAGGCTCTTTATAGTCAAACTACATGTTAAAGAAGCAGGGCTTTACCTTACTGTCCTTTCTTGTCGATCAAAACAAACCTAAACAAGGCATAAACTAGAAAGTAGCTTCTGGGCTTAGAGAAGGGTTAGAAAAATGCTTGTAGTGTTATTATGGAGGTTGGAGTTGTTTCCTGTCCATAGTGTGTGCTTTCAGTGGAATTCCCTCATCTGGCCTTCTTGGCTGTTGCACTGCTGTCCGTGAGGTGACCTTCCAGGAGGAAAAGCTGCTTTTGGATAGTTATACTTATCCAGGACTAAGAAGTAGTCCTGGGATGGAGGGTTGCCCTAGAGGTTAATGCACTGGCCTGCAAAGCCAAAGGACCCAGATTTGATTCTCCAGGACCCGCATAAACCAGATGCACAAGGGGGCGCATGCGTCTGGAGTTCATTTGCAGTGGCTGGAGGCCCTGGTGAGCCCATTCTCTCCTTCTGTCAAATAAATAAATAAATAAAAACTATAAATATATGTTGTCCTGTCGTCCTCAACCCAACCCCAACTAGGAATTTAGAAAGGAGGAATTGATTATTCTAAGTGCTCTGTCAATAGCTTTCTCTTCAGGGATGACTGCAAATTCCACTTCACTCCTTTGAGAAACCCTGGCCTCACACTCACCTCCCTTCTGAGACTGAGCGCGGCTTTGTCTCCTGGGCGTGCTGCAATGGCTGAGTCTGCCCCTTCCCTCTTCTCCCACTGGGCATGGGGATGGCTTTTACATTTGCAAGGAGGAGGAAGAGGGTGGGGGACTCCCCTGGTTTTTTTTTTGTTTTTAACCAGTTGAGGAGTTAGTTCACTGTGCATTTCCTTTTCAGAGCAGTTTCCAGGCCTGCTGGCAGGGGTCTGTGGGCACCTCCCTGCCACCGCCCGCCATCACCCGCCTCTGTTTAGAAACAGCCCTAAACCAGCTCCGCGTGGAGCCTTTTGGGAAGGATTAGAGAGAAGCTTATCTACTTTCCACAGAGTCGCATGGAGAGGATCTATTCGAATGAAACGACAGAGAATTACATCCTTCAAGTGTATCCCTGGAGGGGCGGATGTTCTCAGCATTCAGATAAACAACCGAATCTTCTCTACCTCATCTCCAGACTTGAATGGTCCCTTTTGAGAAACTCAAGACGAGGTGACTGTGGTATTTTCGATGTGCAGCCAAATGTATATATGTATTTTTCCTCTAGCAGTGTCGTATAACATTGTGCTGACTGCTTAGACTTTAAAAAGGCTTACAATCTGAGGATTATAATGAAATCATTTACTATCCTCTGCTTTCTATTCTATTATTTTCTCTTTGGATCTATTTTCTGCATCTTTAATCATCTGCGCATTGTTTTTTCTTTCTGAAACCTTTACTGACCGCTATAGTCTTATAAAGTATGCCAACAGAGCCAGCCTGTGATGTGGCACAGGCCTGGTGGCGCCTTGATGGAGCACAAAGACCAGCTACCCATGTGGTGCCATTGCTCTCACCTTTTGTTTAAAGTGAATGCCATGGGAAAGTAGCTGACTTCCTGTGGTGAATAATTTCGTGTCTTGACCAGGCTAAGAGTTTCACAAATACCTGGTTAAGCATTATACCTAGAGTGTTTCTCAGTGAGATTAACATTCGAACCTGTGCACTTAGTAAAGCAGATCGCTTCCCACATTGTGGGTGGGCATCATGCGATCTGCCGGAAAGGCTAACTAGAATAAAACAGCCAAAAGCGAATTCTTGCTCTGTCTTCTCTTAGCTTTGGTCTCAGACTCAGACATGGATTAGAACTTTACTATTGCATCTCATTGATTTCCAGTTTGCCAGCTGTGGATGAGAACACTTTTAGCTTCCATAATTGCATGAGCTAATTCCCTCCCCTCCCTTGCCCTCCTCTTCCCTCCCCTCCTCTCCCCTCCCATCTCTACCTCTCCTCTGCCCTCCCCTCCCCTCCTCTGCAGCCCTTCCCTCCTCTCCCCTCCCATCTCTCCCTCTCCTCAGCCCTCCCCTCCCCTCCTCTGCAGCCCTTCCCTCCTCTCCCCTCCCATCTCTACTTCTCCTCTGCCCTCCCCTCCCCTCCTCTGCAGCCCTTCCCTCCTCTCCCCTCCCCTCTCTACTTCTCCTCTGCCCTCCCTTCCTCTCCTCTGCAGCCCTTCCCTCCTGTCCCCTCCCCTCTCTACTTCTCCTCTGCCCTCCCCTCCCCTCCTCTGCAGCCCTTCCCTCCTGTCCCCTCCCCTCTCTACTTCTCCTCTGCCCTCCCCTCCTCTGCCGCCCTTCCCTCCTCTCCCCTCCCCTCTCTACTTCTCCTCTGCCCTCCCCTCCCCTCCTCTGCAGCCCTTCCCTCCTCTCCCCTCCCATCTCTACTTCTCCTCTGCCCTCCCCTCCCCTCCTCTGCAGCCCTTCCCTCCTCTCCCCTCCCCTCTCTACTTCTCCTCTGCCCTCCCTTCCTCTCCTCTGCAGCCCTTCCCTCCTGTCCCCTCCCCTCTCTACTTCTCCTCTGCCCTCCCCTCCCCTCCTCTGCAGCCCTTCCCTCCTGTCCCCTCCCCTCTCTACTTCTCCTCTGCCCTCCCCTCCCCTCCTCTGCAGCCCTTCCCTCCTCTCCCCTCCCATCTCTACTTCTCCTCTGCCCTCCCTTCCCCTCCTCTGCAGCCCTTCCCTCTTCTCCCCTCCCATCTCTACCTCTCCTCTGCCTTCCCTTCCCCTCCTCTGCAGCCCTTCCCTCCTCTCCTCTCCTCTCCCATCTCTACTTCTCCTCTGCCCTCCCCTCCCCTCCTCTGCAGCCCTTCCCTCCTCTCCCCTCCCATCTCTACTTCTCCTCTGCCCTCCCTTCCCCTCCTCTGCAGCCCTTCCCTCCTCTCCCCTCCCATCTCTACCTCTCCTCTGCCCTCCCCTCCCCTCCTCTGCAGCCCTTCCCTCCTCTCCCCTCCCATCTCTACTTCTCCTCTGCCCTCCCCTCCCCTCCTCTGCCGCCCTTCCCTCCTCTCCCCTCCCATCTCTACTTCTCCTCTGCCCTCCCTTCCCCTCCTCTGCAGCCCTTCCCTCCTCTCCCCTCCCATCTCTACCTCTCCTCTGCCCTCCCCTCCCCTCCTCTGCAGCCCTTCCCTCCTCTCCCCTCCCATCTCTACTTCTCCTCTGCCCTCCCCTCCCCTCCTCTGCCGCCCTTCCCTCCTCTCCCCTCCCATCTCTACTTCTCCTCTGCCCTCCCTTCCCCTCCTCTGCAGCCCTTCCCTCCTCTCCCCTCCCATCTCTACTTCTCCTCTGCCCTCCCCTCCCCTCCTCTGCCGCCCTTCCCTCCTCTCCCCTCCCATCTCTACTTCTCCTCTGCCCTCCCTTCCCCTCCTCTGCAGCCCTTCCCTCCTCTCCCCTCCCATCTCTACTTCTCCTCAGCCCTCCCCTCCCCTCCTCTGCAGCCCTTCCCTCCTCTCCCCTCCCATCTCTACTTCTCCTCTGCCCTCCCCTCCCCTCTTCTGCAGCCCTTCCCTCCTCTCCCCTCCCCTCTCTACTTCTCCTCTGCCCTCCCTTCCTCTCCTCTGCAGCCCTTCCCTCCTGTCCCCTCGCCTCTCTACTTCTCCTCTGCCCTCCCCTCCCCTCCTCTGCAGCCCTTCCCTCCTGTCCCCTCCCCTCTCTACTTCTCCTCTGCCCTCCCCTCCCCTCCTCTGCAGCCCTTCCCTCCTCTCCCCTCCCATCTCTACTTCTCCTCTGCCCTCCCTTCCCCTCCTCTGCAGCCCTTCCCTCTTCTCCCCTCCCATCTCTACCTCTCCTCTGCCTTCCCTTCCCCTCCTCTGCAGCCCTTCCCTCCTCTCCTCTCCCATCTCTACTTCTCCTCTGCCCTCCCCTCCCCTCCTCTGCAGCCCTTCCCTCCTCTCCCCTCCCATCTCTACCTCTCCTCTGCCCTCCCCTCCCCTCCTCTGCAGCCCTTCCCTCCTCTCCCCTCCCATCTCTACTTCTCCTCTGCCCTCCCCTCCCCTCCTCTGCCGCCCTTCCCTCCTCTCCCCTCCCATCTCTACTTCTCCTCTGCCCTCCCCTCCCCTCCTCTGCAGCCCTTCCCTCCTCTCCCCTCCCATCTCTACTTCTCCTCTGCCCTCCCCTCCCCTCCTCTGCCGCCCTTCCCTCCTCTCCCCTCCCATCTCTACTTCTCCTCTGCCCTCCCTTCCCCTCCTCTGCAGCCCTTCCCTCCTCTCCCCTCCCATCTCTACCTCTCCTCTGCCCTCCCCTCCCCTCCTTTGCAGCCCTTCCCTCCTCTCCCCTCCCCTCTCTACCTCTCCTCTGCCCTCCCCTCCCCTCCTCTGCCACCCTTCCCTCCTCTCCCCTCCCCTCTCTACTTCTCCTCTGCCCTCCCCTCCCCTCCTCTGCCGCCCTTCCCTCCTCTCCCCTCCCATCTCTACTTCTCCTCTGCCCTCCCCTCCCCTCCTCTGCAGCCCTTCCCTCCTCTCCCCTCCCCTCTCTACCTCTCCTCTGCTGTCCTTTGACCTCCTCTCCCCTCCTCTTTTCTCTCTCTCCTCTGCTTTTCTCTTTCTCATACACACATACTTGCTATCTTAAAAGAATAAATAGGTCAGGGACATCTGTGGCGGGACTTGCTGGAAGAAGTGTGTCACTGCAGGTGGGCAGGCCTTGAGACATGACAGTCCAGCCTTGCTTCCTCTTTGCTAATGCAATGGTGCGTGTGATGCTGGCTTAGACCTGCTACGCTTTCCCACCATCATAGACCTCCTCTTGAAACTGTAAGATAAAAATGAACCCTTTCCTTCCCTCAACTCCTTCTGATTTGATAATTTGTTCCAGCAATAGAGGACGTTACTGATAAAGGAATTATGGCCATAGGGCTCAGGAGTAAACCCCAAGGAACTTCTGTGGAAACAATAAAAATCTGTGAGCTCATAGTTGCATTTGAAATAGATAAAAGCATACCATCTTGGAACTTGTTTTGTTTTAAAAATATTTTTAATATATTATTTTTATTTTTTATTGGAGAGACACAGAGAGAAAGAGGCATATAGAGAGCTAGAGACAAAATGTGCACACCAGGGCCTCTAGCCCCTGCAAATAAACTCCAGACACATGTGCCACCTTGTGCATCTGGCTTATGTGGGTACTGGGGAATCAAACCTGGGTCCTTAGGCTTCACAGGCAAGCACCTTAACCAGTAAACCATCTCTCCAGCCCGGAACTCATTTTTTAGGTTGTCAAAACATCATACATTCTTCTGAAGAGTTGTAATTAAAGGGAAACAATTCCTACAGAAAATATTGCATGATAACCTTATATTTCTCCCTGGACCTTAAGTCATGAATCACCAAGAATATACTTGTAGTTCAGTAAGTTGAGAGTAGTACTTGTTGCTGCAATAAAAATAAGAGGCATCTCAGTAACGGGCACCATATGGAACAGAGGGGCATCTCAGTAACGGGCATCATATAGAACTGAAGGGCATCTCAGTAATGGGCATTGGAAAGGTACAGGATTTGGCTCTGGTTACATGATGCCAGGGAGGACACAGTTAAGAGGAGCTTTGCTTTGGAATGAGTCAGGAAGAGAGGATACTCCTATTATTGTCTACTTAATAAATCTCACAGAGTAAGGTAGAACAAAGCAGAGCCATAATAATTTTAGAAGTATTAATCATTTGGTTATGTGGAAAAGAATGATGTTTGATATACTTATGATCTCTACAGCAACCTTTGTTTTTGCCTTGAGATTAGTTGATGTTATGAAGTTGTACCTTTTTTCATTCTATCCCTTAAGGTCACAAGGTGACTTGATTTTATTTGTTTTTTTATTTTTATTTTTATTTTTATTTTTCGAGGTAGGGTTTCGCTCTGGCCCAGTCTGTGCTGGAATTCACTATGGAGTCTCAGGCTGGCCCCCAACTTACAGTGATCCTTCAACCTCTGCCTCCGGAGTGCCGGGCTTAAGGGGGTGCACCACCATGCTGGGTGATTTGATGTTTTGTGAGCTAGTGTGTATCCAATAAGAGAACTCTAACACCTAGGTTTGAGTGTTAATTCAGCTTCTAGCGGTTAGAGGTTACTTCTGTTTCTCAGACATGGTGAAAGAAGGGCTTGCTTTTTATTGTTGTCTGTTCTGTTTCATTTTTAGATAGAAGAATGTCAGCAAATAAAAGCAGAGGAACTGAAATCTTTCAATAATCCACTCTCAGTTCTTACTAAAATAACACCTGCAAGCAGGATAGATGGTAAAGGCACGAGTGACATGCTCACGGTATGCTTTCTTAGGGGCAGTTCAGACAGGCCTCTGCTGAACCGTGGCTCTATCTCAACATTACTGGAAAAGATCAGAAAGTCGCTGCTCAACGCCCTGTGTGGTGCGCAGCACCACTTTTGGACTATTCTTGCTAACAGGTTTCACTCTGCATCTAGCGCCGTCTTTCCCTACCAGCTTATAGGAAATAGAAACACATAGCTGTGTAGTCAGCTGAATCTAGAATCGTCTGCAAGCAAATGACATGAAAAAAAGAAGAGTGGGGACATGCTGTAGATGACAAAGTTTGTGGGACATGCTAGACTCAACGCTGGAATTTTATTGGTATTCTAATTCAAACATACCATGTCAAAATATGTTTGAGATAAACAGAAAACCTTGAAAGGATTAGAAGGCTTGAGGTGTGATTATAAATTGTATTGTTTGTGAAAATGGTACAGCAATTATTTTCAAGTGTTCTTGTCTGCTGGGGGAACAGTCTAAGGTATGTGGGGGATAAAGAGATGTGATGCTTAGTGGTTACTTCAATTAACAACAACAACAACAAAAAAAAACAAAAGATTGGAAGCAAAATGACAGAATGCTGCTTCTCTTAAAGTGAGGGGATGAATCGGTGGCAGATATTCTTTATTTCTACCTTAGGATATTTTTGAGAAGCTCCAGAGCAACAAAGCTTTTTTTTTTTCCTTTTCAAGGTAGGGTCTTTCTCTAGCCCATACTGACCTGGGATTCACTATGTAGTCTCAGGGTGGCTTCAAACTCACGGTGATCCTCCTACCTCTGCCTCCTGAGTGCTGGGATTAAAGGTGTGTGCCACTATACCTGGCACAACAAAGCTTTTTATAAAAATAAAGTAAGTGGACACTGGGTGAGGAGGTGGCCCAGAATTAAAGGAGCTGGATTGCAAAGCCTGCTGGTCCTAGTTCAGTTCCTCAGCACCAGTATGTAGTCATATGCACAAAGTGGCACATGCACATGGAGTTTGTTTGCAGTGGCAAGAGGCCAAGGCGTGCCCATTCTCTCTTTGCAGGAAAGAGCCTTAACCTTAACTGAGCAATCTCTGTAGCCCTCTTGAGATATTTTTAAATATTAGTTATTTATTTATTTGATTGAGAGAGAGAGAGAGAGAGAGAGAGAGAGAGAGAGAGGAAGAGAGAAAGAGAGAATGGGCACACCAGGGCCTCTAGCCACTGCAAACGAACTCCAGATGCATGTGCCCCCTTGTGTGTCTGGCTTACGTGGGTCCTGGGCAATCGAACTTGGGTCCTTAGGCTTCACAGGCAAATGCCTTAACCGCTAAGCCATTTCCCCAGCCCCTCTTGGGCTATTTTTAAGTCTTCATCTTCCTCCCAGAGGTGAAAATGACTAACCCTGTTGTCTATTTCTTCTTAATGAGTGTGCTCTCTGCACTTAAGCATCGGATTGGCATTTGAGGTTCCTGATCTCTTTCAGTCATTCTGACCACTTTTAGGATCCTTACTGTTTCAAGGACATTTCTGTTATGAAATGCAGTGCCTGCTCCTACCCGTGGGCTTCTGGGAGCGGAGCTGTGCGCTGTGGAGTGCGGGCTGGATGGAGGAATGAACGGTGCCTCAGTGCTGCTTTGTGGATTGTCTCTTCTGCAAAATTCCATGGGAACGTTTGTGAAATGGACCTGGCATTTCTGCGGTCTCCAAGCTTTCTTCTGTGACGCGATTTTATTTGCTTGCCTACCAAAACTTTGTTTAATAAATGTCATGTTGTGATTTGAAGGTAACTTGTGGTGCTCCTGTAGATTCCCTTCATTTAAAAGTGATGTTGGGGCTGGAGGAGTGGCTTGGTGGTTAAGGTCTTTGCCTGCAAAATCAAAGGACCCAGGTTCGATTCCCCAGGGCCCACTGTTAGCCAGATGCACAAGGGGGCGCACGTGTCTGGAGTTTGTTTTCAGTGGCTGGAGGCCCTGGCGCACCCCTTCTCTCTCTCTGACTCTAATAAATACATAAAAGATTTAAAAGTGATGGTGGTGGTAGCAAATGGGAGATAATGTATCCTGAGGAAGGGTGGTGTCTGTAACCCTGGTGCTGGAAGCTAAGTTCTTAAATACGTTCTTTAATTTGGAGGGTTTTTACTCTGCTTTCCATTCTTCCCATCTTCAAGACCAACCCAAGGTTTTAAGAGATTCGGGAAGAGAGACAGACAAACAAACTTGTTATTCCTAATTAGGCAGGGCAGTATCTTGTCAGCTCCACGTTTCAGGCATCACCCTCCAAACCAGAAACAGTTTAAGGGAGGAAGGGACTTATGGAAGCTTACAGATTCAGGGGAAGTTTTTTAATGGCAGAAAAAGCTGCCTGCTTTTCACAGACCCATGCAGACAGAGAGCACCACAGGCCAGCGCCGCGCTGCAGGAGACCGGCCGAGCTCAGCTGCAGACCTGACGCTGGAGTCCACATCCACCCCCAGGGGGCAGAAGCTGCAAACTCAATTTTCATAAACACCCAAGTCTATTAGGGGACACAGATTCAAGCTACCATAGGTAGTGAGATCAAAAGAAGGAATGAGCCGGGCGGCGCATGCCTTTAATCTCAGTGGTGGCAGGAGGATGGTTGTGGGCTTGAGGCCGCCCTGACAGGGCGGGTGAATCCCGGCCAGCCTGGGCCAGAGCAGACCCTGGCTTGGCGGGGGAGGGGGAGGGGGAGGGATGGGGCAATAGGAATGATCCAAGGAAAGAAAGCCTGGAGTCCATCCAGAAGGAATGAGCGAAGATCAAGTATTAGAGGAAGCAGTGTTTAAATTGAGTACTAAAAGAAAGGAATGCACATTTGAGAGAGAGGGAGAGAGAGAGAGGGAAGCAATTGGGGAGATTTGAAGCAGAAGCGGTTCCTTACACTAGCGTGTGTGTGCATGTGGGTGTGGGCACCTGCATGTGTGTGCAGTGAGGAAGGCAAAATCAGCATGTAATAAATGATGATGGAGTTATAAAAAGGGTGGGGTCATAGAGGGTTCTGTGTGCCGGGTAAGAGAACAGAACTTTCTTTGGAGATGAAGGGAGGGCTTTCCGTCACAGTCCAAGTGCCCCTTGCACAGTTAATTAGGGGCCTGAAATTGGCTTTGGAGATCTCCCTAGCTTTCAAGGCAAGGTATGTGTAATTTTGTGCTTGTATAGCCAGGTTTGATTTCTCTTGTGGGTATGGACTGTGTGTAGAGCAAGCTTATGCTTTTGGGAGTTTGGGGGCACACGTCTTCAGGGGTAAAGGCCAGAAGGGAACAACAGTCTAGCAGGAGCATTTTGAAGGTGGGATTTGCTGAAGATCTGCAGTAGCATCAGAATGCCACTTTAATTAGCGAGGCTTGCATTCTGTGTGAGAGCTTGATGTGTCCTTGTACAAATCTCCTGACCTTGGTTTCCATTCTCATTTTACATGAACTTTCATTAGATTTTTATTTTTGGTGATTCTCTCTCTCTCTCTCTCTCTTTTTTTTTTTTTTTTTTTTTTGTTTTTTTGAGGTAGTGTCTCACTCTAGCCCAGGCTGACCTGGAATTCACTATGGAGTCTCAGGGTGGCCTCAAACTCACGGCAATCCTCCTACCTCTGCCTCCCAAGTGCTGGGTTTAAAGGCATGCGCCACCACGCCTGGCTATTTTTGGTGATTTTTCTTTAAGCTATCTATTTCACATTCCCTGCTCACAATTTAAAAGTGGAACTTCATTTGACAAATATTTGCGTTCTAATTTAATGTCTCTGATGTCATAATCTAGTCCTTGCATTGTGTAGAAAAGTCAAAAAGAGCACACACATCAAAACAGTCTTGAAGTAACAATCCCAGTTAGTTCTTTGATGAAACTTCAGAGGAAATAGTTAATGCGCTGTCCATGAGAGACGATATGTTTTCTCAGTATATACGCGAATGGGAGATAGTGCTGGACACATCTCTAGGCGTCAGAGCAGAGGTATTATGGTGACCCATGGCTCCCTCAGTAAAGCAAATTACCATCTTCTTGAAGACTCAAGTGTAATAAAGATCTGTCTAGTGAAAAACTCAGATAGGCAAATCCGACAGTTCAGATTCAGAGCTACCTGGGAGCACCAGCAATTCTTTCATTAGAACGTGGCCTTTGTGCCTCCTGCCCGGGCTCCGAGATACAGAAGGCGCCTTGAGAGAGTTGATCCTTCAAGCTAGTGAGACTTGAACCTGTGCTGGCTCGAGAAGCTAGGTTGTTCAGAAACTTCTTGCAGAGTGTCTGGTAACCTGTGGTAGTACTCCACCAAAAGGAAAATGTGGCTTTAAATTATCTTTGGTTTGGCCTTGAGGACGGGGAATTCAGATGCGGCACTGTGGGAAGACCCATCAGTTCCTAGGGTCTGTGGACTCCGCGGTGAGGGTCGCGTGGGTTGGGGGCTGGGACGGCAGGCCTGGCAGGGTATCCCGCAACTTTAGATGATCTCAGGGGTTCCCCATGCTCCTCCTCCTGTGATCTCACGAGGTGGTGCCGCAACATACCTTCCTCCTAAACCTTGAAGAACGCAGTGCTCAATGCATGGACAGCTAAAAGGACCCTGAAACTTTTCTATGGGGTTAGAGCACTTTGTATTTGAAATGTTCAAAGACGTATGAATGCTCGTAGCATGAAAATTTTCACTTGGCATTATTCCTGGGTGTGTCCATGAGGTGTTTCTGGAAGAGACTGGCCTTTGATTTGATCATTTAAAAAAATATATTTTGTTTATACTTATTTATTTACTTGAGAACAACAGACAGAGAGAGAAAGAGGCAGAGAGAGAGAGAGAGAGAGAGAATGGGTGCACCAGGGCCTCCAGCCACTGCAAACAAACTCCAAGATGCATGCGTCACCTTGTGCATCTGGGTAACGTGGGTCCTGGGGAATCAAGCCTCGAACCGGGGTCCTTAGGCTTCACAGGCAAGTGCTTAACTGCTAAGCCATCCCAGCCCTGATTCAATCATTTAATGTGTATACACAGTGAGAATCCTCCAATCAGCTGAGGGCCCAGATAGAACAAAACACAGAGCAAAGAGAACTCATTCTTTCTCCTAGAGTGGACACACACATCTTCTGGGACTAGAACCAATGTCCTCTTCCACACCCTGTGTTCTCAGGCCCTACCTTTGTCTTAAGGATAAGGTGCTGACCCATCTCCTGGTCCTCAAGCCTTTAGGTGCACACAGGACCATGTTACCACCTCCCCTGGCCTTATAGGCAGCAAATGACATATCACAGGATTATTAGCCACTATCATCACATGAGCTATTTATTTATTTATTATTTATGGCAGGCAGAATGAGAGACAGAGAGGGAGAGAGAGAGAATGGATCTTCCAGGACCTCTAGCCACTGCAAATGAACTGCAGTTACATGTGCCACCTTGTTTATCTGGCTTATATAGGTCCTGAGGAATTGAACCTAGGTCCTTTGGCTTTGCAGGCAAACTCTAACCGTGAAGGTATCTTTCCAGCCCCCTTTGTAGAAAGTGTTTAAGAGGACAGAAATTCAGTTGATAGCTCTCAGTGACCGAGGATTCTTCTGGAAGGGTCTCACTCTAGCTTAGCCTGACCTGGAACTCACTCTGTAGCTCAGGCTGACCTCAGCCTTCCGACCATTGGGATCATAGCTGCCATCCACTACAGCCAGATTTCATGTTTGGCATTATATTCAGGCTTGCCCAGGAAATTTTCTCCATTTGGAAACATACCAGAGTGTTCACTGGCAGGCCAGTAGGTCCAGGGAGGGTGTCACATGTTTCCCACACTGGGATTACTATTTCCCAATGTCACACGTCTCCTTCTGTGTGTCCGTGCTTGTGCCATCATCCTTCAGAAGAGCTGAAGCTGTCTCAGTGAGAGCAGGTCCTGGGTCACAACTGGTGAAGTGTCACTTCAATTCCCTGCCACCTTCCACGGAGGACATTTGTGGAAGCACAGAAGCACAGAAGGTGTCAAGGGAAATGGAAGGGCCTAAAAGGTAGAAAGCAGTTTATTACCAGCATATATTATTTATTTGAAAGTGACAGACAGAGAGAGAGAAAGATGGAGAGCGAGAGAGAGAGAGAGAGAGAGAGAGAGAGAGAGAGAGAGAGAGAGAGAATGGGTATGCCAGGGCTTCCAGCCACTGCAAACGTGTGTGCCCCCTTGTGCATCTGGCTAACGTGAGTTCTCGGAAATCGAGCCTCGACCTGGCGTCCTTAGGCTTCACAGGCAAGTGCTTAGCTGCTGAGCCACCTCTCCAGCTCCTACCGCATATATTTAATGGCTTACCCACTGATGGCACCGATGAAAGACACACAACAAAGTAAGCGGAGCTACAAGGGAGTGAGGAGAGGTGTTGGGAAACCTGTGGTACTAGGTGAGATGCTGCATTTAAGGAAAGCTGTATTTTATTTTATTTTATTTTTAAATTTCTTATTTGCAAGCAGAGGGAGAGAGAGAATGATGTGCCAGGGCCTATAGTCACAGCAAATGAACTGCAGATGCATGCGCTATTTTGTGCATCTGGTTTTATGTGGGTACTGGGGAATCAAACCCAGGTCATTAGGCTTTGCAGGCAGGTGCCTTAACCACTGAGACATCTCTCCAACCTGAAAGCTTCATTTTAGTTACCCATCTTTTAGACTTCATTGTTAGCAGATCTTGTCTATCTTTATTAAATGAATAGTGCAATTTTATGGGTCTCGCAAGTGAAATATTTGGGGGCATGACTTTTTATCCTGAAAACCTCACTAGAAATCTTCATGAGCATTTAAAAATTATTTTATATTTATTTATTTGACAGATAAAGAGGGAGGGAGGGAGGTTGAGAGAGAGAGAGAGAGGAAAAAAAAAAGAATGGGTATACCAAGGCCTCCAGCCACTGCAAACAAACTCCAGATGTGTGCGCCCCCTTGTGCATTTAGCTAATGTGGGTCCTGGGGTAATCAAACCTGGGTCCTTTGGCTTTGCAGGCAAATGCCTTAACCACTAAGCAATCCTTCTGGCCCTCATGGGCATTTTTAAAATATTTTATTTTTATTTATTTATTTGACAGAGAAAGAGAGAGGAAGAGGGGGGATGGGTATGCCAGGGCCTCCAGCCACTGCAAACGGACTCCACACGCTTGCGCCCCCTTGTGCATCTGGCTAACGTGGGTCCTGGTGTATTGAACCTGGGTCCTTTGGCTTAGCCGGCAAACGCCTTAACCACTAAGCCATCCCTCCAGCCCGTTCATGGGCATTTTTAATGAAAACGTTAGCACCGGCCAAAACTAAGTCCTCCTGTGGGAATAAGCTGGAGGCAGGGGCTCCTCCCTGGCTGCGCAGAGAGGCGGACTGTGGCAGCGACGGTCTGCTCTCAGGAAAATCATGAAAGAGGCAGAAATGGTCACTAATGCTGAGGAACCGCGATGTCAGCCCCCTTCCTAATGTTTGCATAATTCCTTCCCTCCTTCTCACTGAAGACTGTCAGAGATATTAATATCTTGTTTCCAATTTTGTAATGAAAACCTTCATCATCCTAAAGGGACTTTGGAACATCATGGATCATTAATGTGGAATCTTTTTTTGGGGACAGTGGCCCCTCTCCCAACTCCAGAAATCTTATTAATGCAGGCAAGATGATGCATAATTAAGTTTCAGGGGTTTTTCAGCTCTCACCTTTCCAATTTTCTCTTGGACTGGAGCACTCAACTGTTTATCTCTTTTATCCTCTTTCTTCCAGATAGAGCCATTGCCAGTGAAACTTGTGAGGAAGTTTGTCTTGTTTGAATATTTTCACCCAAATTATTTTGGTGACAGGCAAGTGAAAGTGGTCACTTGAACAGCCTTTAAAAAATAGCTTTTTTGGTTCATGTAGTCAGAAAGCTCACAGGACGGGTTAGCTGCAGGTACGGCCGAGGCCACGCAGAGCCTGTAATACCTGGGGCCATGTGTCTGTCACACCCCGTGTGGATTTGGGACGCGCCACCATCCTATCACCCAGCTTCTGATCGCAGGATGGGAGTGACGGCCAGACTCTGAAACCTGAAGCAATGTGCATTCCAGAAGACGGGATATTTTGGTTAGCCAGCTTGGGTCCCTTCTGCAGTCGAAGGGGCAAGGTTCAGATGACATTTCTTCACAATTCACATAGGGCCGGACGGACCTGCCTTCAGGGAAGCCAGTCTGTGGCAAAGTGGAGGTGTGCTTGGCTGTTCTCACCACATGCTGTGGGCAGCATGCCCTGCAGGGAGAAACTTTCCCTCACTGGGCTATATTTCTGTTCCTCACCACAGGATGCTTCTTTTTCCCTCAGCAGCCACCTCTTCCAAGGGCAGAGCAAGGGCAGGCTAGCGTTTTCAGAGGAGTAACTTCCAGGTACATAGAAGGAAGAACAGTTAATGTTTTAGAAGATTGAAAGAGGAACTGTTTGGGAAACTGGCTTCCAGGTCACTGTTTCCTTTTCTTTAATATATATATTTATTTATTTGGTAGAGGAAGAGGGAGGGAGAAGAAAGAGAGGGAGAGAGAAAGAGAGAGAGAGAGGGAGAGAATGGACACACCAAGATCTCTAGCCACTGAAAGTGAACTCCAGATGCATATGTCACCATATCTGGTGTGCCAGGGCCTCTAGCCACTTCAAACGAACTCCAGACACCTGTACCATCTTGTGCATCTGGCTCACGTGGGTATGGGGAATCGAACCTGGGTCCTTTGGATTTTCTGGCAAGTGCTTTAATGGCTAAACAGTCTCTCCAGCCCTACTATGACTTTCTGTTTCCTATCTTCCAGAGATGTAAGGCCGTGTTCCAGGAGGGTCAAGCAGCTTCTGAGTCAGTCTTCACAAATAGTCACTTAAGTTTTCTGTCATCATTGTACATTTTGGGACCTAATTGTTTGCTTTGTGTATACTTTATTTTGAAGTTGTCGTGTTTTGAAATCGAACTCTTCAATTCCTCAATGTCTGAAAAGTACAACAAACACTTGTGAGTGTTAAAAGCCCCGCTGTACAGGTTAAGGCCAAAACAATTGAAAAAAAATTAAAAATGTGATAAGACACTTGAGAGACAGAGGCAGGAGGATCGCCATGAATTCGAGGCCACCCTGAGACTACATAGTGAATTCCAGGTCAGCCTGGGCTACAGTGAGACCCTACCTTGAAAAACAAAACAAAACAACAACTAAAAAGTGATGAGAAGCGATGCCCATTGTAGGGGCATATGGACAGAATTGTTTTTTTTAAGGTTTTAAAAAAATTTTATTTAATTATTTATTTATTACAGGCAGAAAGAGACACAGAGAGAGAATGGGCATGCCAGGGCCTCTAGCCACTGCAAACAAATGCCAGATGCATGTGCCACCATGTGCATCTGGCTTACGTGAAACCTGGAGAACTGAACCTGGGTTCTTAGGCTTCACAGGCAAGTGCCTTAACCACTAAGCCATCTCTCCAGCACTGGACAGAATTCTTCAAGTGAGGATCCAGAAAGACAGAGACTGACTTCTACAACCTGGAGAATATGGAGGTCAGTGGCCTCCAAACAGTCGTGTGTGGTAACTGTCAGATCTAAGAAATGAACATGTTGCCTTTAGCTTCTGTCACCCTGCTTGCCAGCCCTCCAGCTTGACATTGGTACTGCCGTGTTAAAACAGGTAGCCATTGTAGTCAGTATGCTCAGCTTAAGTTCCGAGAAATCCCCCTCCCTTGCAGATTCTGGGAACTCGAGGGGACCATTTTACCACAAAAAGCCCCGGCCCAACTTGGTGGTTAGATCTGTAAAACACCAGACAGCCTAAGTAAAAAAATCCCTAACCATGGGACCCCAGACACCCAACCAGTCTGGCCATGAGCGGAAAGTCCCTAACCATGGGACCCCAAATACCCAATTAATGCAAAGGTCGTGTTGTTATGCAGAGTTGTTTTTTGCCTTTATAACCCCTGACCCTCCCCCAGCCGGGGCTCCCTCTCACACCCACTGCGTGCTCTGTGTGGAGACGGGCCCAGGCCTTGGCTTGCACTACAATAAAGGAAACTTGCTGCTAATTGCGTCGGAGTGACCATCTGGGTTCTTTGCGGCGGATCTCTGGGTGACATCCTGAGGGTCTTGACCCCGGCTAGGGGGTCTTGGCACTTCAGTAACATTCTAGAAAATGACAGTTGGAAACTTGGACTAATCCAGGGGAGAGTTTTAAAAAACAACTAAGTCTGGTTAGGAGTCAAAGCGCGGCCTGTGATCCCATAGCTGTCTGGTCCCAAAGGCACAAGAGGGTGTCAGTGTAGTGGCTGTTAGACCAATGCAAGGGACTCAGGATTGTCTGAGCACAGGGAGGAGCTGCTGCAAAAAAGCAGGCTTTGCTGGGCGTGGTGGCGTATGCCTTTAATCCCAGCACTCAGGCAGAGGTAGGAGGATCGCCATGAGTTCGAGGCCACCCTGAGACTCCATAGTGAATTCTCGGTTAACCTGGGCTAGAGTGAGACCCTACCTCAAAAAGGCAAAAACAAAACAAAACAAAACAAAAAGCGGGCTTCGCTATGAAGTAGCTCTCTTAGGTTAAAATCCAATTCATTCTGCTCCTCGCCACCTTACATAATGGGAGTTAATTAATATATCCAGCTCAGCAGACTTTCAAAATAGATAAAATTGATCAATTTTTTTTTTGGGGGGGGGAGAAGATGGTGAGAGATTATATATCATCAAGGTGGAGAAACCTCATTTGTACTCTTTGAAGAAACATGCCTGGGTTCTGTGGACTTAAATCCCTCTTTGTTTGAAGTTACAAGCGCATAGAGTTAATTGAAACATTTCAGAATTGATCTTGTCTCAAAGAAGAGAAGCTTTCTTGAATGACTGGAACTGTCTTATTTAGGCAATATCCTTTGGAGTTATTTTTAAATAATTAGAAGTGACATAGGAAATACAATTTTTTTTGTTTTGTTTTGAAATTAACTTGAAACTTAAATTAACTTGAAAAACTAGAGTGTTCAAAGTTTCTTGCTTGGACATAGTATGTAAAAAAGAAAAATTTCATGCTGAAATTAATTTCCATGGCCCCTCTTCCACAAAATAATAAGTAGAATACTTTAGATTTTGTATTATTGGATTTTTCTTTGCATTTATGCTAGCATTTATTTCTTTTATATGCTGGAAAATAAGTGAAATAGGTTTATTTTTTAAAGATCCTAGATTTCTCTTGACAAGTGTCTTATGTATCCAGTATGTTACCAGTTAGCATTCATTCTTTGTCTTATAAGATCCATAGCCTTTTCAGGAGTAGAGTCAAACAATGAAGCAAGGTAACTGAAAAACTTAGCTTGCTGGGAAAGGTAAATAGGTCATTAACAAATGCTCTAATTTTCACTTTTCTTTTTAAGGAGTTATGGCTTAAACCTTTTCAAAATAGATAATTTTAAGCTGGATGTGGTATCCCACACCTATAATCCCAGCACTCGGGAGACAGAGGTAAGAGGACCACTATGAGTTTGAGGCCACCCTGAGACCACATAGTGAATTCCAGGTCACCCTGGGCTAGAGCGAGACCCTACTTCAAAAAACCATAATAATAATAAAACATTATTTATTTATTTTTATTTATTTGAAGGGGGATGGGTGTACCAGAGCCTCCAGCCACTAAAATGAACTCCAGATGCATGCACCATTTTGCATACATCTGGCTTATGTGAGTACTGAGGAATCTAACCTGGGTCCTTAGGTTTCATAGGCAAGAGCCTTAACTGCTAAGCCATCTCTCAAGTCCCCCAAGAGATAATTTTATAATTCAGAAATGGACCCAGGCTGTCAAGTAGGCCAACCAAAGGGTCACATCATACTTCACATCTTTATAAAAATGCAATAATGAATCCCTAACCTGAAAGTTACAAGTTACAATTTTTCTACTATACTTCTGAGAAGGTTATGATGTAACCTTTATAGATGTCACAGAACAGTTAGATCAAAATCTATAACCCAAGATTTCCCGAGCTGTAATCTTTTCTTGCTAATTAATTTTCTTGGCTTTTGGAATCTGTTGAGCTCTTCCTGCCCTGTCCCCACACAAACCCTCTGGGAGTTGCCAGAATGTTCCTCTCCTGAGAAATGAACCCAGTCATGCCACCTGCTGTTTCTCTTTGTCATTCATGGCACTCTCTGCGACTCCTGCTGCTTGCCTGCTGCTTGCCTCAGGTACCACTGCCTTCCACAGGGCATGGTCCATCCGGTAGGCAATGCTGCCCCCGTCCCACCGCTCAGCACCCCTGTGCCAAGTCAGTACCACGCCCACCGCATCGTACCTCTGAGCCCTGCACTTTGCTCCACGCGCAAATGGGAGAATGTCTTACACTGGTGCCAGCGGCCTCGGAATGGGCTTCCAGAATCTTATGACGAAAGCCGTGAGCGTTTAGCCGCCCAGCACACCTCTGGAAGGCCTCTAGCCCAGGTCATCGAATGGTCAGCCTGCTGGTAGTTTCTCCTGACGTCCCCCTCACAGATCATCATTTCTATTGTAATGTCTTTGGGTTTGTTTGAGTGTGAATAAGAGGTGACTCATGTTTTTTTAATTAATTAATTAATTAATTTGCAAGGCCATGTCTATCTGGGTTGTAAAATTTTCCTTTTTTCTTTTTTTAAAATACTTTTAATTTATTTAGTTGCAGAGAGAGAGAAGAGGAGAGAGGAGAAGAGAAGAGATAGACAGAAAGAATGGGTGTGCCAGGGCCTCTAGCCACTGCAAATGAACTCCAGATGCATGTGCAACTTTGTGCATCTGGCTTAATTTGAACACTGGGGAATCAAACCTGGGTTGTTAGGCTTTGCAGTCAAGTGCTTTAACCACTGAGCCATCTCTCCAGCTCAAATGTAACATTTTCAAATGATATTCTCATGCTTATGAGTAGGAGTCTGAAAATTTGTAAGCAAAAATATTATTTTGCATTCATTAATTTGTGGATATACTATCATGAAGGTATTCATTGACTAAAATTGAGATTCTTGAGACTCAATTTGTTTTTATTCATTTGGGAAATTAGGCCATTAATATTTACATGAAATATTTACCTGGAGTTTGAACATGTTAAAGTCCTTTCTTATCAGAGTGTGCAGTCCCCTTTATGTAAATTTTGATGTAAATCTGAGGTCACCAACTGTTGTGAAGCCGTGGAGAGCTGAAGTAAGAGCCTATCTCTGGAGCAGACTCCCTGTGCTCCATGTGACTTCCATTTCCAGTGTGCATGCCCTTAGAAAACTGAACGTGTAGTACAGCCCCCTGTAGTGTGTGACTGTTAGTGGGAGGACTATCAGGGCCTGCTTACATGCATGTTGTGGGGCCTGGATGATCTGAAGACTTGTAAGGGGTTCACATGTTACCTGGGTCGTAGTGCTCCCTCTCTGGAAACTACGGTTGCTGGTACGTACTCGTCTACTTTATTGCACAGAGATAATTTCCCAGCTGACAGCAAAAGCCTGGAAAATAGTGAAATGATTTAGATCACTGGTATTGCTTTTTTAAAAAGTGTTTTATTGGCTGGGCATGGTGGCACACACCTTTAATCCGAGAACTCAGGAGGCAGAGGTAGGAGGATCGCTGTGAGTTCAAGGCCACCCTGAGCATACACAATGAATCCCAGATCAGCCTGAGCTAGAGTGAGACCCCACCTCAAGAAACAAAACAAAACAAAAACAACAAATAAAATATTTTAATAATTTATTTGTAAGCAGAGAGAGGGAGAGAGTGAAAGGAGCGAGAATGGGCATACCAGGGTCTGAGGCCACTGCAGATGAACTCCAGATGTATGCACCACCTTGTGCATTTGGCTTACATGGATCCTGGGAATTGAGCCTGGGTCCTTAGGTTTACGTAGGCAAACACTTTAACCACTAAGCCATCTCTCCAGCTCAGATCAATGGTTTTCAACTGTGAGCCTGTATCAGAAATATCTGGAGAGCTTTGACTACCCCAGCTTGTGGCATGGCAAGCCTTTGAGGAGTGTCTGATCCAGTAGGTCTGGGGTGCAGTTGATGGGGATACTGTGAGAATCTGCATTTCTAACAAGTTCCTGGGGAATGCTGCTCAGGGGATATATTCATTCATTCATTCATTTGTTTATTTATTTGCAAAGGGGGAGAGAGAGAGAGAGAGAGAGAGAGAGAGAGGATGCTTGAAAATGGGCACGTCAGGGCCTCTAGGCACTCCAGATGCATGTGCCACTTTGTGCATCTGGCTTTATGTGAGTACTTGAGAATCTAACCCAGGTCATTAGGCTTTGCAGACAAGCACCTTAACTTCTGAGCCATCTCTTCAGCCCTGGGCATATTTGTTAGGCCCTTCCAATGGCCACGAACTAAGAACACATAAGTGTGGGGTGAGGCAGGTAGGGTGATAATAGGTCTCAGCCAGCTGTTGGAATTCAGGACAGGTGTTTTGGTCCTGTGGAGGAACTGAAAGGAGAAGTTAGAACAGTCACATGAGCCACAAGGAAGAGGAAGGCATGCTCAGCTAGTGGACACCCGACCTGGGCTTCGATGAGGGGTTCCCATAGCTACCAAGGTAGCAAATAGTGGAGAAAGCAGGTGGGATGCATCCCAGCCTGGAATTAAGTACAGCACTGGAGCCAAGCTTGACAAGTAATATGCTTCTTCATAGTTCTATGCTTTCCCTTCACATTACTTCTCCCTCCAGCCAAAGAAGATTGTATTTAAACACGTTACAATTAAATGTAGTGTGGCTGGAGAGAAGGCTTAGTGGTTAAAGAGCTTGCTGGCAAAGCCAAAGGACCCAGGTTCGAGTCCCCAATACCCACATAAAGCCAGATGCTTAAGGAGGTGCATGCTTCTGGTGTTTGTTTACAGTGGTTAGAGACCCTGGCATGGCCATTTTCTCTCTCTCTCTCTGCCTATTTCTATCTCTCTATCAAATAAATAAAATAAAATAAATATATAAATAAAAAATGTAGCATTTTTCCATCCCCCAAACTCCCAAAGTGGTACAGTATTGTTAATAGCTTCTTTTTTATATTTTATTTTTTACTACTAGATATGGACATATTTTGTATGTAAACATCACAGTGGGTACCATCTTTTCCCTCCTCCCTGCCCCTTTTCTGAAGAGGACTTCCTCATTGGGGATGCAGGTCAACTCCATTATGGGGCATCAGTCAGTTATGGGAGAGAGGCAATGTCTCTGTGCAAAATGTCCCAACTTGTGGCTCTAACAATCTTTCTATCCCCCTCTTCCACAAGATTCCCCTGAACCATGCTGGGAGCATTTTAAGTCTACTTCAGTGATGGGAACTTAGGAGTATTTAGATGTCTGGTTTGGTCGGTGTTGAGTGTCCTCAGTGTCTATCTTCATCATCCTTGTGCTGATGTCAGCTTAACTAAGAGAGCAACACTCTTGCTCATTTCCCCAATTCCTCTGTGGTTTCAGCTGGGGTTGGGGTGGAGTGTGCTGGGTTGTTTATCTCCTCAAGTCCAGTTCTCATCTGAAAAAGAGAAGCAGATTCTCCAACAGAGAGTGAAGTCAGCACCAGTTAAATGGGATAACCATTGTTAATTTAGAGAGAATTTTAAGGGTTTAGATACTTTTATAGTGCAAGGTTAGTGGGAGCTTGACAATTTAAAGCAGAATCATTATCTGGATATGATTCTGACTTGTTTCCCAGTTCCAGATGTGGTTTCCTTTCAATTGAGCAGATCTATCAGCCAATCCAAGAGCAGTTGGCTACCCACCATGGCTGTGTGCCACTATTGCACTTGTGTGAGCATCACATCAGGTTGTTTGCTTTGGAGTCGCTTAGACTTTGAGTTGCTTGGACAGATGTTGGCCACTTTCCCCTCGTAGTTTATGTAGTGCCTTCCAGCACTAGATGGGCTAATTATCTGAGGATTGGCTCTCTTCTGGATTCCAGTCAGGTCTCTTCATGGTCCATGCCAACAGCGTTTGGTGTCTTTAGTAGTAGAGTATTACCATTAACCTCTGGCAGGTAATCAAGTGCCCTGACAGAAGTCTGTTTTGTTTGTTTTGGGAGATCTACTAGGTCTCTCTGATCAATAGCTCATTGAGGATGTAGACCACATCCTGGTACAGGGAATTATAGGCCAGTGCCAAGGGAAAAGACAAAAAGAAAAATCCAGAGAAGAAAGAGAAACAGGAGAAATTTGAGGTTAGGTTTCATCTCACTCTCTCCAGGGCCTGTTAATTCAGGTGCTCCCTCTAAGGTTTGCTTGAGGGTTCCAGCTTTTAGTCCAGTTTCCAGGACATAGGATTCTATGGTACCAGTTCAATTTGGGCTCAGATTTTGTGCCCCCCCCACTTCCTTTTCCCTTTCTCCAAGCCCTGTCCTCCCTATTGCCCAAGCCTCCAGATGCTATTCAGTTATGTTAGCAACTTGGGCTGATCCAGGTTAGGAGCTGCAAATAATTGAGACCATGTGACAGTTGTCTTTCTGTGATTGTGTGAGTTCACTTAGAATGATCTGTTCCAAGTTCAACCATTTTTCTACAAATTTAAATGTGTCATTATTTTTTTCTTACTGCTGAGTATAATTCCATCATATAGATGTACCACATCTTGGTTAACCATTCATCCATTGATGGGCACCTGGGTTGATTCCAGTTTTTAGCTATTATGAATTGAGCAGCTATAAACATGGTTGAGCAAATATCTCTGAACTAAGATGTGGAGCTTTTAGGGTAAATGCCCAGTATAGGAATAACAGGGTCTGCTGGTAACTCTATATTCATCCTTTTCAGGAGTCTCCAAATTGATTTCCACAGTGGTTGTACCAGCTTACATTCCCACCAACAGTGAATGAGGGTTCCTATTTCTCTACAGCCTCACAAAAATTTGTTTTCATTTGATTTTTTAATGTTTGCTATCTTTACTGGGGTAAGGTGAGATCTCATAGTTGTTCTAATTTGTATTTCCTTAATGGTTAGTGATGAACATTTTCTTAAGTGTGTGTTAGCCATTTGTAATTCTTCCTCTGAAAACTCCATATTTAGTTCTCTGCCCCACTTATGGAGTGGGTTGTTTGATTTTTTTTTTATTGTTTAGTTTGTTTTGAGTTCTTTGTAGATTCTAAATATTAGGCTTCTGTCAGTGTTATAGCTGTCAAAGATTGTTAATAGCTTCTTAAAAGTGTTCTTATGTTAGAATCAGAGAAATGAAAAAGAAAAATTCTTTGGACAAATTTAATCTAATTTAATTTAGAAGTGATCTCTTTCCCCAAATCTCTTCTTGAATATTCTTTACTTTCCTTCATCTTTTTACTTTTCCTATCACTTCTTTTTTTTTTTTAAATTATTTACTCATTTATTGGAGAGAGAGAGAGAGAGAGAGGTGGTTTGATTCAGGTGTTCTCCATAAACTTAGGTGTTCTGAATTCTAGGTTCCCAGTTGATGGAGATTGGGGAATTAATGCCTTCTGGAGGCAGTGTATTGTTGGGGGTGGGCTTATGGGTGATATAGCTAGTTTTGCCATGCCAGTGTTTGGCACACTCTCCTGTTGCTATTGTACACTTATGTCGGCCAGGGGATGAGCAGTCCACCCTTTCCTCATGTCATTGTTCTCCCTGCCATCATGGAGCTTCCCCATCCAGCCTGTAAGACAAAATAAACCTCTTTTTTCCCACAAGCTGCTCTTGGTTGGGTGATTTCTACCAGCAATGTGAACCTGACTACAACAGTAAAGTGGTACTGAGAGTGGGGTTGCTGCTGGACACCTGACTGTGTGCTTTAGCCTTTTGGAGCTGTTTTCAAGGGGAATGTGGAAGGATTTGAAATCTTGGCCCAAGAGCTGCCTTGCAGTGCTGTTTGATGGACTATTCTGGTCAGAGTTGAAAGACCTGAATGTAGTAAGAACTATGGACTGTGAGGTTTGGCTTATGAGGGTGAGAGAGAGCTTTGCTTGCACTGGGCTGGCAGTTTGGGTGAGAAGCTGGCAATAAGGTCAAATGGTTCCTGGTATTCCTTACTGATGTCACCTAATGTTGCAAAAGTAACAAGATAAAGTTTGCATAATCCTGAGACAATGTCTCAGGACTGTGTCCTGAGAAGTTGTGCAGGGTTGCTTTGCATAGAAATGGACTGGTGTGAGCAGAGGGATATGACACAGAAAAACAAAATCTTTGGGTGAATTGCTGCCTGTTCAGCTGCAATTGAGAGATTTCAACCTTTGGGCTTGGGCCAGCTGACCTGCACTGGGGCAACAGGAAGAATGTCGACTCTTTTGAAGGGTCCTGAGTGCTCAAGGCATGTCCTGTTCTTCCAAGTCTGCTTTATTCCCCCCTAGATTAACAAATTGGCACCCTACCTGATATTGTGGAGTATAAGAAATGCAGGAAAGAGAGAGTCATTGAGTTTGTGACATGGTCTTCTGTTTTGGAAATGGCTATGGGCAGTGTGAAGCAGGTTTGCTGGATGCCTGCATGAAGACCCCATGGAGCCATGAGGATGAGCCATGGATTGTAGTGGAGACCCAGTGGAGATGTGGGGACCCTGAGATGGCTGCCAAGGAGAGCTGCCAGCCCCAGTGAAGTTTTCCAGGACTGTGAGTAGCCTAGCTGGAGGGGCGGAATGGAATATCAGGGACTGGTTGCTGGTTAGAGTTATCAGACTTGGAGACTTGTCACTGGCTAAAGTTGTTGGACTTGGAGCTACAGAGTTTGGTGTTTGCCCTGTTTAAATCATGTATTGTTTGAGTATTTCTTTGCTATGTCCCATGCCATCTTTTGCAGTGTGAATGTATTTTCTATGCCATTATGGGATTTTTAGGAACTTTTTGGCATTATGGTTCAGTTAAAAGATCTTTGACTATGGGGATGTTTGAACATCATTGGGATTGATAAAAACTATGGGAACTTTTAAAGTTGGACTAAATACATTGTATTTTACATCATGTATGTATATCAGTTTATCAGTTAGGGACTAGGGGTAGAATGTGGTGGTTTGATTCAGGTGTTTCCCCATGAACTCAGTTTTTCTGATTGCTAGGTTCCCAGCTGATGGAGATTTGGGAATTAATGCCTTCTGGAGGTGGTGCATTGTTGGGGGCAGGCTTATGGGTGTTATAGCCAGTTTCCCCATGCCAGTGTTTGGCACACTCTCCTGTTGCTATTGTCCACCTTATGTTAGCCAGGGGGTCATGTCCACCCTCTGCTCATGCCATTGTTTTCCCTGCCATCATGGAGCTTCCCCCTTGAGCCTGCAAGCCAAAATAAACCTTTTTTTTTTTTTTCCCCATGCTCTTAGTTGGGTGGTTTCTGCCAGCAATGCAAACCTCACTGCAACAGAGAGAAAATGAGTGTGCCAGGGCCTCCAGCCACTGCAAACAAACTCCAGATGCTTGCGCTACCTTGTGCATCTGGCTTACGTGGGAACTAGGGAGTCAGACCTGGATCCTTGGGCTCCAAAGGCAAGCGCCTCAGCCTCTAAGCCATTCCTCCAGTCTGATTGTCATTTCTTTGTACCTCTGACAACACTATATAACAGTGTCTTTAGGTGGGTGTGAGTATACCTCTCTAGAGGCAATAAGGTCTAATGGTTCCTGGTATTCCTTATTGATGTCACCTAAAGTTGCAAAAGTAACAAGATAAAGTTTGCATAACCCTAAGACAATTTCTCAGGACTGAAGCATGAAGCAGAAACATCATCATGTCTTTGCATATCAATACTAATGTTGCAAGGCTGAAAAGAATAAAAGGCTTGTTGGGGTTTCTAAATCGAATAGATATGGGAGGCAGAGAGGAAATATGTTTATGTCACTCCAAGTGTCATTTATACAAATGATCTTGCACACATGAGGAACATTTTCAGATTGACAGCTAGCATATTTACATACAGGTATGCTTCTGAACCTACTGGCAATGTATTTGATAAATATCTTTTAACATGAAAGAGCTTCAGATATCTACTCTGGGTGGCACAAAACCCCTCTGCTCATTTTTCTTTTTTTCCTCTTAATATCTGATCTTTCTACAGCTACGGAAACACAAATACACCAAGGAAAACATCATCTGGAGCATGTGTTAGTGAAATAGTATTTTGTGTTTAGTAATGATATATGATTGAGATGGAGACAATGTCTATCTATTACCTATCCATGTGTCTGACTTTATGTATAACTTGTACAAAGGTTCGTGATTTTTGCCACTCTTATGAGGGTGCTGGTAGCAAGGTGCTGTGGTAGAGAGTCTTCTTATTCATTAGAAACAATGTGTTACATTTTCATATTTTAAAACAATAGTAAACATAGTATTCCTTTGTGTTAAAATTTTTTTTTATTGAGAATGAGTGAGAGAGACAGAATGAGAATTGACATGCCAGGGCCTCAGCCACTTCAATCGAACTCCAGATGCTTGCACACCTAGTGGGCATATGTGACCTTGCACTTGCCTCGCCTTTGTGCATCTGTCTTATGGGATCTGGAGAGTCAAACATGGGTCCTTAGGCTTTGCAGGCAAGTGCCTTAACTGCTAACCCATCTCTCCAGCCCATGATTTTCTTTTTTTGTTGTTGTTGGGTATTTTCTTTTCAGTATAATTTGAGAGCTTACGTCATTGTAAGACAAAGGTTTTTCAGTGCTGTCGAAATGCCATTTGTGCTGTTGGCATCATCAAGTAAAACAGACACTATCTAACACCAGACTTTTAGAGCCTCATTGACACCCTTGACATGACTTTGAAGATGCAAAAGGCTCCTTAGGAGTGAATGTGAAGTGGCAATATCAAGTTGGCATGGAGGTTTCGCACTTAAAATCTGAAAGGGCTTTGTGGATGTTTCTGTGGCGTGTCTTGAGGGTTATGGGTGGGGTTATGGGTGGCTTTATGGGTGGATTTATGGATGGATTTATGGGTAGGTTTATGGGTGGTTTATGGGTGGGTTTACAGGTGGGTTATGGGTGGATTTATGGGTAGGGTTATGGGTGGGTTTATGGGTGGGTTTATGGGTGGTGTGTGGGTAGGTTTATGGGTAGGTTTATGGGTGGGTTTATGGGTGGATTTATGGATGGATTTATGGGTAGGGTTATGGGTGAGTGTATGGGTGGGTTTACGGGTGGGTTTATAGGTGGTTTATGTGTGGTTTATCAGTGGGTTTATTGGTGAGTTATGGGTGGGTTTATGGGTAGGTTTATTGGTGGGTTTATAGGTGGTTTATGGGTGGGCTTATGAGTGGATTTATGGGTAGGGTTATGGGTGGATTTATGGGTGGGTTTATGGGTGGGTTTATAGGTGGTTTATGGGTGGGTTTATGGGCGGTTTATGGGTGGGTTTATGGATAGGCTTATGGGTGGGCTTATGAGTGGATTTATGGATGGATTTATGGGTAGGGTTATGGGTGGGTTTATGGGTGGTCTATGGGTGGGTTTATGGGTAGGGTTATGGGTGGGTTTATGGGTGGTCTATAGGTGGGTTTATGGGTAGGGTTATGGGTGGGTTTATGGGTGGTCTATGGGTGGGTTTATGGGTAGGGTTATGGGTAGGTTTATGAGTGAATTTATGGGTGGATTCATGGGTAGGGTTATGGGTGAGTTTATGGGTGGTCTATGGGTGGGTTTATGGGTAGGGTTATGGGTGGGTTTATGAGTGAATTTATGGGTGGATTCATGGGTAGGGTTATGGGTGGTTTACGGGTGGGTTTATGGGTGAGTTTATGGGTGGTTTGTGGATGGATTTATGGTAGGTTTATGGCTGGGCTTATGGGTGAATTTATGGGTGGGTTTATGGGTGGTTTGTGGGTGGGTTTATGGGTGGGTTAATAGGGGCTTTATGGGTGGGTTTATGGGTGGTTTATCAGTGGGTTTATTGGTGGGTTGTGGATGGGTTTATGGGTGGTTTATGGATGGGTTTATGGGTGGTTTTATAGGTCGTTTATGGGTGGGTTATGGGTGGGTTTGCTCCCGTTTCTGAACTCTTCTGAGGGTTTTGTGGCTCCTCACTGGCTGTGTGGCAAGTAGGAATGACCTCTTTGTCCTCGTGTCAGGGAAACGGGCCACAAATCATCATCTGAGGCCTTTTTCTAGACATGTCATTTAATCAGGGGTGATTTGTGTTTGGCTGCTGCCAGTGCTAAAAACCTGATTTCAGCAGTTTGAAAGTTTTGCCCATATCAGGAAGAAATCTGAAGTAGGCAATTTGGTGTTAGTTGAGTGGTCCCTAAATACCCTGGTGTCCGTGTCTGTGGGTTTTCTGAGGTTTTGTTATGGTCATTTGATGGTTGGAGATTTAGCTGTTACACTTGCTTTCTAATGAGCAGGAAAAGGGAAGAGTGGAGGGCATACTTTCTGTCCTCCCCTCATAAAAGGGTGTTGCTGGGTAGCCTTGTCTGGCCTAGAACTCATAACCCTCCCATGGCAGGCTCCCAAGGGTTGGGATTATGTGCACCACTACATGTGGCCATAGAGAAGTCCTGTGAGAAGTTCTTTTTTTTTTTTTTTTTTTTGTTTTTTTGAGGTAGGGTCCCACTCTACCCCAGGTTGGTCTGGAATTCACTACAAAGTCTCAGGGTGGTCCTGAACTCACAGCGATCCTCCTACCTCTGCCTCTCAAGTGCTGGGATTAAAGGCGTGCACCACCATGCCCAGCAGAAGTCCTGTGAAGAGTTCTTGCTGTTATCTTTTGGACTACCTTGTCTTTAGAAGGATGTTAGAAAATGTAGTTTTGCAGCTGGGCATATAGCCCAGAGCTGTGTTATTGAGGAGTAAGACGGCAGACAATTTCTGCCATATTAACTGACTTCCAAAGTGCTCCCCAAGACTCGCAGAGAGCATGCACAATTCTCTACTCTGGCCTAACATCTCCCCAGAGCCCCTCACCTCACCCTCTTCCACTCAGGCTTCTCTGTCTTTGCTCCAGTTACCCACTGCTTTAGCTTGGATTGATCTAGAAGCTGACCCAATACAAGGCTTTTCTTTCTGTAAAGCGCTCTTGTTACCTGCCCGTCACTTTGCCCATTTTGCCAACAGACCCTAAGTATGGCTGACGGCTCTGCCCTCCGGTCCCTCATTGTGCTCGCTTGCTTCTTCAGGCAGAGCACACAGCGTTCACTAGTGCACTAATTATTCTTCCAAAGGGCAGGCCATGGAATCAGGCAGGGAGGGTTCAAATCTGATCTTGAGCTCAAAGAATTATACTTAATTGCTAACCTTTTCCAATTTCAATTTTTTCTTCCCTCCAAGGGTGATTGTAAAATTTAAAGGCGGTTGTATATATAGGCTACCGAGTGCTGCAGTTGATGCGCCATATAGAGGTGCTTCTTAGTGGGCAGTCTTCCTTTGCTGGATGTGCACATATACATTGTTTTCAAATTTTTATTAACATCTTCCATGATTGTAAAAAACAGCCCATGGTAATACCCTCCCTCCCCCCACTTTCCCCTTTGAAACTCCATTCACCATCATATCCCCTCCCCCTCTCAATCAGTCTCTCTTTTATTTTGATGTCATGATCATTTCCTCCTCTTATGATGGTCTTGTGTAGGTAGTGTCAGGCACTGTGAGCTCATGAATATCCAGGCCATTTTGTGTCTGGAGGAGCATGTTGTAAAGTCCTTCCCTTCCTTTGGCTCTTACATTCTTTCCACCACCTCTTCCGCATTAGACCCTATAGAGAATACAGACTATTCTTTTATTTATTTATTTTTTCAAGGTAGGGTCTCATTCTAGCCCAGGCTGACCTGGAGTTCACTATGTAGTCTCAGGGTGGCCTTGAACTCACAGCAATCCTCCTACCTTTGCCTCCCCAAGTGCTGGGATTAAAGGTGTAGGCCACCATGCCAAGCAGATTATGCTTTTAGAAAATATTTTATTTTTATTTATTTATTTGAGGGTGACGGGAGGGCGAGAGGGAAGGTGACTAGGTGCACTAGGACCTCCACCTGCTGCAGACGCACTTAATGCACGCGCCACTTTGTGCCTCTGGCTTACATGGGTCCCGGGGAATCCAACCTGGGTCCTTTGGCTTTGCACGCAAGTGCCTTAACTGCTTAGCCATGTCTCCAGCCACAGACTGCTCTTTATATTTATTTATGTTTATGTCTGGACTTCTGAGAGAGTCTGAAAGCAGCAGAGGATCTTTATTCCTCTGTGGACTTCGGTACTGGTTGAGTGCATAAAAATGTTGTCTCCTTGTCTAACAAATGAGAGTATAAATATACTTTATCTGCTTTCAGACTTAGCTGTTGAGTTCACAGAGCAATTGATATGAACATTCTTTGCAAAGCATAAAACAATATATATCTAGGATATAGGGTGGGTTTGCAATACCCATTTGTTAATAAAGTCAAAAGCAGGTCATGGTACCATAGCTGCCAAGTCAGAAGATAGGGAGACAACTTTAGTTTGCCAATGACTTTCATGGTGCCATTAATTTTAATGTCATTTCAAGATGTGAGGAGCTGGTTTTAAGCCACCAAATTGCTATAACTAATATATTTTCCAGTAAGGAGATTGAATTATGATGATTTAAACCACATGACACTGCAATGAATTTTCCATTGAGAAAGAAGATACAACAGAAGTCTTTACAGAGGATGGAGTTGATGTATGGGAAAGTATTGTTTTAGAAAAGAGTAAGTGGAGGGGTGACTGGAAAGATGGCTTAGTCATTAAGGTACTTGCTTGAGAAACCTAGAGGACCCAGGTCTGATTCCCCAGGACCCACATAAGCCAGATGCACAAGGGGGCGTATGCATCTGGCATTTGTTTGCAGTGGCTGGAGACCCTGGCATGTCCATTCTCTCTCTCTCTCTCTCTGCCTCTTTCTCTCTCAAATAACTACATAAAAATATAAAAAGAAATTAAAAAAAGTAAGGGGTTAAATTGAAAATAAGTTTTAATTTTATTTTACATGAGAGCTTACAATTTTATTTTTTGTTTCTGAGAGAGAGAGAGAGAAAGAGACAGAGACAGAGAGAGAGAAAAAGAGAAAGAATTGGAACGGCAGGACCTTCCGCCTGCTGCACATGAACTGCAGACACATGTGCCCTCTTGTGGGACGTGCGTGGCGTGTGCTCATGTCACTGCGTGTCTGGGTACATGGGGCCTGGAGATTTGAACATGAATTCTTAGGCTTCACAGGAAAGTACCTTAGCCTCTAAACCATTTCTCCAGCCCTCAAAATATTTTATTGATTCATTTATTTGAGAGAGGGAGAAAGACACACACACACACACACACACACACACACACACAGAATGTATGGGTGCACCAGAGTCTCCTGTCTCTGCAAACAAACTCCAGGCACAAGCGCCCCTTTGTATGTCTGGCTTTATGTGGATACTGGGAATTGAACCCAGGCCATCATGCTTGGTAAGCAAACACCTTTAACCACTGAACCACCTCTCCAGCTCCTAGAACATTTGACTTAGAGTAATGAACTAATGTGGAGAGACTTTTGCTTGAAAGGGATATAAACAAGGATGCTAGTAATGGGGGAAGTGGTTACTACATAAGTTCTAACTCATATCCTATTCCTAACTGGTTCAGTGGTTTTGACTATATTGTTAGATCAATTTCTTCCACTATCCTGTCAACTAGATTCTTTTTTTTCTTTTTTTTTTTTTTTTAGTTTTTAATTTTTCAAGATAAGGTCTTGCTCTATCCCAGGCTGACCTGGAATTCACTATGTAGCCTCAAGGTAGCCTTGAACTCATGGTGATCCTCCTACCTTGCCTCCCAAGTGATGGGATTAAAGGCATGTGCCACCACACCCCAGCTTAGATTCATTTTAATGAGTGATTCCATCTAAAACTTCTCTATTTTTTTTTTATCAATATTGCGATATTATTAAATCAACATCAATGAAAGCTCAATAGTGGTGCTGGAGAAATGGCTCAGCAGCTAAGGCACTTGCCTAAAGAGCCTAACAACTCAGGTTTGATTCCCCAGCACCCACGCAAAACCAGATGCACAAAGTGGTTCATGTAGCTGGAGTTCCTTTACAATGGCAAGAGGCCGTGGTGTCCCCATTTTCTCTCTCTGTCTCCCTCCCTCCTTGAAAATCAGTAAATAAAATACTATAAAAGAGAAAAAGCACTTTAAAAAAAAGACTAAATAGTGGAAACAGTTGCATGTGTTTGTTCAGTCCAGGACTATGTTATTGAAAACCATTGTCATTAGATAATTCCTTGTCAAAATATATTTCCAGTATGCAGTCATGAACTTCATAGTCAATCTAGAAAATTCACGTCGATTCCTGCTTTTCTTCTTTGCAGCACTACAGAGCACAGCCACCAAGGTGCTCCAGTGAGTCAGGAGACTGCGTCTCAGCAAAATTCTGAAAGGCTTGTCCAAGTTTAGCGCCGCCCTGGGCTTCTCTCTCCAGGGGTTGATATGTTCACGCTGCACACCGCTGCAAGCGCGCACAATAGCTTCGATTCTGCAAAGCAGACCATTTTGAGCACAATAATCATGAAAGATAGGTCAACAAAAGCACTCAGCTACTCTGGGATACCTTTAAAAAAATTTTTTTTATTTGAAATGCACAAGATGAATATCAATACTAGAGAGAAGCTTTGTGGAGAGTAAATGTTAGTTCCATGACATTTATTTTAAAAAAAAAAGAAAGAAAAGAGGGGTTTTTCCCCCCCAAAGTGATAGATAGTACCTTTCATGAAAACAATTCTCCTGTGGTTAGCACACCAAAACTTCAGTTTTCAAACTCGAGTTAGCTACATGGAATTCATATTTTAGGCCCCTGTTGAATGATATGCCCTTGTTCACTAAATGACATATTCAGCAACTGTTTTTTTTTTTTTTTTTTTCTGCACTGTATTCCACTTCAGTTGTTGGATCAGTGAATCAGTTTTGTTTCCAAGTCAAAGTATTGTCAAAAGTACGCGTCCCAGGCTGGAGAGATGGCTTAGCAGTTAAGCGCTTGCCTGTGAAGCCTAAGGACCCCGGTTCGAGGCTCGGTTCCCCAGGTCCCACGTTAGCCAGATGCACAAGGGGGCGCACGTGTCTGGAGTTCGTTTGCGGTGGCTGGAAGCCCTGGCGCGCCCATTCTCTCTCTCCCTCTATCTGTCTTTCTCTCTATGTCTGTCGCTCTCAAATAAATAAATAAAAAAATTTTTTAAAAAAAGTACGCGTCCCATTTACTCTCGGCTGAATTTTACAGAAGGGAAGAGAATGTGTGATGGTGAAGTCTGGTTTATGAGTCCACACTCTCTGTTCCATTCCAAGTGCCTCGATGGTGAGATTGACAGATTGCATTTCTTACTCTACAAGCACAGCATTGTTATCAATCACGCAGACCTCATCCTCAGTTTTATTACTTTTTAAATGATTAATTTTACCCTTCAGCCTGTCCTCAAATGCATTTATTCTTGCCGATAACCCTCCAGCACATTTGCACTTACTTAGACATTTATGTATGCTTTTGAAAATTTAATGTTAATTTGTGTTTTAATGTGCACAATTCCATCGTATTGTCTACAATTGCATTGCTTACCTGTTTCATTATATATATATGTATTTGATATATTATAACACCCATAAGCCCGCTCTCAACAATACACTGTCTCCAGGAGGCGTTAATTCCCAAAGCCCCATCAGCTGGGAACCCAGCACTCAGAACACTTGAGTTTATGGGGGACACCTGGATCAAACCCCCACAGTGAGGAAACTTTTTCTACTTCTTTATCTTTCTTTTTTAAAAATTTTTTGTTTTTCTTTATTTATTTGAGAGAGACAGACAGAGAGAGAGAGAGAGAGAGAGAATGGGCGCACCAGGGCCTCCAGCCACTGCAAACGAACTCCAGACGCATGCGCCCCCTTGTGCATCTGGCTAACGTGGGTCTTGGGGAATCGAGCCTTGAACTGGGGCCCTTATGCTTCACAGGCAAGTGCTTAACCACTAAGCCATGTCTCCAGCCCTCATTTATGTTTCTTGAATATGTGGGCATCACTGGGAGGCATTCTTGGCTATAATATTTGTTTCAGTTTTCCTTCAGAGGAAACCCTTGTTTTGTTTTATTTACTTTTTTAATTGATTATTTGCAAGGAAAGAGAGAGAAGAGAGGAGAGGAGAGGAATGGAGAGGAGAAGATAGAAGAAGGGAAGAGAATGGGCATGCCAGGGCTTCCTGCCACTGCAAGTGAACTCCAGATTCATGTGCCGCTTTGTGCCATCTAGCTTTATGTGAGTACTTGGGAATTGAACCCAGCCTGTTAGGTTTGCAAGCAGGCACCTATAACTGCTAAGTCATCTCTCCAACCCCAGCCTTGGTTTAAAGCAGTCAGCTGGCTTAGATTTGTGTCTCATCCAGGGGACGTTAGATTCCCAGTAGTAATCTGCTGGTTCTTAATGGCTAGAGGCTAACCTTGCCACATAGTATCTTTACTTGAACTCAATAGCCATGAATTTTTAAGCCCTTTCTTTCATTGAACACGTTTTTACTTGAACACTTGAAATTCCATTAAAAATACAGACATATTGCTGATCTTGAAGCTCTGGTTTTTCCTTTAAGTTTTTTTTTTGTTGTTGTTGTTGAATTTTTTGGACCTTCTTGGTTCAAATGATACAGAGTTCAGAACTGAGTTGAAAGATCCTGAAAACGTCTACTTAATTTGTACGCTTGGCTACTGGGAAAACACCATCTTTGGTCTTGGCACAAGTCTCCCGACTTCATAGATTATCTTTTGGGCACTCCAGTGTGAGAGCTTTGTAGTGCTTTAGACTGACAAAAAGGTAGCTTGAAGTTATGATTAAAGGACTTAAAAACAAACAAACAAACAAACTTGACAAGTAGCAATGTACTCGTGTGGTCCTCTGAGAAAAACAGCGACTGTCATCTTTACCAGAAGCAGCTGTGGCTTTTGATGGCCCTCCATAGAAGGAAGGGCTGGGGAGGGCCATCGACCCTCCTCTGAGACCTCAGCCATTTGCCCCCGTCGGCTGTGCGCAGTGGTGGATGTGGTCTCAGGGGAAGAGAGAGTCTATAGCGGGTGGAAGAAAGATCAAGGGAAGGAGAGCTTCACCTGGGCAGATATGAGTTGGTCATCGGTCAGCACTTTGGAGTCACTGTGTGTGTGTGTGTGTGTGTGTGTGTGTGTGTGTGTGTAGGTCAGGTTACAAATGTTCGACATCTGTTCTCAGTGTCCACCTCATTTGGAGAAGGACCTCTTGTTCACTGCAGTGTTTGCCAGTTAAGCTGGTTAAGAGCTTCTGGGAAATTCTCTTGTCTTCACTGCCCATCTGTCTGTCTGTCAACATGCTGGGATCGCAGAAGCCCACCACGACCTCTGGCTTGTCCATCGGGGCTAGGGGCAGAGACTGGCACTGAGGCTTGAGCAGAAAGCACTGTATTCACTGAGCCATCTCTCCCACCTGCTTTTGCACATTTTATTCATGTGTGTGTATGTGTGTGAGAGGGGGTGTGAATTTACTATGTAGCCTCAAGGTAGCTTTGAACTCATGGCGATCCTCCTACCTCTGTCGCCTGAGTTCTGGGATTAAAGGTGTGCACCACCACGTGTGCTCCCAGCTCTCACTCTGCACAGTTTTGATCAGTTTTGTTTTGTTGTTGTTGTTATTGAACTATATATTTTGAATGGTAGTCTTTGGTAATATTTTCTCCCATTTTGCAGGTTTTGTCTTTGTTTTTTACTCTTCACCATTACATCCCCAACACCTACCTCTTTGTCTGGTCTACCTTTTTGCGTTATAGTTTCAAGTAAATCAATGAATGGACTCAAGATTGGTGGGGGTGGTAAGTGGTTACTCAAAGCAAATAAGTTCACAGTATGTCATTATAGATCAGAAAGCCTATGGAATCCTTAGCTTCCACTTTGGTGTGAAGTCGTAGATGCTGAAAACCAGTTTGTTTATTCCCAAGAGTTTTCTTGAATCAGACAGAACAGAAATTTCCAAATTCAGTGATTAGTTTTAAAGTATTAAAGATAATTTTGGAGTAACATAGTAAAACATACATCCTCATGAAATCATTGGCTGAATTCATGGTTAACTTACTGGTCCGTTGAGTCAAATTGTCTGAGTGCCAAGCTTTCCAATTCATTTGTTCTATTCCGTCACCCCCATAAAAATGAGTCAAATTGGTTGTCTAGTGGAATCAAATTTAAAAATAGTTGTAAAATGACATATCTTTATCATTTTCACATCTTATATTCAGAAAACTGCTTTCTGGATCATGAAGGAGAGCAGGAACATGGCATTTTGAAATGCTTTCTTCCTTAGAAATTTTGGGGCTTGTGAAGATAGTCACAGGAATAAAATTTTGGCAATTCATATCACATTTATGGTGGGCTGACTCCAGAGGACTTCTGATCATCACAAATAGCTGCATCCATCAACGAAGCTCTTTGGTTATTATTATTATTTTTTCTTAAAAATTTTTTTTGTTTATTTTATTTTTATTTACTTATTTGAGAGATACAGGCAGAGAGAGAAAGAGAGAGAAAATGGGCATGCCAGGGCTTCCAGCCACTGCAAACAAACTCTAGATGCATGTGCCCCTTGTGCATCTGGCTAACGTGGGTCCTGGAGAATCGAGCCTCGAACCGGGGTCCTTAGGCTTCACAGGCAAGCCCTTAACCGGGGTCCTTAGGCTTCACAGGCAAGCCCTTAACCGCTAAGCCATCTCTCCAGCCCTATTATTTTTTTCTTGAGACATCTATATTGCATCCTAGGCTTGGCCAGGCACAATATGAGCAGGTCTGCCAGAGATTTGCAAGCCATTCAGTGCCAGCTTGCATCTTGCACATGCTAATAAATGAGGCTGACCCATTTCTTCAGCAATCTGACCCCAGCGGTTAGCATGCTGTGAGGTTCATTAGTAATGACTAAAACTTATTGTTTCTCATTTCAGATCATTACCAACAGGAAAAGCAAAACCAGTGAAAGAGTCTGTGCAGAGGCAGGCCCATGAAGATAGTTTGTCTGAGTCCTGGAGGGAAAGGTGGGGTGCTTGTAGAAGGAGACTTAAAATGTCATCTCGGGGCCAGTTGAGGCGCTTGACTACTAACTGGGAATTCTAACTCTGAAAGGTGTGGATTTGTGATTCACACATTCTCAGACAATTTCCTTTAAATTATCTCAGGATAAATGAAAAAAGAAAATACTACACAGTGAAGCTTTGTTTATGTTTTGGCACTTGATGAAATAAGCCTGTTAAACATGTACTGGTCTCTTGTTAAGCATCTGGTATTCGCATGCAGTGGCAAAAGCCTTGGCACTCCTCCCCCTGCAAGTAAATAAAAGCATTAATAACTACAACTCTTACATCCTGTTTATGAAGGACACCAGTCTTTTGGGGCCTCCATCCCTCATTAATCACTTTACACTAAATACTAAGACTAGAGAGGACTTCAGTCTATTAGATAAAAATGCACATTTTTGCTTTTATCTATTTCAAAGCGATGTTGAACAAACCACTTACTAGTAGTGCCATTTTATTTCAAACTCATGAACGAAACATTCTTATTTCTGTTTTATACTTCATTTATTTGAGAACTTTTGGGGAAATGTTATTTTATCAGAACCCTGTGTGTTCTTTACAGTGTACTATTGCCCATATGAAAATGCAATATGCTTATGTGCCATAGACTAGCATTGCATACGGTAGTGGAACCATTTTGAAAATGATTATTATCTTAAGCTGGATAAATCTGAGTTGTAAACTCAGACAAAACATTTATGTTATTTATAAATAATTCGTGAGCTTAAAGTAAATACTTCCTTTTATTTTATTTTATTTTTTTTGATAGGGTCTCATTCTAGCCCAGGCTGACGTGGAATTTACTATGGAGTCTCAGGGTGGCCTCGAACTCATGGCAATTCTCCTACCTCTACCTCCTGAGTGCTGGGATTAAAGGCGTGTGCCACCACGCCCAGCTAAATACTTCCTTTTAAATGAGAGAGAGAGAGAGAGAGAGAGAGAGATTTATATTTCATATAAGTTGTCCTTTTTTTCCTCCTTGAAGGTATTGTGAGTGGGATTCTGACCCCCAGTTTCTTTCTTCACAAGTTTATTATTGGTATATAGGAAAGCTATTGATTTTTGCATGTTGACTTTGTGGCTTGCTACATTTTTGGAAATTATTTATCAGATCTGAGTATTTCCACTGGAGTCATTGGGATATTTTAAATATAGCATCGTGTTATTTGTTAATACCAATAGTTTGGCTTCTTCCTTTTCTATTTGTATTCCTTTCTGTTTTTTGCTCTTGCCTTACTTCCATAACCAAGACTTCAAATCATAAGAGAGGAAGAGTGTTCCATTCCTAATTTTAGTGAAAATAATTTCAGTTTTTCTCTATTGCATATAACATTGACTGTGGACTCATTATGCTGAAGTCTGTTCCTTCTATTCCTAGTTTCTTGACAGATTTCATCATAAAGGGATATTGAACTTTATCAAAGGTTTTTAAAATGAAATATTTGGGAATAAGCCTAACAGAAAAGGTGACTACTAATCTATGAAATATTTGGGAATAAGCCTAACAAAAATAATAACTACTACAGTGAAACCCTGAGGGCACTTAAGAAGGAAGACTCTAGAAGATGGAGTGACCTCCCCTGCTTATGGACTGACAGAATTAAGATTGTGAAGGTGTCTATAGTACCAAAATTGAATCATCCAGCTCCACCACAATAAAATTTTTTACAGAATTAGAATAAAATCTTAAAATTCTTAAGCACAAAGTACCCCAAATATTCAAAACAATTCAAAGAACAAGAGCATTTCTGGACGAATCATAATGCCCGACTTTAAATTATATTATCAAGCCAGTCTAACAGAACCAGCATGATACTGGCACAAAACAGACATGTACACAAATACAGCCATACCCACCTACGCTTTGGCAAAGGTGTCAAAAACATACATTGGGGAAAACATACATTTTAACAAATACTATTGGAAAAACTGGATGTCCCCTTGTGAAAGAATGAAACTAGATTCATATCTCTTACCCACCCAGCACAAACATCAACTGAAAATAGATCTTGGACCTGAAAGTAAGACCTGAAATGCTGGAACTGCTAGAGTAGAACATATGGAAGAGAAAATGTAGGTATATGTAAGGATTTTCTGACAAGAGCTCCTCTTAGAGATCATCTAAGAACTGACCATGGGATCACATGACATAGCCAGAGAAACAGGGGCTGGAGAGATGGATCCGGGGTTAAGGTGCTTGCCTGCAAAACCTAATGACCTGGTTTCAATTCCTCAGAAACCAGGTAAAGCTAGATGCCCAAAGTGGCACATGCATTTGGAGTTCATTTGTAGGGGCTGGAGGCCCTGGCATACTCCATTCTCTCTGTCTGTCTCTCTTCTCTCTCTGATTGCAAACAAGTAAATATTTTTTTAAAAAGGAAACAATCATCAGAGAGAAGACATAGCCTAGAGAATGAGAAAAAGAATACTTTGACAACTATGCACTGACAGGGGCTGATATCTGGAATATATATAAAAATCTCAGAATTAAACATTAAATTTCCAGTCATCCAATCAATATGTGGTAAATGGAACTAAACAAACTTATGTCAGAAAAGGAAATACAAATGGTTAATAAATATTGAGAATACTATTCAACATCGTTAGCCATCAGGGAAATGCAATTTAAAGTTTAGTTGAGGCTGCATCTCCCAGCCCTCCCCCCACCTCACCCTGAACAACTAACCAGAAAACATGACAATAAATGCTGTGAGGATTTGGGGAAAGAGGAACCCCTATTCTCTACGAGTGGTAATGTAAACTGGTGCGACCACTATGTAAATCACTTGGAGGTTTCTCAAGAAACTAAAAGTGGAATACCATGACCTGGCTCTACATCCAAGTTGGTATATCACAGAGATGCTTACATATCCAAGATGTTTGCATGACTATTCACAACAGCCAAGACAAAACCAACCTAGATATCCACCAACAAATCAATGGATGATGGGTGTGGTGGCGCACGCCTTTAATCCCAGCCCTGGGGAGGCAGATGTAAAAGGATTGCCGTGAGTTCGAGGCCACCCTGAGACTACATAGTAAATTCCAGGCTACCTGGGCTACAGTGAGACCCTACTTTGAAAAAACAGAAGAAAAAAAATGAATGAATATACACAATTGAGTGTTTTTGTTTGGTTGTTTGAGGTAGGGTTTCACTCTAGCCCAGGCTGACCTGGCATTCACTCTGTAATCTCAGGGTGGCTTCGAACTCACAGTGATCCTCTCACCTCTGCCTCCTGAGTGCTGGGATTAAAGGCATGCATCACTACACCTGGCCACATTTGAGTTTTAGTCAGCAGTAAAGAAAAATGAATTTTTGTCATTTTCAGGAAAATGGATGGAACTGGAGATCATTATGTGGAGTGAAATAAGCCAGAGCCAGCTAGACAAATATTACATTTTCTCTCACATATATAATCTATACTTAAATGCATATGTATATAGATCTATATCTTCATATATATATATATATATATATATATATATATATATATATGACATGAAAGTAGAAGGGAGACGATGAGGAGGATGTAGAAAGGGATGGGGGATTGCAGTGAGGGGTGAGCAAGATACAATCATGTATATGAAAATATCATAAGAAAACCCATCATTTTGTATTCTAACTAAAATAGTGGAAAACATTAGAAAATTGTCTCATGTACCATTTGCTTACCTATTATGTGTCAATAACCATTTTTAGAATCAGAGTCCTGAAATTCTCTACCACAGGATTAATATTGCCTGGGATCATGCTAGAAACACAAATTCTTGGGCTTAATCCCAGACCCACTGAATAAGAAACCGTTGGGCACAGTGATCTGTGTCTTGGCAGCCCCTCTGTGATTGCGCTGTCCCCTCAAGTTTCATCTTGAGGTATTGTAAATAGTGGGACAGGGCTTAGAAAGATCAGCCCTACATGAAATAATCTAGATAAATACCTGATATTTTTAAAGATTTTGTTTATTTATTTATTTGAGAGCAACAGACAGAGAGAGATAGAGTCAGAGAGAGAGAGAGAGAGAGAGAGACAGAGAGAGAGAATGGGCGCGCCAGGGCCTCTGGCCACTGCAAAAGAACTTCAGACACGTGAGCCCCCTTGTGCACTGGCTAACGTGGGACCTGGGGAATCAAGCCTCGAACCGGGGTCCTTAGGCTTCACAGGCAAGTGCTTAACCGCTAAGCCATCTCTCCAGCCTCTGATTTTTTTTTTTTATGGTCACTTTGTTATCATGTTTAGAGTAAAACTCATCTTAACATTCATGTGCCTAAGAATGTTGTCTCAGAATTAGCAGTTCATTTGTCTTGTGAAAAGGACCAAACAATGTGGACAGCCCATTCTGTAACTTAAAGCTGTTCTTTCTTAGCCTGTTTCCCGTGGAATCAAGATCAGTGCTGCAAATGGAAAGAAATAGGCTCAGTGAATTTCCACACGCCCATGCCCAGCTTAGCAGCCCTGAGCTGTCCTTCCTCTTTTCCGCTCCAGTGTCTTTGAGATATGTATTTTGTTCTCCTCTGGGGCTGCCTTCTACAGAACCGAGCTCATCCCCCTTTCTCTACGGTGTCCCAGGTAGGGTTTACCTGTCCTAGGGCACCTGAAGGATTATCTTCCTCTTAAGCTGAATAATATTCCATCATACATATGTGCCACATCTGTTTGTCCGTTTGTCCTTAATGGACATTTGGGTTTCTTCTACCTCTTAACTATTATAAACAGGGCTGGTATGAATATGTTAATGTAAATAGCTCTTTAAAATCTTTCAATTAAAAAATTCTTTCACAGCCGGGTGTGGAGGTGCACGCCTTTAATCACAGCACTTGGGAGGCAGAGGTAAGAGGATCGCCATGAGTTCAAGGCCAGCCTGAGACTACAGAGTGAATTCCAGGTCAGCTTGAGCTACAGTGAGTCCCTACCTTGAAAAACAAAAACAAAACAAAACAAAATCTTTCTCTTTAAGTATTTTTATTTATTTATTTGCAAGCAGAGAGAGGTAAAAAGAAGAAACACACAGAGAGAGGGCTGCCAGCTGCTGTAAATGAACTCCAGATGCATGTGCCACTGTATGTGGGTGCTGGGGAATCAAACTTGAGTCCTTAAGCTTTGCAGGCAAGTGCCTTAACTGCTGAGCCATTTCTCTAGCCCAAAGATTCTCGTTAATATGACTAAAACTGGACTATTGGATCATGTAATGATTCTAATTTCATGATCTCCCGCATTGGTTCCCAGAGCAGTGGCACCATTTTCCCAGCCCCCCACCCCACAGTGCACAAAGTGCTCCTTTCCGCACACAAAAAATGATCTTTTTTTTTTTTTTTTGAGACTAGCCATCCTAATGCTATGCAGTGATTTCTCAGTATGGGTTTGATTTTCATTTCTTTGGTGACTCTTGATTATGTGCTTATTAACCATTCATATATCATCTTTGCAAGAATCTCTATTCAATTCTGTTGCACATCTTTTAATTTTTGTTGAGAACTCTAATGTCTGAATGTATTACAAATTGGTCATATTCCCATTGGGTTGTCTACACTCTTATGTCCAGTATCCCCTGCCCGCATTATACTGAGGGCCCTCCTTAATGGTGCTATTAGTACATAGGATTCTGTATTTCTTTTTGTAGTTGAGCTGGCCAAGGTCATTCTGTATTCTAGATAATAACCTATCATCAAATATTGTTTGTTAGTATTTTCTCCTAATATACACAGGCATTTTCCCCTCTGTCTTTTTTGTTGCAGTTGTTGTTTTGAGGTAGGGTCTCAGTCTAGCCCAGGCTGACCTGGAATTCACTCTGTAGTCTCAGGCTGGTCTTAAACTCATGGTGATCCTCCTACCTCTGCCTCCTGAGTGATGGAATTAAAGGTGTGTGTACCACTGCATGGCTCCCTCTGTCTCTTTTATGCAGAAAGTGTTAGAGTTTGACACCATTTTATTTGTCTGTCTTTGCCTTTAACAATTTCGCTTGTGGTGTCACAGGCAAAAAACCATTACCAGATTCAGTGTCATGAAGCTTTCTGCCTATGTTTTCTTTTAACTGCTCATGGAGTTTTAAGGATAAAGTTTCACTTTCAGAAGCATTATTTGATGTATGTGGTTTAAGTTTTATCTGCAAATTTTTTTTTAAATTTTTTTTGGTTCATTTTTTATTTATTTATTTGAGAGTGACAGACATAGAGAGAAAGACAGATGGAGGGAGAGAGAGAGAATGGGCGCGCCAGGGCTTCCAGCCTCTGCAAACGAACTCCAGACGCGTGCGCCCCCTTGTGCATCTGGCTAACGTGGGACCTGGGGAACCGAGCCTCGAACTGGGGTCCTTAGGCTTCACAGGCAAGCACTTAACCACTAAGCCATCTCTCCAGCCCTAATTGCAAATTTTAACACTATACTATATATGAAATGAAAAGTCCTTGTGGGCTGCAAAAATTAAAGATACTTGCTTGCAAACCAGACAACCCAGGTTCAATTCCCTAGTACCCATGTAAAAGGCAGATGCACAAAGTGGCACATGTATCTGGAGTTTGTTTGCAGTGGCTAGAGGGCTTGTCATATTGCCTCCCTTCCTCTCTCCCTACTTCTGCAAATAAATAAAAATAAAAAGCCCTTATTTGAGCAGTATCTAAAGAAAGACACTCTTAAATTTGCATTGTTGACATTATTTGAAGTATTTCTCTCTCTCTTTTTCTCTACTTACCACTATTGATAAAAGTCTTTTAAAATCAGGAATAAACATTGAGATATTGTGGGTTTCCAATATGAAAGAGAGGCTTCACTTTTTCTTAACCTATAAAACATCTTCTATTTATAAAAATGCCTTGCTTTAAGACTTTCTATTTCATTCTGGCCAAGTTACAATTGCTAAAAGTTCATATTTGGAATATGGTGCAATTGCAAGATACAATCAGCAAGCCCAAGCTAGCAATTTCCTGGGGACAGGATTGGCTATTTGGCAATGAAGAGATGACATTTCAGAATTTAACATTAGGCTATAATTCTGGCAAAAAAAACCATACCAATTGAAGAACTTCAGATTTAACAAATATGGCCATATACTCATCTCTTGAGGTAAAATGTAGGTTCTAAGGTCCAAAGAATTGCCGTATGAAAAGCTATTTTCAGAATAAAATAAACATATGTGATTTAATTCTGAAGATATTATGGGATGAGATGGTAGTAATTTTCTAAAATGGGCTCTCTTAGTCCTGTGAAATATGACTAAAATAAATAGCTATTTCTTACTCCCAAACAAAAACCGAAGATTGACTCCCATTTATTGTCTGAAAGAGGGTCTCTCCATAAGATTTCCAGTATTGTAGAGAAGAATGCTGGGGAGAACGACTTAAGCCACATTGACAATGAGCAGGAAATGTGAGCAACATCTAGTAATTTTAATAACCCAGAAGTGAATAAGGCCCAGCATGATTTAACACACATTTAAGCCCCTTCTCTCTCTCTCACTCTTTTTTTGCTTAATGAGCAGGGTAGGAAGTTGAGCTTTGTTTTCCAGAATTTCCAGTGCCAAAAGAACGGTTGCATAGATATTGATCAACCAATTCACAAAGGAGAAAGGCCAGGAAAATGTTGAATGTCAGCTGTAATTTTCCAAATGGCCGGGTAAGATCGTTTTCACTCTGTTGGTCCATCCCACACTCATTGGAGGGCTCAGGCACTGATCTAGGTTCTACGAATTCATCTGTGCGAAAACCAAAACTGTAAGTGCTGCTTGTTGTAGAATGGAGGAAGAAGGGAGACAGGAAGGGAGGGAGAGAGAGGAGAGGAGGAAGGAGGGAAAGAGGGAGAGAGAGAGAGAGAAGGAGGGAGGGAAAGAATTGAGATAAGCACCATGACTTAACATAATGCAGCAAAGGGGCTTATGCCTTACACACACTGGACCCTGAAGGAGTCAGTAAAGAAGAGACATTTAAACACAGACCTGGTTGAGAGGGAACAGCAAGCCCTGTGTATGTGGAGGCAACGAGACGAGGGATGTAAGGGCCCTGGGGAGCAGTACGCTTTGCGGAGCAGCCACTGGGCCAGTGTGCAGGAAGCCAGGGAGAGAGGAGAGAGGCTGAGAGCAGAGAGCTGTGTGTGGCAGGGTCAGGTCGCAGTGTGCAACACGGGCTGTTTTCTAGGTTTGTCAAGAAAGCTCTAGACTTTTAATTATTTAGTTATGGGGGTGGGGCGGCGCGGCGGTGCATCAGGGCGTCCTATTCTAGCCCCATGCGCCACTTTGCGCATCTGGCTTTACATGGGCACCGAGGAATCAAACCCGGCTGTCAGGCTTTGGAAGCAAGTGCCTCTAACCCCTGAGCTCCACCTGGCTCTAGATGTTTTGAACAGCATCATGCCATGATCAATTTTTTTTTTTTTTAAGTGGATCACTGTCTTGTGGATAAGAGACTGTAGAGAAAGCAGGGTTGAATGTTTCTGCTTTTACTTTGGCAAGTAAAAAAAAAGTTTCTACTGTTTATATTACTATAAAGCTCTATATTGAAAAATGGGGAAGGAATAGAGCTCTGTGAATTGCAACACACAACCTGATGTGTGCAATCACCACTTAGTCAGGGTGAACCACCTCCTTTATCCTCACGTCCTCCTCTAACGCCCTGGCAACCACTCATCTGTTCCCTATCACTGTAGCATTCTCTTTCCCACTGCGCCAAACTCAAAGAAGTCTGATAATACGTAGGAATGAGAAAATGACTTCTCTTGGGCTGGAGAGATGGCTTAGCGGTTAAGCACTTGTCTGTGAAGCCTAAGGACCCTGGTTCAAGGCTTGATTCCCCAGGACCTACATTAGCCAAATGCACAAGGGGGTGCATGCGTCTGGAGTTTCTCTGCAGTGGCCTGAAGCCCTGGCGCACCCATTCTCTCTCTCTCTCTCTCTCTCTCTGACTCTTTCTCTGTCTGTCTGTTGCTGAGTAGTGTTCCATTTGACAGCTTCATTTTCATTTGTTGTCAAGTCACTGGAGTTGCTTCCAGTTTTTGTTGGTAACGGGTAAAATTGCTGTGAAGAGATTTTTTTTTTTTTTAACGTGAAAATGAAACTTGTTTCTCTAAATGAAGTAGGCAGGACTGGGGTTTAAATAATGTCTATTTTTCAGGTTCTCACAAACTGCCAAACTGTGACCCAGAATGTTTGTAAATTTGTGCATGTCCATTACCAATGACTGAAAAAGTAAATATGTGCCATGTCGTCTTTGCAGGCACCTACTATTGGCCATTACTTTTTATGTTCGCCATATTAAACAGTGCATATTATATAGAAAAACTATCTAAATATACTTCAAAATGGAATGTATAATATCACGTATATATTTATATTAGGGGTATATTATCATAGTTTTAGTTTTTGTTTAGTTTTGAAGTAGGGTCTTGTAGTCCAGACTGACCTGGAATTTACTCTGTAGTCTCAGGGTGGCCTTGAACTCATAGTGATCCTCCTACCTCTGCCTCCAAGTGCTGGGATTAAAGGCACGCACCACCACACCTGGCTCATTTTAATTTGTAGTTCCTAAATGGCTGATATTGGACAAATTTTCATTTGCTTATTTGGTACCTACATATCTCCATTAGTGAACTGCCTGCTCAAGTCTCTTGTCTGATAAATGGATAATTGTCTTCTGCTGTGTTTTGAAACTTCTTTATATACTGTCCATTTTTTTCCCCTGTGTCTCTGTTCTTCTGTAAGATGAGCTTAGAAGTTGTGTTCTTGGTCTATTCATCGAGAGCAGTTGAGGTTGGAAGTTTTAGTTAAAAAATGCAAAGTGCTGGGCATGGCAGTACATTCTGCAATCCCAGAGCTGAGAGGCAGGGACAGGAGACTCCCCAGCACTTGCTGGCTAACTTCGTGGTAGGGGTTTTCCTTCCTTTTCTTTTCTTTTATTTCTTGTCTTCCATATATGTGTGTATGCATGTTTTTATGTGTGGGTACATGTATGTATTCAGGTACACATGTGTGCATGTGTGTGTGGAGGGCAGAGGTTGATGTCAGGTGTTTTCCTCAGTGACTCTCTTCTGTATTCTTTGGCACATGTTTTCCTGCTGAACCGATAGCTGGTTAATTCAGCTAGACTAGTTGGCTTGTAAACCCCAGGGATTCACTGTCGTCCCCCCTTTCCCAGTGCTGGGATGACAGAGAACACCACGACCCTTCTCAGTTTGATGCGGATGCTTAGGATTGGAACTCAGGTCCTCAAGCGTGCATGACAAGCACTTTACCCAGTGAGCTGTCTCTCTAGTGCCTCCCTTTTTTAACCATTTTGATCAACAAATACCTTGGCTTCCCAAATAAGCCCATTATCTCTTTTTTCACATCATTTTTCGATATTATTTTTAAAAGCATATTATATTATACTGCATAACATGATGGCATTTTCATAAAAGCATGTAAATGTACTTTGAGCATGCTCTGTCCCTACCCCGCTACTGGAAAGGGTTTCCCAAGTGGTGTTCTAGAAAATATATTAGCTTTCTCAAGATCTGAAACTTGTTTCAAAGCACTAAGAAAAAACACCACGGACACTGCTTCTATGACCAGGAAAAGTATGGCATAATATCACTTTTTATTTGGCATTTCCTCTGAAGTGTTCACAAATCAATTATTTCTGGTTAGCTGGTGTAACTAAGTCTCATTAACAGAAACATGTGAATAGTATGTTTACATATATTTTTTTATTTGCAAGCAGATGAGAGAGAAAGAGAGAGAGAGAGAGAGAGAGAGAGAGAGAGAGAGAGAGGGAGAGAATGAGTATGCCATGGCATCTGGCCATTGCAAACAAACTGCAGATGCATGCACCACTTTGTGCATCTTCTTATGTGTGGACTGGGGAGTCGAACCCAGGTTGTCAAGCTTTGCAAGCAAGGACCTTTAACTGCTAAGCCATCTCTCCCAGCCCAAATGGTATGTTTAAATGAACATTTAAAGTAAAGAAAGTCTTGAGATCCAACTATTGTTCTCCTACACACATGAGCATTTGCTGTTGACGTGTAGTTTTCATCTACATGTGAACATGTCTTGTCTGCCCAATGAAGGGCCCTCCCAGTTCCTGATGCCTCCCGAGATCTGATTCTAAGTGTCAAGTCTTCACTTGCACTAGCAAACAGAGAATTTACCCAGCTGCTATCAGTAAACTTCTAAACGCCAGTCAGGGCATGCAAAGATGGAGTATGTGTCTTTTTCCTGTGACTCATGATGATAAAGTAAAGCACCTTATTGATCCTCATTAAGGATGAAAAGTGAGAGAGCTGTAAATAAGAGAGTATAGGAAATGAACTGTGCTTCTGATTCTGCTTTTCCAATCAATACACTAAAGTAGGAAGACAGAGGAAAAAATCTGGAAAACTACTTTAGAATTTGTAAAACTTTAATATTTGCACAGTGTGTTATTAAGGTTCCAAGGATCATAGGTCTGATTCAAAAGCAGGTTAGGAAATTAGAGGAGATCAGATCACAATCACCCATTTTTTTCCTCTTTTCTACCTCCTAATTGTATTTTTAAAGATTTTATTTCACTGAACAATGATTTATTTGTGTTGCTTGAAGCTTTTTAGTAAAGAAAAGGGTTGGCATGCCTTATGTAGTCAAGTCTAGGTCTCTACCTTTATGTTTAAGAATATTTCTAGATGTTCCCATCTGCTTTAGCACCATGTACAACTAACGCTGATCGTCATAGCAAATGTTTATGTGAAGCTTCCTTGTGTATGGGCCAAAACACTAAGCATTTTACCTATGTAACTCCGATGTGTCACGACTCTATATTGCTGACATGAAACCTGGGTGAACAGAGGAGTTTCTTGTACACTGTTGAATCGCAGGTCTACATTGGAGCTGGGTGATTTGGCCATCAGAGTTCCAGCTCTTATACCCACACTGTCTAAGCTTATTTCCAGTGTTTTCTTTTTGAAATAAAAGTAGCCATAGTCATTTTATTCTCTAGTGGGGAAATGGCAGTATCAGTGTCGTGACATCCCAGACCAGGTGGTCATCACTCCATTCCACACTGTCATGCGTCCTACTATGCCCTCTCCGAATTCTAGAGACACTTTTGATTTCAGAAAAAGATTGGTGGAATAGAATCTGTCTGGGTTCTGTCTCCATTTTTGTTTAACACAGACCTGCTCTCATTAGAGAACAGGCATTTGGAATCTAGAAATTTTATCTTACGTTTTTATGTGACCAATTCCTGGCACGATCCTATTGCCTAGGACTATAGCATATTGGTAGATGTGTGGGTGAATAATAACTGGAGATCACAGGTAGAAAGATTCTTTGAATATGTAGGAGAAAAGCAGTCAACCAAAAAGAAGGTAGGATTGGAGAAAGAAAAATAAAAGAAGAAAGGAGAGGAAGGAAGAGATGGACAAAAGAAGGAAGGAGGAAAGAGAGAGGAAAGAGGCAAGTTTCTTAAAGGAAGCATTCATTTCAGACCAGGAACACAGGAAGATGAGTTGATTGGAATTCTTTTGAATTGAGATAACAGGTTGAACTAAGGTCTTTCTCTGTGATTGTAGTGTCTAGCGTGTGTTCATTGTGAACATATAGATATGTGAATTTAAGTGACAAAGATGAATATTTTGTGTGCTCAGGAAGGCTAGCCTGACATAGTGAAGACATAAAGAAATCCCATGAAGTAGAAGGATCTCTAAGGGGATGGCCACATTGTAAGGTCAAAGTCACAAGGTACACACAAAGCTCTTCTAAGAGAACGCTTCATTAGACAATCTGTGCGCCAGCAACCCTCCTTTCCCCCAGAGAATCCCACTATAGAACTTGAAGTTATCTGGAATGACTTTTTTTTTTTTTTTTTTTTTTTTGCTGGGGGCCAAACCTAGGATCTTACATTTAATAGGCCAGCACTCTACCCCTGAGCTATATTTTCTATTCCTATATTGATACTAAAATATTTTTATTTATTTATAAGGAGAGAGCGAGAGAGGAGAAGGGAAGGGTAGGAAAGGGAAGGGAAAAGATGAGAAGAGAAGAGAGGAGAGGAGAGGAGAGGAGAGACAAAATGGGCACTCCAGGGTCTCCAGCCACTGCAAATGAACTCCTGATGCATGTGCCACTTTGTGCTTCTGGCTTTATGTGGGTCCTGGGAAATCGAATCTGGGTCATTAGTCTTTGCAAGTAAGCCCCTTAGCTGCTAAGCCATCTCTCCAGCCCTTGTAGTGATACCTTGTATTTTATTTGAGAGGCAGAGAGGGAGAGAACTGGCGCTCCAGGGCCTCAGCTGCAGTAGTCAAACCGCAGATGCCTGTGCGCCTAGTGTGCATGCGCGACCTTGGTCACGCCTCACCTTTGTGCGTTTGACTTACAAGGAATCTGGAGAGAGATTGAACGTGGGTCCTTAGGCTTTTCAGGCAAGCATCTTAACTGCTGAACCATCTCTCCAGCCCCTATATTGGTATTTTTTTTTTAAGATTTTTGTTCATTTTTATTTATTTATTTGAGAGTGACAGAGTGAGAAAGAGGCAGATAGATAGACAGAAAGAGAGAAAGAGAGAGATGGGCGCGCCAGGGCTTCCAGCCACTGCAAACAAACTCCAGACACGTGTGCCCCCTTGTGCATCTGGCTAACGTGGGTCCTGGAGAATTGGGTCCTGGAGAATTGAGCCTCGAACCGGGGTCCTTAGGCTTCACAGGCAAGTGCTTAACTGCTAAGCCATCTCTCCAGCCCTGGTATGTTTTTTATATTGATATTTTTGATCACAATACTAGATTATGTAAGACTGAAGCCTATCTTCCTAAAGAAGATGAAAACAGAGAAAAAAATCTAAAAGATCCAATTCGTGATTAGCGGGATTAAAATATTTTTCAAACATAATATTATGTTTTATAAAAAATATTTTATTTTGTTTATTCATTTGAAAGAGAGAGAGAAAGAGAGAGAGAGAGCACACGTGCGTGTGTGTGTGTGTGTGTGAGAGAGAGAGAGAGAATGTGTGCATCAGGGCTTCCAGCCACTGCAAACAAACTCCAGATGCCTATGCCCCCTTGTGCATCTGGTTTACATGGGTCCTGGGGAATTGAACCTGGGTCCTTTAGCTTTGTAGGCCAATGCCTTAACCACTAAGCAATCCTTCCAGCCCCAATATTATGTTTTTTTATAAGCAACAAAAGTTTTTAGTTTGCTAAATATTTTTGTGCTATTAGTTTTAATTGTATACTTCAAATTAATTTTAGAGACAGAGATGGAGAGAGAGAGAGAATTGGTGCACTTCAAAATAAATTCAATTTAATGAAGCATCTGTTTTATTGCATTGTAATCTAATATTCCTCTGTAAATCATACTTATAGGCAGTATAATAGACTTTGCTGGGCTGGAGGAATGACTTAGCAGTTAAGGTGTTTGCCTGCAAAGCCAAAAGACCCGGGTTCAATTCCCCAAGACTCATGTTAGCTAGATGCATAAAGGGGCACATGCTTCTGGAGTTCATTTGCAATGGCTGGAGGCCCAGGTGTGCCCATTTTCTCTTTCTCTTTCTCTGTGAAACAAATAAATAAAAATAAAATATATGAAAAAGAGTTTGCTTTTTGCTGTGGTCATGTTGTATATTTCTCTCCAGTAATTTCACTGTTTGACTTTCTAAGCTGTTTTTGAAGTAAGCAATTTTAAGCAACTCTTCCTCTCACCCTAATCTTCCAGAAGAGCATTGTTGCAAGATAACCACAATTAATTCACTAATTTCCTTCATGGTCTAATTAGTAGCTGTTATCAGATTAATCTGAAATTACCTGGAAAGAGTTCACAGAATAGCTTTCAAAAGCATGAACTTTCAGCAAAGTAAAAATTTGCTTTGAATTATTTTAACGCACATAGCATGTAAAGAGTCTAATTGCAGCCCTTGCAAAGTGACTTTATAATTACTCAAACTTGGAATTCATGATTGTTTTTCTTTACAAATACTTCATGAACATATTTCCTTAAGAGCAGCTCACTGGAGCCCTAGCCAGTGAGCTAGTGAAGAACTTGTTTGGCATATCTACACTGACTTGCATTTGGATGCCTCGGGCTGTCCTCGCCTCCTGACTTGGCCTTTTAAAGTAACCCAATAATTTCTCTTCTTTCAATTCCATGCTCACTGTCCAAGTTTATAATTATACTTTGGCCCTTAAACAGACATTTTCAAAGGAATGCATGCAGTAATGAGTGACCCCACATATTAAAATCCTCCAGATTTTTTTCTTCATTGGTGTTTTGGAGGACACAGCAGTCTTTTGGAAGTTGGATAAACACATGAATGATCTGAGCCCTCTGGGAAGGATGACTCTGGGCCTTCTGACAAAATTGTAATTTTATACCCCAAAAGCTCTACCAAGGAAATGTACTTTAAAAATGTGCCTCATTAACATCTATGTTATCCTGGTATCATTTCTTCATTTGTAAATCCCATAGAAGCTAATTGGCATTTGTATCAAAGCACATAATTGTTTTTCTTTTGTTCATGTGTCACCAATACCTATTTTGTTTGAGTAGCCGTGAGAAAGGACAAGGCATGAGAAGACTCTCACTGGACATTCAGCTTACTAATTTGTCTTCTTTTTCAAGCTGTTTCTATAAAAATTTGCTTTCAGTATAGAAGTCTCTTTTATTTTATAAGTTCCTTCATGAAAACTGTGACTACAGTGCATTTAGATTTTTTGATATGTTCTGTTTTGACCAATGGGTTCTAGTACCCAAAACACATACCATTGCAATGAAAAGTAGATATTTAATTTAAAAAGTTCAGTTGTCTTTAAACTATCATCCTAAATATTTCTTTTATTTTTTAAGACTTTTAAAACAAGTTTATTTTATTTTATTTATTTGAGAGAGAGATAGAAAGGGGTGGGGGAGAGAGATACAAAGAAGGAGAATGGATGCATGAGGGCTTTCAGACACTGTAAATAAACTCCGTATGCATGCACCACCTTGTGCATCTGGCTTATGTGGGTCCTGGGGAGTTGAACCTGGGTCCTTTGACTTTACAGGCAAATGCCTTAACTGCTAGGCCATCTCTCCAGCTCCATCCTAAATATTTCTCACCAATCATGGATATAATTATGGAAACTGATTAGCAAGGTTGACTTTCAGTGAATTGTGGAAGAAAAATTCTATACAATTCTCCATGCTTTAATTAGCTTATTCTGGTTACATGGGAAATGAGGTTGTTGTGGGGGAACTGTCCATGAGTATAACGCCACTTCTTCCACTGTGGATCTGTAAGGGAGTGTGTGTGTGTGTGTGTGTGTGTGTGTGTGTGTTCTCCAAATTAAGCAATGCCAAGCAATTTTAAGCATCTCCCAAATTCTGGCCTAGGAAATGCTGAAGTGCTTATCACAAAGAAATGAGGTAGCTTCTTAGAACCGAGTGTCCTTTGTCTCTTCACTCCCAGGGTAACCTTCTGCAAGACATTTTGTGTTACAAGTGATCATGTTGCTAAGACCATATTACTCTAAAAATAGTCAGAATAAAACAAAAACGTTTCCTCTCTATTTTCTAGGAGAATGCTGACAAAGTAGTCTCCAAGAGCCTTTCACAAGCTATAGGTCAAAGCTGCAAGTAAATCAATGTGTGTTAGATTGAAAGTAAGAGAAAACAGGACACATCTTTGTAGAATCCTGGGAGATTGTGTGTGTGTGTGTGTGTGTGTGTGTGTGTGTGTGTGTATGAGAGAGAGAGAGAGAGAGAGAGAGAGAGAGAGAGAGAGAGAGAGAGAGAGAGAGAGAGAGAGGAAGAGAGAGAGAGAGAGGGAGAGGGGGAAATAGTTTGGGTTCTTTTGAAGCCATTGCAGACAAAGAAAACTTGCTGTCAGGATGGTGTACTTGTGGGCTTCCCCCTAGAGAAGGGGACATAACTGTAGGAAACAGATAAAAGTGACCATGTGAGATGCAGGCTGTCAGCCAGGCATCACTGATGAGCAGGCACTCGAAGAGTTGACACATTCTTTTTGACACAGGGCCTTGTGATAAAGAGGAATAACTGAAAAGGTGCAGATTTCCAGGACTACGTGAGGTTATGAAGTGTGGAACCTCAGCATTCTCAATAGTTACTTAGTTTCACGGTGGCAATTAGCTACTTGCAGCCACCATCTTTTATCTGCTGGATGTGATGAAAAATTTGACCCTAATTATAATGAATGACAAGCACACTGAAAATTGTACCCTAAGCCTCAGCGCTTGAAGTCCAGGTAGTCATTAATGTTATTAGCTGGTTCTCTGATGAGTTAACTTAAAACCTATTCATTCTGTAGCAGTTTCTCCTCTATTAAAAATATCAGAGAAGTGACTCCTTCTGTTGTGGTTATTTTATTTCTTCCTGTGGTTTATAACTTTTGGAAGCACTGTCTCTCTTAACTAGGTAAAATATGACATAGTCAGTGTACTTCTGTTCCAAGTACTTGATGTTGCTTGTCAGAAGTGTAGGAAAATATTTCAAAAGACAGTTTTTAGGATAAAGCACATGTGTTGAATGGTGGTCAGGAATAATAACAATGTCCATCCCAAAGGTTTTTGGGAAGGTTGAAGTTTCAGTGACTTTGAGTTCACTGTCAACCAGAATCCTTTGAGAAACTTAAAAATATATAGGCATCCAGGCCTTATACTCAAAGATCTTAAATCAACTGGTCTATGGTGAGTTTGTGTAACTATATTTTTTCATTTTCATTTATTTATGAGAGAGAAAGAGACAGATAGAGAGAAAGAGAGAATGAGCACACCAGGGACTCCAGCCACTACATACAAACTCCAGTCACATGTGCCCCCTTGTACATCTGGCTTACGTGGGTCCTGCGGAATCGAACCTTGGTCCTTAGGCTTTGCAGGCAAATGCCATAACTGCTAAGCAATTTCTCCAGTCCCCTTGTGTAATTATATTTTTATAGGCTCTTAGGGTTGTCTGGTGTGGTTAAGACTGAAGGTAATTTGATTTAGATCAGATATGTGAAGGTAATACTGCTAAAAAGACAGTCTGTATCAACAAATGGCAGTGGTGGTGATGGTGGAGGTGACGGTCTACCCAGGTTTTATATATACATGTTTAGATACAATATTATATTCTAAGATGCTTCATCCAATTAATGATAACTTTTTAAGGTAAAGTAAATTTAGATTATCTCTGTGTTTTAATAAAGTCTGAAGCAGTTATCTCTAAGGGATAATTTTTCCAAATTCAAATATGGGGTTTATTGTGAAATGGTCAGTATAAGTTTGGGGCACAAGGTAATAAAAACACCTTAAAAATAAAAGAAGTAGGGCTGGAGAGATGGCTTACCTGTGAACACTAAAGACCTAGGTTCGATTCCCCAGTACCCATGTAAGCCAGATCCACAAGGTGGTGCATGTGTCTGGAGTTCATTTGCAGTGGCTAGAGGACCTGGCATGTCCATTCTATCTGCCTTTATCTGTCTCCTTAACAAATGAATAAAATGTTCTAAAAAAATGAAAGAATCCATCTAAACTATTGAGTCAGGTAAAAGTACATTTAAAATGCAGCTTGAGAAAAATATGTTACCCAGCAGTTGAATTATATGTATATTATATTAGCTCACCAGATAAGAAATTCATTTATCTGATATGAAAAATAAATTACATTACATATCTTAAAAGATTTCACAATTCATAATTCAGTCATCGTCCTTTTTTCTCTGATATAAAATTAATTTTACCCTCTCTTTCTTGTGTCTTGGAAATAATTGTGATCTCAACAGGATGTTAAATTACTCAGAGGTTAGGATCTGTGAAAGTATCATTTTATGAAATGAATTTTAATTAACCGTTTGATCTTTTCTCCTTCCCTTGAGTAATCCTCTTTCACCCAGGCTCTTGGGTCTTGCATAGTACAATATTAGAAAAGTGGCAGCCCCTGGCCTTTCTCTTTCTGAACTTTCCAGACAGGTAAATGAAGCCATATGTGTCTTTAGCAAGAGATTACCCCTTAAAGGCGCTGTTGTTCTCTGATAGCACCAGGAAGCCAGAGGGATTATTAATATTTTCTTCTGAAATACTAATTTCTACACATAATCTTGTTTTTCTTTCAGAGACAGACAGACAGACACACACACACACAAAGAGACATACATTGAGAGAGAATTGGTGCATCAGGGCCTCAGCCATTGCAATCCAACTCCAGACGCTTCCGCCACCTAGTGGGCATGTGCGACCTCGTGCTTGCCTCACCTTTGTGCATCTGGAGAGCTGAACTGGGTCCTTAGGCTTCACAGGCAAGTGCCTTAACTGCTAAGCCATCTCTCTAGCCCCACATGATCTTATATCTTGACTATTAATCGGGTTTACTCCCACTGTAAATATACCATTAGAACACTTAGTCAGCGGTGTTGAGGTCCACTGACATACAGTTTGTGCTCTGTCTCACCATCTCCAGGTCCTTAGTGATGTGTCATGACGCATGTCAACTTTGCACTAACAGCATGACAATGACTGAGGACAGAAGAGATAATGCCTGCAAATTCTCTTCAAGTTGCCTTGGTGAGAGGATCTACGTTTGCTTTGCGGTTAAGTCGAGATAAGCAGGAATTTGAGCCTAAAGAGCGGTTCCTCAGAGAGAATTGTTAACACTCCGCACAGCGAGGCAGACTGGAATCCAAACAGTTTTGGATATTATCATGTGCATAGATGGCTGATTTTCAAACCATAATCGGGAAAGAGAGGGTTATTTATTCTGTGAATGACTGGGAATTAATCTGATTGGAACTTTTGTAGTCAGTACGGACAATACTATAGTTAAGTAGTATTGCAATCTTTTTATTCCCGAGTCGGATAGTGACTGACTCCACGAATGTGTGCTATATTGTTATGATTTCTTACTACCGTGCTACTTAAAATATGAAATATATTGGAAATCATAACAAGAGAAAAATATATGAAAAAGCCCATGTCTCTGAGCCTAAGTGAACCTAAGTTCTCACTCATAGATGGCAGTTTCGAGTTTATATCAGAGCAGTAAAAGAGCAGATTGTGAGAGTCTAGGAAGGGGAAGGGGAGGATAGGGAGTTGTGCCCTTTTGGTTGATCATGCTCTAAGAACTAGGAATGGGATGGATATTGTCCCGTCATTTCTTCCCTCTAAAACATTTTTATTTATTTTCAAGGGGAGAGAGAGAACATGCCAGGGCCTCTAGCCACTGCAAACGCTTTTGAAAGCCATTTCCTGAGTCTGTGGGGCCCACAGGGTCTCCCAAGCCCTGGCCCTTGCGCCTGGCTCTCTGTGCTGTGTCTCTGCCCACCGCTCTTTTCTCATCTTCTTCAAGCAAACAGAAAGGACAGAGTGAAAACTGACAGGAGACGAGAGGAGAAGAAAGCAAGCTCCCCTTCTTAAAATGTTTAAGTGTTAGGTGTCATGGCTTATTTCATGTTGGAACGGGCAGTACATTCATGTGACTCCACTTGTAATGGAAACAGCAGAGCCCGGAGAGAAAAGTCGCCTTGGTACCTGCCTTAGGCTCCCAAGGGTACACGGTTTCATCTTGCTATTTTGCAAGCATGTAGAGAGATTTCAAAGCACATTATTTTCTCTTCTGGCACAAATGGAAGCATGCTATGTATGTTTTTCTATCTTTACATATCTATCTTTTTTAACATAAACTTGTATCATTTTGTATCAGTACATTAAACCTATTTTACTATATTCTTTTTAAAAATTTATTTATTTAAAATTTATTTTTATTTAAAATTTATTTATTTATTTGAGAGAAGGAGGCAGAGAGAGGGAGGGAGAGAGAGAGAGAGAGAGAGAAACTGGGTGCACCAGAGCATCCAGCCATTGCAAACAAATTCCAGATGTGTGTGTGCTACCTTGTGCATCTGGCTTACGTGGGTACTAGGGAGTCAAACCTGGGTCCTTTGGTTTTTCAGGCAAGCGCCTTAACCGCTAAGCCATCTCTCCAGCCCTACTATATTCTTATAGCTTCATAATGTTCTGTTACATATTAAGTCAGTTTCCTATTGGTGACATTTGGGTTATTTCATTCTATTTCTATTTCAAAAAATGTTGAAATGCATAAACTGTTGCTTTGTATAAATCTATCTGTAGACTACGCATGTATAGGTAGAAGTTTTGTGTCTATATGTAATCATTTTTTCAAAATTGAAGTTGCTAAGCTAAAGTACAGGTACACTTGTAGTTTTGATTTTTAAAAATATTTTATTTATTTATTTACCTGAGAGTGTGAGAGAGAAAGCGGCAGAGAGCGAGTGAGGGAGATGGAATGGCACAGCAGTGCCTCCAGCCACTGAAAGCAAACGCTACACGCATGCGCCACCCTGTGCACCTGGCTTGATGGGCCCTGGGGAGTCAAACCTGGTTTGGTAGGCTTTGCAGGCAAATGCCTTAACTGATTAGTTATCTCTCCAGCCCTGTTTTTTTTTTTTTTTTTTCTTTTTTTGTCAGGGTCTCACTATGTGGCTTTATGTCTGGCAGTCCTTAGCCTTGTAAGTGCTGGGATTACAAGCCTATGCCACCATGTCCAGCACATTTGTAGTTTAAATGGATATTGAGTTGAAGTCACTCACAGATCTGGACTCTAGTTAATGAGCCACAAGAGTTTCGGCAACATCTAATATAATGTGTTAAAATCATTTGATCTTATATCAGCTGTAAAATATACCTCTTATGAAAAACTTAATTTCTCTTATGTTGAAAAAGTTTTATATTATTTGTTCGTTTTTCTAAAAGTTGCTAATAGTTTCTTATTGATGTCTAGGATCCATTATGCAATAATATAATGAGCTCTGCCTGTAGTAAGGAGAGATGTCTTAGCAGTTAAGGTGCTTGTCTGCAAAGCTTAACAACCCAGATTCAATTCCCTGTTACCCATGTCAACCAGTTGTTCCTGGTGGTGCAAGTGTCTGGAGTTTCTTGGCAATGGCGAGAGACCTTGGTGTGCTTATTTTTTTTTTTTTCTCTCTCTCTGTAGTAAAATAAATTAAAAAAAATTAAAAATAAAATAAAAAAAGTCTTTAGTGGCAACAGCCTGAAAGTGGAGATAGAATTGATTATCCCAACAAGGGCTTCCAAGTATGAATTTACTATGGATAATTACTGTGGGGATAGCCTCAGACCAATAAGATTGAACGATCACCCTCTGTAAAGGTTTACTGTGTAAAGACTACTTTTTAATGATCTACATGTTTTCCTTTATATGTCAGGACACCCTTGGCCAGGCCAGGAGGACTTCGAATGCAGTACCTCATCTGAGGAGGCAGGTGAAACATCAGTTTGGCAAGCTAAGCCTGGCAGGCACATAGAGTCGTAATAATATTGTTTATACGGTACGACCATCTATGGTAAGGGATGAAGAGAAAGTATTATTAAGTCTGAACAGGTGAACCAGAAAGCAGAAATGGGAAACCCAGATGAGCGATAAATGTCAATACAATCAGGCTGATGTGGGTTTGAGAACCAGTCTCACAGACACAGCATGCTACTGAAAAACATAAGCTTGGCCATTAGGAAGGGCTGACTCTCAATGGATTAAGTTGAAGATGAGGTAATAGTGTTACCATAGGCTGGTTTCTTATATTAAAGCAAAACCAAAAAGACTGCTGATTTACTTACTGGTCACAGACAAGGGGAACTGGCCTGGGCCAGCTGGTTAGCAATGGAGAAGTTTTTATTAAAGACTTGTGGAAGCTACCAAAAATTTGAAAGATTTTTTTAATGATTACTATTTTTGATTCTTTGCAACTGTGAGCTTCTCTGCATATACTTCCTGAGCTTGTTGATATTTTTGTGCATGGGGCAGTTCTCTGTATATTTCTTAGTAAGTACCACTGTCTTCCTACGTTAATTTATGTTTATATTTGTTGCTTTCTGTCTCCTTTATACTCCATTTCATTTCCTTCCTCTCTTCCTCCCTCCCTTTTTCCCTTCCCTTCCCTTTCCTTCCCTCCCTTCCTGCTTGCTTGCTTATTTCTTTTATCTTGAAATAATACAAAATGGAAATTTATTTTTATTTTATTTATTGGATACCATTTTATGTTACTTGTTAATTAAAAAATCAATAAGCAGAATGTTTGTTTCACTCTATTTAACAAAGAGAACAATAACAAAAGTTAAATTGAATTGCTTTTAACTGATCTGGCATTCAATTACTTTTCCTCCCTGTTTCTATAGATGATGGGATCATTCCTGGAGAGACTAAAAAGATTCTTTGTCTTGATTTAAGAGTTTTACTTTGACTAGACTTGATGCACTTTATAGTTGTTGATCCTTTTGGCAAGTTACCATTTGTATAAACTGAAGAATCACAGATATTAGCATTGTGTTTTACTGACAAAAGAGCTGGATAAAGTAATGTGTTCCAGATCAGTAGGGGACACTGAAATAGACATCACAATTCAATGCTCTGAATTATTCTGGTGTTTTATTAATGTTAAAAATATAAATAATATATGTTATAAAAATGTCAAAATAAAAAGATTAGCTTAAGAAACTCAAAAAACAAACAAAACAAAACAAACAACAACAACAACAAAAAACCCCCACCAGGCATGGAGGTGTATGCCTTTAATCCCAGCTCCTGGGAGGCAGAGGTAGGAGGATCACTGTGAGTTCAAGGCCACCCTGAGACTACATAGTGAATTCCAGGTCAGCCTGGGCTAGAGTGAGACACTACCTTGAAAATCAAACAAACAAAAGAAACTCAAAAACTATCATCCAGTAACTTTTCATCTTAGTGCTTTTTGCAAGTTTGAGTCCTGTTTTCCTCATTGTTTGAAAGAATAAGTATTTCAGATATCTTTCAGAGAGTTGAAATTCCCCTTAAAAACCATTCCTATATAAATTTATCAATGTATGCTTTATATTTTCTCTTGACTAGTCAAGTCCTTCATTTATCATTTGATTCTCATCTCTTTCTGTGGCATAAGGAATTTAGTGATATCCATGACTTTTCTTTCTGTCCAATCTTTAGAGTATTTTTCTCTGTCATATTTTCCTTCTGGCATAATAAGTTCTAACCACTTTCTTCCTTATAAAATCTCATTGCTGAGTATTGTCTGTGTAGATGCTTCATTACTGCACGGTGTGTGAGCCTCGGAGTCTAAGATCCTGTGGACCTACGTGCCTAAGGGAGTGTCCTTACTATTGCATGTAGCAGTAGGTTTGATTTCCTCATTTTCATTGTTGAATAATATTCAGTTTGAAAATCGAATGACTTGCTTGGACGATGTTGATGAATATTCTAGTTGTTTCCACTTTGGGGGAACTATCAATATAGATATTTTAATAGAGTTATGATTCTTTTTAGCATTTAAAAATGACTTATCTTAGAATGCAAACATATTTGCAGAATTTAATTTTTTCTTAGGATTGATTTCTGGACATAAGCCATTTGACTCATAAGGACAAGTTACTCTTCAGAATGGTCATAACATCATATATTTTTATCCATAAAATCCTCACTTTATCAACATTTCTTAACTTTTGAAGGGATTGCTTTTAAACTAGCCAACCAGAGACAAGTCAGAAGTTTGGTAAGTTCACCTGGCTTGGCCTCTGTGCCAACTTGGTTGGAGTCTGGTCATCAGATGTTAAGTCAAACATTTGCCTACATGCTGCTGTTGAGGTGCTGTTTAGATGTGGTCCACATTTATAGTCAGTTGCCTTTAAGTAAAGCAGGTTACTCTCTGCAATGTGGATGGGAGAGAGAACATCAGTGAAGCAGAGTCTGAGGTGTCCCAAAGAAGGAATTCTGGTCCCAGGAGAACTTAGAAAGCCTATCCTAGTTTCAAACCTTGGAACTCAGGATGACAGGATGACATCAAGCCTTAACCTGAATATCAGGCTATTGGCTTGGTTTGTTTATTTATTTATTTCTTTTTCTTTTTCTTTTTCTTTTTTTTTTTGGTTCTTTGAGGTAAGGTTTTACTATGGTCCAAGCTGACCTCGAATTCTTGGCAATCCTCGTACCTCTGCCTCCTGAGTGCTGGGATTAAAGGCATGCGCCACCACGCCCGGCTGGCTTGGTTTATTTTTGAAAAAATATTTTATTTATTTACTTTAGAGAGAGGCAGATATAGAGGGAAGGAAAGAGACACTGAGAGAGAGAGAGGGAAAGAATGGGTGTGCCAGGGCCTCCAGCCACTGGAAATGAACTCCAGATGCATGTGCCACCTTGTGCATCTGGCTTACATGGGTCCTGGGGAATCAAACCTGGGTTCTTACGCTTCTCAGAAAGCACCTTAACAGCTAATCCATCTCTCTAGCCCTGGCTTGGTCTATTTATTGGACTTTCCAAGTTCCATTATAATTTCATAAATCAATTGTGCATTTGTGCCAAGAATTTCATATCTATCTATCTAATCACCTCTCTCTCGCTCTCTCTATCTAGCATCGATCTTCTAGCTGTCATATTTGCCTGTCTGTTATCTATCATGTGCATAGGTTCTGTCTCTCTGGAGAACTTCCATACACTTCCAAGCTTACATATCATTTATGAAACTTAACAGTTCCATTTCTTTGTGTTCTACTATATCTGAAAAGTAAGAACAAATAGCTTATATTTGGGGTTAACCATTTTTTTGCCTTGCATTCCCTTTTCAGTTCTTAGCATTCATCTTTATGCCTTAATAAGTTTTGTTTCCTTCCTTAGAGATTTTTGCTTTCAGAATATTCCATTATCTTTGTGACTTGTCTTTGAAAATTATTTAAGCTTCCTGTTTTTGTTATTAAGCTGAGAAAATATATTAGAGAACCTGAGGACAAAGTTATTACATCATCATTTTCATTTGAGGATAATTTACTAGAGAGGAAACTGGAAATCTGAATCTAACAGCTTTGACATGTGCAAGATATATGTTCTGTGGTAGTTCTCGAAGTAAGCATGCTTCATTGTGACTCAGCCTTTAAAATTTAATAATAATTTTCAGAAAAGGCCAGAACCTACTCAAATGGTTCTTAAACCAACATTTTGTTATCAGATTTGCTGCCTGAAAATAGTTTTGGTGTTTAATTCAAGTTATTTTTGAGAAAAGAGTATGTTTAATTAAATGAAGTTGAATCATATGAATGAATAGAAGAAACCCTTGCTGGGATATGTGACCAACACAGGCCACCTATCATTGGCTGGCTGCTTGTATCTTGATGGAATCAATGTCATTTGAAAGACTAGAAGCTTGGAAGAAAGGGCAGAAGCCTTACTGCAGTCTGGAGCCTTTATATAACTGTCATAATTAATCGTACAGCTATCATCTTCCTCCTCTCTTTGCTTCATTGCTGTCCTCCACATCAAATTTTAATAGTGTAATTATGGCAAACCAAGAGCTATTATAGTTTTTGCAAATGCAAGAACAAAATGCATGACCCTGAAACCAATCCCAAATGAAAACAAATGTACAATTTCTCCCAAGCAGAGTGGACTTTTAGTTAGGGGTCTAGCAGACATAGATTTACAAAGATCCCTACACTACCAGAGTCAGTGGAGGAAAGTAATGGCCCCAACAATGAAGAGCACAAGGCTTCAGGACTCGGAAAGAGCACTGACAGCTCAAGTAAGGACGGGCTTAATGAAGACGACGGCGCTGGCAGGCTGGGGAAAGATGCAAAGAAGACGCTGTCGGGACTAAAAGGAACTGGAGAAGCTGAAAAGGACACCTGAGGATTGAGAAGTGCTGTGAAAGCCTTTTGTTGGATTCATGGTAATGGTAGATACGCCAGTCTGTTGATTGCATCAAGGTTGGCATAACTGCTCCTCCCAGGGAAGGTTTTTTTAAAAAATATTTTTATTTATTTGACAGAGAAAGAGGGAGTGAGGGAGGGATTGAAAGAGGCGGGGGATTGAAAGAGGGCACTCTAGGGCCTCCAGCCATTGCAGATGAACTCCAGACAAGTGCTGCCCCCCCATGCATCTGGCTAATTTGGGCCCTAGGGAATCGAACCTGGGTCCTTTGGCTTTGCAGGCAAGCGTCTTAACCGCTAAGCCATCCCTCAAGTCCCCAGGGAAGCTCTTTACCTGGGATTATAAACACTGGAACAATGCAAGGGAGACACACAAGCAGAAGCTCTGAGAGACAGCTCAGGCAGAAGAGTTTTCATACATCTAACTCTGCTGCAGAAATCAGATAGGCACATTCCGCCTTATTTCAGTATGCACACCTTGCTTTTGATTTTTAGTTTTATTTCCTTAAGAAAAATACAAAGACTCTGTTCTACAAATTCTCTTCCACCTCGGGCATTGTGGAGCACTCGGCAAGAGCAATTGTCTTGTAACGTTTTTTTTTTTCAATTAATCTAGGAGTTTCTTTCCAGAACAGGAAAAAGTAATGGGAACCACATCCCCTCCCCTTTTTCTCCTCGGGGAGTATATTGTTTAAGTTTGTGGTTACATACCTTGTCTGCTTTCCTCTTGGTAGATATTAGAATGTCTCAGAGTGGAGAGTTGTTTTAAGGTTGTACAAGATTTGTTCTCTCCAGTATTAGTTTTAGCAAAATGATGGGATAATCAAAGAAATTCTTCATTAATAAAAATTTAACTTGGAATTGATTTTATGTAATCTCAACAACAATATTAAATCTATGCACACTAATGCTATTGTTAACATTTTAGAGATTTTTTTGTTCATTTTTATTTATTTATTTGAGAGTGACACAGAGAGAGAAAGAGACAGAGAGAGAGAGAGAGAGAGAGAGAGAGAGAGAGCACACCAGGGCTTCCAGACAGTGCAAATGAACTCCAGATGTGTGCGCCACCTTGTGCATTTGCCTAACGTGGGTCCTGGGAAATCGAGCCTTGAACCGGGTCCTTAGGCTTCACAGGCAAGCGCTTAACCACTAAGCCATTTCTCCAGTCCTATTGTTAACATTTTAAAACTGTATTTAAGCCAGGCATGGTGGCGCACGCCTTTAATCCCAGCACTCAGTAGGCAGAGGATTGCCATGAGTTCAAGGCCACCCTGAGACTACAGAGTTAATTCCAGGTCAGCCTGGACCAGAGTGAGACCGTACCTCAAAAAACCAAAAAAAAACACCCCCCCAAAAAAACACCCCCCCACAAACCCCCCCTGTATTTATTTGTTTGTGGAGGGTGACAGAATGAATATGAGTGGGCATGCTGCCACCACAAGCAAACTCCAGATGTATGTGCCTCTCTGTGAAATCTGACTTTGCGTGGGTAGTGGGGAATTGAACCTTAGGGCCATTAGGTTTTTCAAGCTAGTAATTTAACCACTGAGCTATGTCCCTGGCCCTCTTGTGCACATTTTCAAAGGGCTCAAATAGCTGAAAGTGCAATCTGAACGCGGATGAAATCAGAGTGTGTCCTTTATCAATTGTGCACTTTGGCTTATCTGTTGTAAGATACTATAGTAATAGAAATGACACCTTTTCTTCACTTTGTTGCTGGGTTTTATTGAAGACTACTTATTTAGTCAGACTTTAGTGAGTAGTCAAATAAGTTTACTTCCTTTTTTCCTTTTATTTTTTGAGAGAGAGAGTGAGAGAGTATTGGTATGTCAGGGCCTCATCCATTGCAATCGAACTCTAGATGCTGCGCCCCCTCGTGGCCATGTGCGACCTTGCGCGTGCCTCACCTTTTGTGTGTCTGGCAAGTGGGATCTGGAGAGTGGAACCTGGGTCCTTAGGCTTTGCAGGCAAGCGCCTTAACTGCTAAGCCATTCCTCCAGCACCCTTTTTTTCTTGTGTCCCTAGCTTTTGGTCTGTGGTTGACATAAGGCCTATGGGATGGGCTTTTGTTTTCAGTCGTCAGGTTGGCTGAGTTGTTAACACTGATCCCTGGAATTGTAATAGCTAGTCAAAGAAATTCAGATGTTTCTGGTGGAAAAAATATAACACTTTAATATTTTTTAATTTTTTTTCATTTATTTATTTATTTGAGAGTGACACAGAGAGAAAGAGGCAGACACACAGAGAGAGAATGGGCGTGCCAGGGCCTCCAGCCACTGCAAACGAACTCCAGACGCGTGCGCCCCCTTGTGCATCTGGCTAACGTGGGTCCTGGGGAGTTGAGCCTCGAACCGGGGTCCTTAGGCTTCATAGGCAAGTGCTTAATGGCTGAGCCATCTCTCCAGCCCTTTAATGTTTTTTTTTAACTTGGCCTAAGAAGCAAACATCTGAGGGTGCCAGAGTACTTTGCCAATGCCTGCCTTTCTTCACTCCAGCACCCACCCTCAAAATTACAGCAGTTTTTAGGCTCCTGTCTTTGTCCTCAGTAATTTAATTTTATGTTAAAGCAGAACAATATACCACAACACAGTTTTCAGTACTGATTTCCACAGTGGCTGCCCAGTTTACATAATCACCAGCAGTGATTAAGTGCTTCTCTTTCCTTGCTTCCTCACCAGAATTTGTTGTCATTTGTTTTCTTGATGGTAGCCATTCTGGACTGCGGTGAGATGGAATCTCAAAGCAGTTTCAGTTTGCATTTCCCTGATGCCCAAGGACGTTGGAACATAGCTTTAAAATTCAGCAAGGGTTTTTCAAGCTTTGGTATAATGGATGCCTGTTTTCTCCCATCTTCAAATGTTCTGAAAGGAATCATATAAATATATTTTTAAAATATTTATTTATTTAGTTGTAAGGAGATAGTGATGCAGGAATTTTGGGTTCCTTGTATGCCAATGCACCAATTACTTGCGATGTTCCTGGATCCTTGTCCTATGAATTTAAAGAATAAAATCCATAGACCAGAGGAGATTCAGAAAGATTTTATTATAAAGCTTAAAGCTTTAGGAGGGTGAAGAGAAGGGGCCTTAGGCCTAGAACATAAGGGAAGGGAACACGATGGAGCTCTTACACAGAGAGACAAGAGGGGGTTTGAGAAATCCTCCCCTTTAGACCCAGATCTGGTTTTTATGGGGAATGGCCATGTGAGGAAGACCAGGTTGGCAGATTACCATGGAGAAAGACCAGATCTTTTACAGCTTTGCCAGTCATCTTGGGTGAGGGTTGGATTCTGTCCTTTATGAAGGGTACAAGCTGAATCTACTCTCCTGGAGGGTGTGACATCCAGGTTTTGTGCAAGCTGAATAACATTTTCCTATTTTTACTCAAGGAATAAAATACCATTCATTTTTGGGTCCTTTTATCCTGACTGCCTAGCCAATTTCTGTCTCCTGTCAGTGGAGGGAGAGGCAGAGAGGGGGCGGGTGGGGAGCACGCACACCAGGGATTCAAGGCACTGCAGACACATTCCAGCTGCACGTGCCACTTTGTGCATCTGGCTTCACATGGTTACTGGGGACTCAAACCTGGGTCCTTACGCATCGCAGGCAAGTGCCTTAACTGGTAAGCCATCTCTCCAGCCTTAATTTTTAGAATAAAACATGACCTGACAAGGAATACCTTATTCCATGCCTCTGCTTCCTCACCAACACTGCGGTCTCCACAGGGAGTCCTGATACCCTGAATCTGCATTGTCCTGTGGTCACGTCGAGTCTTTTATGGAGAGCAGCTGCCTCCGCAGACTCAGATCGCGCCGTGAGAATCGCAGGCTCCTCTGCGCGCGCCTTGTCAGATGCCCGGTGCTGCGCTTTGCTGAGCCCGCCGGGCACCTGCACAGGCCTAGGCTGCGCTCCCCACCCCCCCTGCCCGGTGGAGTGACGCGATGCGGAAAGGTGAGCCTTAACGCCTGCGGATCTCCGTGGCTCTTGTTCCCGCGCAGGGTGCAGTGGAGACGCAGTTCGGAAATTGGAATTCATTTTCCAGGCTGGAGTCCTTCCAGAACGGTAGCTCTTGGGTTCCTAAGGCAGCTGGTCCCTAAGATAAACTCAAGCGATGCTGAACAGAGGGGGCCCAGGTGTCTCTAACACCCCTTCCCTTGCCCCACGTGTCTGCTTGTGTGGCTTCAAGGACGGAGGAAACCCAGAGCTTTGGGGAATTCATAGAGATGCTTTTAGGCCTCAGGCATTCACAATCCCACCCTGCACGGGTCCACCAGCAAGTGGACTTACCCTTACCTTCACTTTTGGATCCAGTGGACCAGTACATTGTCACTTAGTATTTTGTCCCTGCTGATGTGGTTTGATGGCTGGCTTGAGCCATTTCTTGCTTAAATAGCCTCATGTTTCATGCAGGTATGACATCATATTGGCAATACTGGCATGCTAAGGGCAGTGGATTAGTGGTGGGATAAATAAAGTTGTTTGACCCCTTTGGTAATTTACATCCTCATCCAGGATAGGGCGTGGAGGGCCCTTCAGTGTATGAACACATCACATTGTGCCTGGCTAGACAATCTGGATTAAGCATGAGAAAGGATTTCATTTCCCGGAGTTGCAACTATGGGAAATCGAACAACAGAGATAGGAATAACGCTAAGGATGATGTTTCTTTTGATCTTATCATAGGGTAACGCCAGGGACAAAATCAACCATCTGGTGAGAGAGATTTCTAAACTGACTTAGTTTTTTTTTGAGGCAATCTCAATAGACTGGCCTTTATTTTTAAGAGAGAGGGAGAGAGAGAGAGAGAGGGAGACCTGGAGTGCCAGGGCCTCCGGCCACCGCGCCGAAGCTCCAGAGCTGTGCACCGCCTTGTACGCACGTGCGGCCGTCTGCACTGTGTCACTTTGTGCTTCTGTTTTCCGTGGGACCTGGGAGTTGAACCTGGGTCCTCAGAGTTCGCAGGCAAGTGCCTTGACTCCTAAGCCATCTCTCCAGCCCTACGGTTAGCTTTGTATGAACTGAAGCAACTCAAGTAAAATACATGTGCATATTTTGTCTTTGTTTGGTATATCTGTGTGTGTGTGTGTAGGCCAGAGCTTGGCATTGGTTATTTTCCTCAATCACTAATCAACTTATTGCTCAGGACAGCATCTGTCACTGAACGCAGAGCTCACTAGTTTGGCTAGACTACCAGCCAATCGAGTTTCAGCAATCCTCCCGTCCCCATGTCCCAGCACTGGCAATGCAGGCCTGTGATGCTTGTGCCCACCTTTCGCTCGGGTGCTGGGCACCTGCACTTAGGTTCTCATTCTTGCCAGGCAAGCGCTTTACTGACTGAGCCCATATCTCCAGCCCGGGCACGCAATGTTTCATCTTTACTCCATTACCGGCCTTCCGTGTCTAGTTAGTTGCTAGCAAGGTTCTGACCTTTGGATAGGAGGCAAACCCTGTCTTTCTTTCTGGATGTTTAGGGCACTCGCAGGCTGCAGGAACACGGGGAAAGAGCAGTGTCCCACATACGGGTCCACGGGAGAGAGTTGTAGAAGTTACCAAGAAGAGAGGTTTCTAGCTGGGTTATTAAAGAGCCCCTGTGAAGAAAACTCACAGTCCCTGCCCAATTTTGTCACCTTTCTCAAGACAACCCTCGGGGCAGTCATGAGAAACTGGGCTGGCAACGCCGTGGGAACAAAATTTATGAGAATGACAGTGGCAGCTTGTTAAATTCCTTAGATGTCTAATGGAAACTTACAGAAAAATCTTCTTTTTCTTATTGCTGCTTGCTGTCTCTGAGCATGAGCCTTTGAACTGGGATGAAGATGTGCTCCTTTCAGCCCCCAGTTTATTTGTCCTTTAGCCTAGATGGATGAAGCCTCTAGGAGATGCTATCACGCTGCTGCAGTAAGGAAGATAATGGATCTGTGGTGATTTCAAGACACAGCGGTCTGGAGCAGTGGGTGCCTCATTGCTCATAACTCATGAGCAATGGTGCAGGTTTGAAGACCGACAGAGTTTCCTTAACCCAATCACCAGCATCAGCGCTAATAAAAGTCTTGCGTTTTCTTTTTATAGAAGCATTCGGCTTCACATTTATATGTAAAATATTTCTTCCAGAATGTCTACTGTAATTTTTACTGGTCAACTCTCATGAGAGGCTCATGATATTTCTGAGGGCTCTTTTAATTCAAAAACTACCTTGATCAGTTTGCCTGGGAAACATAAATCCCCAGTGGGGTTGAGCAAAGGATGATGAAATAAATGGCTAGAGTGGCTGTTCTCGGTCTCTAGGTTTGGACTCAGCTTGAGCTTCTCATAATGATTTTAATACTTTATTCATATTCATATTCTCAAGGAGAGAGAGAGATGAGGGGGGAATGGGCACATCAGGGCCTCTAGCCACTGCAAACAAACTCCAGATGCATGTGCCACCTGGTGCAACTGGCTTTACATGGGTCCTGGGGAATCGAACCTTGGTCCTGTTTTGGCTTTGCAGGCAGCACCTTAGCCACTCAGCCAGCCCTCCAGCCCCTCACAGTGAGTTCTGTGCCCTGCTAGTCACCCGTCTTTGTAATGAGGGAAGAAATCCCCACCCCACACAGCTTCTTCGACAACAGAGTCTATGGACCGCTTTTTATAGATCAGATAATGAAGACAACTCCGCTGCCTGCTCATTGAGTCAACCCCACAAGAACAAGGTTGTAGCTCTAACGTTTGAGGGGGAGGGGATCAACAAAAAGGAAAAAGATGATAGAACCTGTCACTTTGTATGTTGATTAAAAAAATCAAAACCGGGCTGGAGAGATGGCTTAGCGGTTAAGCGCTTGCCTGTGAAGCCTAAGGACCCCGGTTCAAGGCTCGGTTCCCCAGGTCCCACGTTAGCCAGATGCACAAGGGGGCGCACGCATCTGGAGTTTGTTTGCAGAGGCTGGAAGCCCTGGCGCGCCCATTCTCTCTCTTTCCCTCTATCTGTCTTTCTCTCTGTGTTTGTCGCTCTCAAATAAATAAATAAATTAATTAATTAATTAAAAAAAACCAAAACCATAGCTACAATGATTTGGCAGTGGCTATGCAATTCATAAAAGATGTATTTTGTGACATAGATAACCTAAAATGGAGGCGAGTTACAGTGTGGAGTTATTGTAGGTAGTTGAAATTTGGTCATTAAATTGATATAGCTATAAAAATTAATAGGCAACGTGTTCAAAATCACTTGTGTGTGTTTGAGTTTCAGTGGCATAATTAGGAGCGGTACAAATTTCTAGGAGAACTCAACAGGTTGGCTTTGATTTTGTATGAAAGGCCAGTTATATGAAGTATGTAACATGACCAAGAATGCAAAATTGCTTATTAAGGACTTGAGAGATGGCTCAGTGGTTAAGGCACTTGCTTGCAAAGCCTAATGACCCAGGTTCAATTCCCTGGCAGCCATGTAAAGCCATGCAAAGGTGTACAAAGTGGCACATGAGTCTGGAGTTCATTTTCTTTCTCTCCTTGTAAAAGAATAAAATAAATAAAAAAAATTAAACAGGTAAGCAACATAATTGTAGATAGTATGATGTAATTGTGCACATTATTAAAACACACCAGAGCCTCCTAGGGAATTTCAGACACGTGCGTCACCTTGTGCACCTGGCTTTACATGGGTCCTGGGGAATGGCACATGGGTCTTTGGCTTTGTTGACAAGCATCTTCACGCTAAGCCATCTCTCCAGCCTCTACTGATAAACTTCTGAAGAATATGAGCACACTTTTTCTTAGTTTTTAAATGTGCATGAGAACCACACCACTATAAGCGAGAATCAGCAGAAACAACAAACAGAGTCAAACTTTCAGAAAAGTAAAGATTTTGGAAGGTTCCAATACTAAAAAAAGAAAAATCAATCATGTTATATTATGGCCAAAGGAAATGATACAAATTTAAGAAATAAATATATAATTACTGAAAGTAAGACTCTGTGCATGTGATCAGCAGGTTAGTTAGTCGGAGAAAGTGAACTTGAAAGCATCTTTGAAGAAGTTGTTTGGAATGCAGACCGGGAGAAATAGAGGGAAACTATGACCGAGGCATTTAGCATGCATCGCCGAGCCACTGATGATGTTTGATGCATCAGACTAGAGAGCCCTGGTGGCACATGCCTGTAATACCAGCTACTTGGTAGGCTGAGAATTGTGAGCTCAAGAACTGTTCACAGAGTGAGGTTAAGCTTGCCTTGGCAACTTAGTAAACCTCTGGTTCATAATAAAAGGTATAAAGAAGGCTGGGGAGATAGACCCGTGGTAGACACTTGTCTAGAATATGCAAGGGCCTATGTTCGGTCCTGTATACAAAATAACAGAAAATCAAATCAAAGTAAAGCTAGAACAAAGAAGTTATTGGTCAATAACTTAAAAGTCAAGAGAGGGTGATGGGAATAGGAACAGTCTATGTATTTTGATTTTTTTGAGAATATCTAAAAAATATTGGTTTACAATATTAATGAGATATGTGTATTAAAATTTCCAAAGAATTAAAGTAGGCCTTACGGACTCCAACCAAGAATTCCCAAATGGGATCACAATATATAATAAATCACAATTAATGCTACAAAAGCAAGAAGAAGGAAGGGAATAAAATAATAAATGAAAAATATGGCAAAGAGGAAATACAAAAGCTTTTTTTTTTTTTTTTTTTTTTTTTTAAGAGAGTGCAAGATAGACAGAGAGAAACAGTGAAAGAGAATTGGCATGCCAGGGCCTCAGCCACTGAAATCGAACTCCAGACGCTTTCGCCACTTAGTAGGCATGTGTGACCTTACGCTTGCCTCACCTTTGTGCATCTGGCTTACATGGGATCTGGAGAGAGATGGAACATGGGCCTTAAACACTAAGCCATCTCTCCAGCCCAAGAGCTATTAATTAAGTCAATGTATATTAGGCAAATTCCTTAATTTGATGTATAGGCGTTTTCAAAGTGAATCCACCATTTGCATCTAACAAGACAACAATGTTTTGTGTCATTGATAAGAATCTCCAAACAGTAGAACTATGAAGAAGATATACCAGGTAATATAAGACCAAACAGTTGATGTAGGTATATTAACTAGAGAAGATAAACATCAGTGGAGGAAGCAGTCCTAGAAGTAGGGACATTGTTAGATGTTAATAAATGTTCCAGATTTCAGGAAGTCATTGTGTGGTGGTTGGAAGCAGGTGTCTGACATAAACTTATGTGTTCTGAATGCTTCCTCCTCAGCTGGTGACAGTTTGGGAGGTGCAGAATTAATGGGGTTGATGGAGGAGTTGAGGAGTTGTCACCCGGGGGTGGACCTTGAGGTGTGTTAGCCCCTAGCTTGCCGCTGTCAGTTTGGCTCACTCTCCTGCCTCGTTTCCCCCGATGTTGGCGAGGAGGTGACACTCAGCCTCCGCTCTGCCGTCCTTTCCCTGCCATCCTGGGGTTTCCCCTTGAGACTGGAAGCCAAAGTAAATCCTTCCTTCCAATAAGCTGCTTCTGGTCATGGTGTTTTCCCCAGCAACATGAAGGTAACTGCAACACTTTGATAATTTCTGATTTAGAAGCACTTAGCAGCAACAGTTTGAAAAGATACAAAGCAAGCATCCAAGCAGGATGGAGGTTGAAATTAAGAAATCAACTACTGTGATGGGAAAAATTAATTCATCTTTCTTAGCACCTGATAAGTCAAGTGATACAAGTCAGTAAGAATAATAGAAAAAATGTAAACATATAGTCAAGTTTTTTTTAATCTAATAACTATCTTTTGAGCAATGTTCCAAGAAACTGGAGCCCTGTCATATATCTATCTATCATTTATCTTCATCATCATCATCTATCTACTTACCTACCTATCATCTATCTCTATAATGTATCTATCAATCTGTTATCTATTTATCTATCATCTATCACAACATTTCAACAGACAGAGAGAGAAAGAGGCAGATAGAGAGATAGAGAGAATGAGCGCACCAGGGCCTCCAGCCACTGCAAATGAACTCCAGAGGATTGCGCCCCCTTGTGCATCTGGCTAACTGGGTCCTGGTGAATTGAGCCTTGAACCGGGGTCCTTACGCTTCACAGGTAAGTGCTTAACCACTAAGCCATATATCCAGCCCTCAACATTTTTTGTAGATCATGACCAAAAGTGACCATACTGTAGACTACAAGGCACGTTTCAGCAAATTTCAGACAGTGGCTCTGACCTCATTTTGAGAAAGACTTAAAAATAATCTCATGCGATGATAATACCAAGGAGCTAAGCTCTTCATATGATTGCTCCACTTTCTTAATACCTGGTTCTATTAAATAGGAAATCACAGTCCAATTTCTCTTTGAAGACAGTGTGAAATGTTAGATGAAATTGAAGAACTGATTTGTGGGGACTTGAGGGAAAACCAGTTGCTAGAGTCTTCACTAAGATCCAGCAATGCCTCCAATGTTACTGCTGGAGGAAGGGCACATTGAAATTCCACAGCCTTTGTGCTGTGTCATAGAAAACATGCACAAACACATATTCTTTTGTTTCTGCTTGAAAAAAACTTTCTGATGCCCTCCATGGTAAGGAGCCAATCAAAATAAATGGTTCTTGTATTTATCTTATTACATCAATTGCTACTACATTAACATATGCTTTCAATTTAGCCTTCAGTTTTGACCAGCTTGAAAAGAACTATATTTTGCAACCAGAATTTTGCCTTTCATATAGATTCCTGTTCTGATCCAAGGGTCTCTAATCTCACCACCTTTGGACTTGGGTTTGCTTTAGGCATTATGTATTTATGGATACCATAGATATCCACATTCTCACATTATATAGGGGAAGTTTTTTTTTTCCATTCCTGGGCATCAAAATTATGCCTTTTGTACATACTATCAAGGGGTATTCAATTAAGCTACATCAGCTCTGCATAAAGATTTTTAATTGTCAGAAAATTTTCAAAAAACTTAATATAGATACTAAATCCCAGAATTAGATTATAGCAAACGTGATTACTCTTTTCCATAGTTCTTTACCTTCACACAACAATTATGTTGAGTTTTTTGGCATAAATTGTCCCATTAATATGACAAATTCAAACATTTTTTCATTAAGAATTGAATCATTAAGAAATTATCATTATATCAGAAGTCAACCAACAAAAGTAATGATATCACTGCAGTAGAAATATGGATAGAAAGGAATTTGGAAAGAACGAGAAGTTGGGCCAGAGAGATGGCCCAACACTGAAAGGCACATGCCTGAAAGCCTCATGGTCTGGGTTCATAGCTGACTGGTGAAGTGGCGCATGCATCTGGAACTCACTTGCAGTGGCAGGAGGACTTGGCACACCCATACTCACTCTCTTTCCTTTTCTCTCTCTCTTTTTGCAAATAAATGATAAATAAAATATATTTAAAAAGAGAACTAGAAATAAAGAATCTGAGAAAGCATTTCAAGTATGGATTTAGGAAAATACTCAAGAAATTTAAACTTCCCATAGTTCAGTAGCTAGCATTATTTTGCTTTGTATGAAGCTTATTAAGAAAGATAAGACAATCTTTATGGTTACAAAAGAAGTGAACAGATGTAAAATTGGAATTTGTAAGAACAGTAAGATTTTGGATGGAGAGTCCAACGTGGATTGGAGAAGTTAGGAAATTATATGATGGGGAGGTTCTGCTATAGACAGGGAGGCAGGTAGTTAAAAAAGGGCGTAGGAAGATTGAGATAGGTGAGGGGATCAAAATGAGAATGGAACATTCAGATGGCATAGGAATTACTTTATATTCATTTATTCTTTCAGTGCCTCTGATAAAAATATGCCCTTTTGAAAGGTGAGTTTTACTTCTAAATATATTGGGTTTGATGCAAGATGTATTAATTTGACTTGCAAGAGGAGCTGTCATGATTACAAGGGCATATAGGATGGCCATGTTGCTATTTCATTTGTCTTTCTCCATTCAGGGAAACCAAGATAGATAATTATCATGAATCTGGTAGTGCTTGGAAAACCATTACATTTATTCGAGGTGATTATTATTATTATTATTATTATTATTATTATTATTGTTGTTGTTGAGTCTTTGTATGGACTATCATTTCCCTCCTCTCTGCCCTCATTCCGCTGAGGGTTCTTCTTAGTGGGGTTACTGGTGTTCACCGTGGGGTTGTGGGTGGTTTGATGCAAGAGCATCAGTCAGTTGCTGGTGGTGGGGGGGGTTGATGTCCTGGATGTTCCCTCCCACCCTGTGGCTCTTACAATCGTTCCGTCCTGTCTTCTGCAAAATTCCCTGAGTCTTGGTGGGTGTGTTTTTTTTTAATTTATTAATTTGAGAGTGACAGACAGAGAAAGAAAGAGACAGAGAGAGAGAGAGAATGAGCGCGCCAGGGCCTTCAGCCACTGCAAAGGAACTCCAGACGCGTGCGCCCCCTTGTGCATCTGGCTAACGTGGGTCCTGGGGAATCGAGCCTCAAACTGGGGTCCTTAGGCTTCACAGGTAAGCGCCTAACTGCTAAGCCATCTCTCCAGCCCTTGGTGGGTGCGTTTTAAGTCTACTTCAGAGCTGGGCTCTCAGCAGCTTCTGGGTTTCTGCTTTGGTGCATCGTGAGTGTCCGCAGTGTCTGTGTCCATCCCTGGTGCCCGTGGTCAGGCTGGCTGTGGAAGCAGCGCTGTCGCTCATCTTGCTGTTTCCTCTGGGGCTTCACCTGGGCCCCGGCTGACGTGCGAGGGCTGGTTCATCTCCCGCCAGGCAGACAGCTATCTTTTCTCTTCTTATTGATAGATTTTGATTGTCCTTGGTTAATGCTGCCTTCTGATCTCACCCCAGGAGGTCTAGGGTGGGTATGAGTCTGCCATCTTGACCAGAAGTCATATTCAAGGTTTTGTTAGTTTGTTTTTGTTTTGAAGGTAGGAACATTTTTAATATTTTATTTACTTGTTTGACAGAGAAAAAGGGAGGGAGGAAAGGAGGGAGGGAGAGAGGGAGAGAGAGAGAGAGAATGCCACGCCAGGGCTTCCAGCCACTGCAAACAAACTCCAGATGCGTGCACCCCCTTGTGCATCTGGCTAACATGGGTCCTGGGGAATCAAACCTGGGTTCTTTGGCTTTGTGGACAAACACCTTAACCACTAAGCCATCCCTCCAGCCCGAGGTAGGATCTTAATCTAGCCCAGGCTGGCTGATCTGGAATTCACTACGTAGTCTCAGGGTGTCCTTGCACTCACAGCAATCCTGCTACTTCTGCTGCCTGAGTGATGGGATTACAGGAATGTGCCACGACACCCAGCCTTATTCAAGGATTTTTGATGAAGGAAGAATGACAGTGACTTCTAGGTGATCTTCCAACATGCTTTGGAGATACAGTGACTGGAGGGTAATTGAAAGATGAAAAAGAAGCTTTGATGTATGAAATGTCACTCTAGTGATTGGTAAACATTGCTGCTCCTTTCAAGGGTCCTTTTTTCTTCTTCTTCTTCTTCTTCTTCTTCTTCTTCTTCTTCTTTTTTAATCTGAGCAAGAGTTGATTTATCATAGGAGACAGGTTATGCCTGAGAAACAACTCAGAACAGAAATATCCTATTTGTCTTTTTATCTAAAGAATTTGTAAAGGAAATCATGTTGCATTTATTTTTTATTTATGAGAGAGAGAGAGAAAATTGGCATGCCAAGGCCTTAGCCGCTGCAAACTCACTCCAGTGCACGGCCTTATGCGCATGCGCCGCCTTTGAGCAGACATCACTTTGTGCATCTGGATTAAGTGGGTGCTGGAGAGTCGAACCTGGGTCCCTAGGCTTTGTAGGCAGGCAAGCACTTTAACCATTAAGCTGTCACCCCAGACCCCAAATCATGTTTTTTTTTATTTTTATTTTTATTTTCATTATTATTTTTTTTTTTAGGTAGGGTCTTACTTTAGCCCAGGCTGATCTGGAACTTACTATGTAGTCTCTGGGTGGCCTCAAACTCATTGCAATTCTCCTACCTCTACCTCTCGAGTGCTGGGATTGAAGGCGTGTGACACCACTCATGACAAAAAAAAAAAAAAAATCATGTTTATTGAAGGGATGTTTTGAACCAGGAGCTCTCTATATAGTCTAGGCTGCTCTTGAACTCACCATATAAGCATGTGTTTCTATGTTAACGTGTTGCATGCAGTGGCAGAGGACCTCCCAATTCAGCTTCCTACCCTGGGCTGCCCAGAGAGTCAATCAGCCTTTTCTTTTTTTCCTTCCTTCCTTCCTTCCTTCCTTCCTTCCTTCCTTCCTTCCTTCCTTCCTTCCTTTCTTCCTATCTTTCTTTTTTCCTTTCTTCTTTCTTTCCTTCCTTCCATCCTTCTTTCTTTTCTCTCACTCATTCATGTTTTTCTTTTAAAAACATTTTAATTTATTTATTTACTTATTTATTTATGAGACTGGGGAGAGAATTAGTGGCATCAGGGCTTTTACCCACTACAAATGAACTCCAAACGCATGCACCACCATGTACAACTGGCTTGTGTGGGTTCTGGGTAATTAAACCTAGGTGTTTAAGGTTCATAGCAAGCACCTTAACTGATAAGCCATCTCTCCAGCTCCCTCATTCATGTTATTGTTTAAAAAAATATTTCCCAACATTTCAATAGCCATATATGTGTGTGTGTATATATATATATATATATATATATATATATATATATATATATATACACATTATCAAGTAAAGAGTTTATCCTTCTTATTGATTATACGATTATGTTAATTTCTCTGTCAAAAAACAGAGACAGGACTAGAATATCTACTGTAATTGTAGCCATGTGAATTTGTCTTTAAGCTTCACAGCAAGCACCTTAACTGCTAAGCCATCTCTCCAGCCCCCTCATTCATGTTATTTTTTGTAAATTTTCCCAACATTTCAATTGCCTACTATCTATCTACTGTAATTGTGGCTGTGTCAACTTGTAATTTATCATTGTTTTTATGACTATTTGGTTTGTTATATATTCAATTTTATTTAGCCTTCTAAATTTCTTAGTGTTCCATTTTTATTTCCCTATTGCTTTGGTTTACTTTGTAATTTTTTCTTTTTATGCGACATTTTTTTTTACCTGCAGCTGGCTATTTTTATCTGGCATTATGAATGGTTATTTGAACTCACAATCCTCTTTCTGTATTAGGAACAGTATTTTCTAGCAACTTGGATCCTTAGGGCTATTCCAGTTGGCAGGTGAGCCCTTACATGTTATTTTGTGCTTGTAGGAGCTCAGTAGATATTATTGTCTCCATTTACTAGTGAGAAAATGGATTCTAGCAGGACCTGCTTTCATACTCAAAGGAAAATTAGTAATTGGAAAAGCAGGACTTGAAACCAGGTTTCTAGGGCTTCTTTTAGCCACTGGGTTCTGTCTATCATCTTCCTAATTTAAAATTCTTTCACCTCTGTTCTCTTTCATATCATGATCTGTTTCAATTTCTAGTGGATCTAAGTTTTGTACTTCTTTTTCTTGGTATGATTTTTATCTTTTAAGAGCTGTTAATATTTTATATTAAATTTTGTGTGATGTCGAAGCAACTCCTTAAGCAGAACTTGACATTTTTGTGTTGTATTTCTGATATTTTTCTTTGTGGTTATCATATTCTGCTGTGCTTGAGATATTTTTAGCTTTATTAATTTAAAAACTTTTAACTATGATCTGTGCATTTGTGGCCTTTTGGTTCTTTTAGTAACTGGATTTGCAAAAGTATTAAATAGTTTTTTCAGAGTACATGTGTCATGAATTCCTTACACTTAAAAACATTTAAGGGGGGCTGGAGAGATGGCTTAGCGGTTAAGCGCTTGCCTGTGAAGCCTAAGGACCCCGGTTCGAGGCTCGGTTCCCCAGGTCCCACGTTAGCCAGATGCACAAGGGGGCGCGCGCGTCTGGAGTTCGTTTGCAGAGGCTGGAAGCCCTGGCAGGCCCATTCTCTCTCTCTCCCTCTATCTGTCTTTCTCTCTGTCTGTCACTCTCAAATAAATACATTAAAAAAAAAATTAAAAAAAAAAACATTTAAGGGGCTGGAGAGATGGCTTAGCGGTTAAGCGCTTGCCTGTGAAGCCTAAGGACCCCGGTTCGAGGCTCACTTCCCCAGGTCCCACGTTAGCCAGATGCACAAGGGGGCGCATGTGTCTGGAGTTCGTTTGCAGAGGCTGGAAGCCCTGGCGCGCCCATTCTCTCTCTCTCCCTCTATCTGTCTTTCTCTCTGTCTGTTGCTCTCAAATAAATAAATAAATAAATAATTTAAAAAAAAATTTAAGAATTGTAAAATGTATTTGTGTGTGTGTGTGTGTGTGTGCGTGTGTGTGTGTGCGCGCGCGCACGCTATGTCACGTGTGTGGAGGTGAGCGGACAGCTCTGAGGTGTCTGTGCCTCACCTTCTTTGTGACAGGGTCTCTTGTCACCGTAAAGCAGCTTCCAGATTGCAAACAAGCATCAGTCTAGCTGGCCCACAGGCTTCAGGCTCTCCTGGGCGCAGCTCCCACCATGGCAGCGTGTTGGGATGGTAGAAGCATGGATGCGGCTGCTTTGCCTGGGCTGTGAGCGGGTGCTGGGGAAGTGAACCTGAGCCATCAGGCTTGGCGCGCCAGTCACTAGCCACTGAGCAATCTCCCCAGCCATAATTTTTTTCTCCTGGTTTATGAATAGTACCCAATGCTTTACTTATATTAAAAATGTTTTTTTTTAAATTTTTGGTTTATTTTTATTTATTTATTTGAGAGTGACAGAGAGAGAGAGAGAGGGAGGGAGGCAGCCAGAGACCGAGAGAGAGAATGGGCGGGTCAGGGCCTCCAGTCACTGCAAACGAACTCCAGACGCGTGCGCCCCCTTGTACATCTGGCTAACGTGGGTCCTGGGGAGTCGAGCCTCGAATCGGGGTCCTTAGGCTTCACAGGCAAGTGCTTAACCGCTAAGCCATCTCTCCATCCCTAAAAGAAATGTTTTTTAACTAGTTAGTTAGTGAACTGATTGTAGCTATTGCTTTAAACAGGAGTTTTCTACTAATTTTTAGCCTTTCTGGTATATTCATTTGTTAGATGATATGGGATTGATATGGCATAATTAAGGAAACTGGCTGATAGGTTTATATGATATAATGAGTCCTTGTATAAAGAGGCCACACAATTCAACCAGGGAAGCAAAGCCGGCGGGGCTACGTGTTTATTGTATGCGATTGGCTCATATGACTGTAAGGTGGCTGGACCCACCAAACCTACAGGGCGGCTACCAGTGCAGAACACTGGGCCAGCGCTCTTGCCGCTACAATAGAGCGTCTTCTGGTCCTGCCGACAGATTAAACCGGACCACCTAAGGCCATTTCAATGAATCCCTCATTGTCAGCTTCAATCACTTGACTAAGGTATTTCAGCAGCACCTGGCTTATTGGGTTGAGTGACTGGGGACTTCACCCTAGCCAGCTGACATGTAAAATGAAAACAGAAGACAGTATTAAAATCTCTTACAAACTAGTTTGTGTGTTTTGGGAAGGGAAGATGATCTAGAAGTATTGTCTTGGAGGAATCGGTTTTGAGTGATTGGAAATTATTTTTCTAGCACTTGAGAACTTTACTGCTTAAATTCCAGAATTACTAGTGAATTCTGCTAGTTAATTCTGTGTTAATTCTCAATCCTCCTTCCTCCCATTGTCTGTTCCCTCCACACAGTTGACTGTGTTCAGAATGTTGCAACAAAGGCAGCCAGTAATGCCTGCCTGTCGAAGCTTCTAAATAGTTTCCCCACACATTTTTTTTAAAATTTTTATTTATTTATTTGAGAGTGACAGACACAGAGAGAAAGACAGATAGAGGGAGAGAGAGAGAATGGGCGTGCCAGGGCTTCCAGCCTCTGCAAACGAACTCCAGATGTGTGCACCCCCTTGTGCATCTGGCTAACGTGTGACCTGGGGAACCGAGCCTCGAACCGGGGTCCTTAGGCTTCACAGGCAAGTGCTTAACCGCTAAGCCATCTCTCCAGCCCCTCCCCACACATTTTTAAAAGAAACTGTCTTCCTGTTAGAATTATGCTGTTTGTTACATTGGACTACCACTGTGGTGATTTCAGCACGTCTCTCTCACTGGGTCATTGCCTTACCTTCTAAGGAAGAGAAACATAACTTCAAAAAATTCCATTTCTAGCACTTTTTAGACTTAATTTATTCATTTATTTGAGAGAGACAGAGACAGAGAAAGATGTAGACAGAGAGAGAAAGAATTGTTGTACCACAGACTGTAGCCATTGCAAACAAATTTCAGATGCACGTACCGCCCTTGTACATCTAGCTTATGTGGGCACTGGGGAATTGAACCTGGGTCCTTAGGCTTTGCAGGCAAGTGCCTTAAGCTCTAAGCCATTTCTCTAGCCCCACTGTTAGACTTTTGATAATTAATGAGGAATTCATGCTCTCCAAGCCACAGTTTCCTCCTATAAAATGAAGAACTAGAAGCCCTTATATTAGAGAGACACCATGAAGGTTTAATGAGATAATCTATGCATATCACTGGTAGCAGAATATGCGAGGCACACAGGGAATGTTGCAGCTTAATATTATGATTGTGACTAATAATATCAGTGATGGGGGTAGATTGCCTGACTTTCAATCCAGGATCCTCTATTCTAGCAAAAATTTCCATGTTCTGTTATCTCCACCTTCAAATTTAGGAAGGTTTTGTTCCTTCCTCTGTAAGGTGGTTATGAAGATTAATGAATTCTTGACAATAAATCATTCAGAATAGCTCCTAGCCACGGCCCTTATAATAAATGTCAGCTGTATTGTTACTCATGCCAGTATTACAGTGATTTCTGCCCACATATTATTACTCTGTTTTATTTCCTTCTCTGAAAGTATTGAATGATCTGTCTCATGTGCCTGTGACCTATATAGTTTCATATTGGCCCTGTGGTCCATACTCTGCACTCAGAAAATGTCTAATTACTGCCCTGAAATTCACACTTTCAGTATTTTATTATTTAATATTAATATATTTATTTATAATTTATACATTTATTAGTTTATGAATAAATTCAATGGTTATAGAACACATAACTTAAGTTCTGAGCTTGGATTTATATCTTGTAAAACTGTAATTTTTTTTGCATAAATGTGTGAGTGTAGTGTGGTTTGGTGGTATGTGTGTGTGTGTGTGTGTGTGTGTAGATGTGCATACCCCATGTGCATATGTGTGCAGGCCAGAGGAGAACATGGGGTCTTCCCTGATTGCTCCTCATCTGCATGTTTCTTTAAGATGGAGTTTCTCACTGAACCAGAGCTGTCATTTCCAGTCATCCCTGGTGGAGAGTGAGCCCACCGGTGCCCTAGTCTCTCTGCCCACAGCACTGGGCTTGCAGATATGCATGAGCACACTGAGCTGTCTATCTGGGTGTGGAGGATCACGCTGAGGGTGAAGCAGGCCCTCGGCTCTGTGCACGTGTGGTAAGTGCTCCCGCCTGTCTGTCACCGTCTCAGACTTTGGTTTAGCATGTGTATACCGTGCCCCAACCTTTGCGTTTCACTAAGGAAGTCCAGTACACCATGGAACGTGTTCAAGAACAGAGAAGACATAGACAGAAAGAGTATGTGTAGTTCAGTGCTGGAATTCACTATGTAGTGTCAGGGTGGCCTCAAACTCACGGTGATCCTTCTGCCTCTGCCTCCCGAGTGCTGGGATTAAAGGCGTGCACCACCTGGCCTGCCTGGATATAGATTCTTGAAGACGTGGATGCTTGTCTGTAAAGAAACTGTTCAGCTTCATGTGATCCCATTGGTTGAGTGACTGTTTAAAATAGTGAGCTACTGGGGTTTTGTTCAGGGAGTCTTTTTCCATTCCTATAACATGGAATGTACTACCTAAATTTTCTTCCAGTAGTAGTCAAGTTTCTGGTCTTATATTGAGGTCTTTGATCCATTTGGACTTGAAAGTTCAGCATGACCCAAAGAGAGGACAAAGCCAACGTGTTATATGTTTGTGATGGTTATATGTGGTGGTGCTGAGATTCCAAGAGGCCTTGCTTTGCACTTGAGCCGGAATGTGCTTAGAAGGCATAAAGCACACGGCATGATTCTAAAATCCCACGAACAACCAAGAAATCATATTGTATTTTTCTTATTTTATAGCTTTGCTGTATTAATCAACTACATACATTGGAATTACCAGAAGAAGGAAAGACAGGACATGTTGCAGCTATGAGAAGTGGCTAGAACAAAATACCCAACCGGAAACAGCTTATGAGAGGAAAGGGTTTATTTTGGCTTACAGTCTGCAAGGGGATGTTTCCTCATGGCCGGGCAAAGCATGGCAGAGCAGAGGCCGGGCACCACGTCTTGTCACCGTGGGTGAGGGATGGCAGCAAGAGTGCTCTGGCTCGGCTAAGGTGGCTTGGGCTCTAGCATTCCAAGGACACGTCCGCCCCACGTGACACCCCACCTACAGTGTGAGTCCACCTCCCCACTTGCCACTAGCTGGGAACCAAGCTTTCCGAACACACGAGGCTATAAGGGACCTTTCCCATTCAGCCCACCAAAGGATGACTCTATCTTCTTTTCCTTTCAGTCCTTCCCTAGTAAGCAGAAAGAAAAGCATGTGCACAATCATTGAGTGAGTGAAGAAAGGATGAATCATTGAATTAGTTTCGTGAATGCTTCCATCCCTCCTAGAAGAATGAATTATGTAAACAAGGGAGCTCTGGGGAGATAGCTCAGTGATGAAAGGCATTTGTGTTCTTGCAAAGTCTTCTAGCCCAAGGCTAAATTCCCTACCACCTACGTAAAGTGGGGTGCAAAGTTAAGCATGACTCTGTGGCCCCAATGCACAGATGACAGGGGTAGGCAGAGCCAGGGAGGGTGTAATCTGGTGGGCCAGCTAGTCTGATCCTTGTGATCTAGCCGTTCACTTGCAGTGACGACACCCTTTTTCAAAGAAGATACAGCATGAAGACATCTCCAGGTTGTCCTCTGGCCATGAAACACATTAATGTGTTTACATATGAATATGTTTGCCAAATATGAAGACAGAAAATTCATGCTAAAATGTGAATTTTTTATTTTTATTTGCTTAGACTGGCACTAAATATCAAATAATAAGCACTTAACTTGAGGAAGGGAGGGAAAAAAGAGAAAGAGAGAGAGAGAGAGAGAGGAGAGAGAAAGAGACAGACTATGTAACCAAAATTCTGTATGTAGCAGACATCATCATAGCTTAGGTTAGCCCACCTTAAGCATGCTCAGAACACTCTCATTATTCACCTTTGAGCAAAATCACCTAACACCAAGCCTGTTTTATAACCAAGCATTGACTATTTCATGTAATGTACTGATTATCAAAAGTTAAAAAAAAAAAAAAAAAGCAAACCTGAATGTGAGGTGATTTGAGTGTAAAATGTCCCTCATGGTCTCACTTGGTCCATAGTGGGCATTGGGCGGAGCTTTGCTGGAGGAGGTGTCCAGGTTGGGATGAGCTCTGAGATCTATCAGTTCAGTCTTCAGGGTATCCAGAGCTAGTTCACTGACACGCCCAGATGCCACAAGTCCTTCGGTCTGCTATGCCACAATCCGCTTCTCCTCAAAGCTGTCAGCCCCATAAGCCTCCCCTCTTAGAAGCTGCTGCTTCTGGATGTTTTTCTCCAGCCGTGAGAAGGTAATTGCGACAGAAAGGTTGCATGCGTATGTTTTCCTGCCATCATAAAGTCCCGAAATATGCAATTCAAAACCATGATACTTGGGCTGGAGAGATGGCTTAGCCGTTAAGGTGCTTGCCTGAAAAGCCAAAGGACCCAGGTTCTATTCCCCAAGACCCACATTAGCCAGATGCACAAGGGGGTGCACGTGTCTGGAGTTCGTTCGTTTGCAGCAGCTGAAGGTCCTGGCTCATTCATTCTCTCTCTCTCCTGCCTCTGTAAAGTAAACAAATACATAAATAAAATACAAACTTTATTTAAAAATAGCCATGATAACTTAAGGTCATTTCTGTTTTAGTACTCTTGGTGGTGCTTTGGCCTTGCTGTGTTAGCAAGTAGCCCTGCATCTTCATTTTGTACCAGGTTGTACAAATTAGGTAGCTGCCCTTGACTGGATAGTTTATTTCTTCATTTCAGAAATGTTTATGAAGTAGCTGCGTTGTTGGGTCAGCGTCTCTTGCTCCTCCTGGTATGGCTGGCATTGTCCATCACAGCATGTTTTCATCTCTTCACTTGCTCTTTCAGCAGATATTTACAGAATGCTCACGTGTTAGATCCCTTGCTGGGCATGCCAAAGCTCTGTGGATAGTTCTTACCTGAACCTCTGAACCACATTCGTCATGCTGACATCTTAGCATCCATTACCTATGAGCGAAAGTCATTTGGTCTGTTTGCCCATGTGGGCTCTACTGGCATTATATTACTTCTTTTTTTTTCTTTTGGTTTTTCGAGGTAGGGTCTCACTCTAGCCTTGGCTGACCTGGAATTCACTATGGAGTCTCAGGATGGCCTCGAACTCACAGCAATCCTTCTACCTCTGCCTTCCAAGTGCTGGTATTAAAGGTGTGTGTCACCACGCCCGGCCATTATATTGTTTCTTAATTTGCTTTTCTTTTCCTTTCTTTTTCTCTTTCTCCTTTCTTTCCTCTCTCTGTCTTTCTGTCTCTCTCTTTTTGAAATAGGATCTGGCTCTAGTCCAGGCTCACCTGGAGTCCACTATGTAGTCTCAGGCTGGCCTCAAATTTATGGCGACCTTCCTACCTATGCCTCCTGAATGCTGGGATTAAAGACGTGCACCACCATGCCCAGCTTCTTTCTTTCTCTCCCTTTCTTTACTCCTTCTTTCCTTCCTTCCTTCCTTCCTTCCTTCCTTCCTTCCTTCCTTCCTTCCTCCCTCCTTCCCTCCCTCCCTCCCTCCCTCCCTCCCTCCCTCCCTCCCTCCCTCCCTCCTTCCTTCCTTCCTTCCTTCCTTCTTCCCTCCTTCCCTCCCTCCTTCCCCCTCTCTCTCTCTTCCTTCCTTCCTTCCTTCCTTCCTTCCTTCCTTCCTTCCTTCCTTCCTTCCTTCCTTCCTTCTCTTGCCTACACAGACAGTAAGTATCCTTGGCTTTATGCCTCCTTCCTCATGGCTTAGTGTACCCCTCAGGCCTGGTAACAGCCCTTGCCACTGGGTGGGTAATGGCAAATAATGCCACATATTTAGCCATGAGGCTTGGCATCCAGGAAAGGCAGGATGAAGGGCCAGTGATCAAGGGTGCTGACACAAACAGGACATTCGTCACAGCATGGCAAGAAGCACATGGAAGTCAGAAGGACCTGGCGGCTATGCTTTAGTTACTTTCTAAATGTTCGGCTCTCTGGCTATTTTCCTCAAAGAATTATTTGCTTCTCCTCACAGTCTGGCCCAGTCCATTTATATCCATTTGAATGTTTGCTTCTGATTTTCCTTGTGCGTTTTCACCGTTGCCTTTAGTCATTCCTGACAAGGTGATTTGAGCCCCGTTTTCTGCTGGCTCCTATTTCATCTTTCAAGAGATGAAAAATTTGACTTTAATGGGAAAAGAAAAAAATATGGCACATCACAAAACTATTCATTTTCTTTTTCAGATTGCAGCAAAGACTTGTTACTGTTGTATTTGTAAAGCTGGAGAGAGAGAGCCAAGAAGGAAGAAAGAATTCATATATTAAAAAGAACCAATAAGAACCACTGTCACCAAATGCATATCTGAACACATTATCTTCAAATTTAAATACTCTACAAACTTAAAAATATGTGTCTTTATGCTCACCTGTAGTAACACCACTTATTAGATTTGTTCAAGAAAACTAAAAATGACATCCTCCTGGGTGTTTTTGATGAATGCATAGACAATAAGATATTCGGCAATTATGTTTTCTTATAAATAGAAAAAAAAAACAGACCTCATAGACATACAACATGCTTTGAATATTTCAGCCAAGCACAAATTGTTTCTCAAAAAGAATTACTTACACAGAAACAATTGTGAGAACTGGCTTTCCTTTGGAACTTAAAGAATTGCGCAGTCAGGTGTGTTGTACTTTGGTGGAAAGTTTAGACCTATTTAAAGATAGATCCCAATTTAAACTCACAATAAGATGTTTATTTCCTAACAAGACCATCTAGTTGAAAGATTTAGTGGAAAACAACGTTTAGGAAAACCACGTCTCATGTTGTGAGAGTAGAGGAGGTCATTTAATGAGAATGGGTGTAAGGAAGAAAGATAACAGCTACTATCAGACTTGGACCCTGCCCCTTGGATTGATTTTTCAGCGTGTGCTCCATGGAGATGGCGGGGCCTTATGCATGGCACTGATAAGCCACCAGCGAGAGAAGTCAATGAATCACATCTCCTTTGCAGGTCTCCTTTCCTTTGAAACAGTCTTACCTCCTTCCTTACACCCTCCTGTAATCTCTCATGGCCTGCCATATACCCAGAGAGTCTCAGCTTCAGGTCTTGAGATGGATTTCTTCTGTGTGTGTAGAAAAGAAGGCAATGACTCCTCCATCAAAACTGGCTTCTAAGGACTCCAATTCAGTTAGTCTGAAAACTCACTGTTGTTATTGAATTTATCGTTTTACTCTTATTTTCTTTATTTATTTTAAATATTTTATTTATTTATTTGAAAGAGAGAGAGAGAGAGAGAGGGAGAGAGAGAGAGAATGGGCATGCTAGGGCCTTTAGCCATTGCAAACAAGCTCCAGATACATGTACTGCCTTGTGCACCTGACTTTACGTGGGTACTGGGGAATTGAACCTGGGTCCTCTGGTTTGCAGGTAAGTGCCTTAACTGCTAGCCATATCTCCAGCCATACTCTTCTTTTTAAAAACAAACATATTTTTATTTATTTACTTATTTGAGAGACAGAGAGAAGAAGAAGAGTCAGAGAGAAAGAGAATGGGAGTGCCAAGGCCTCTAGCCACTGCAAATTAATTCCAGATGCATGTGCCACTTTGTGCATCTGGCTTACATGGGTACTGGGGAATTGAACCAGGGTCCCTAGGATTCACAGGCAAGTGCCTTAACTGCTACTCCCCAGCCCCTCTTTTACTCTTTGACTCACCAATTTAGCTCAAAAATGAAAAATATTACTCACTCATGTTTGCTTTTTTGCTGAAAAATTTTAGGTCTATATAAGGATTGATTCAAATATTTCAATGGAAAGAGTGGTGGGAATATAGGGAACAAGCCATTAGAGGCATTTGATGGGTAGATCAACATGAGTTGGTGATTGTCCTGAGATAGTTATGGAGGCCCTGTCAATGCTTATCTTAAATCTTGAAGCTTTGGGGGAGGTTTCTTCTGATAGAGAAGGTGCTTTACAATTTCAAGTAACTCAAATGAGAAGGAAATACTACCTTAAAACAGGTGCAATAGTGGCATGCCTGTTATGGGGGAAACCAACCGCTCTCTAACTGGACTGGAGGCCTGCTTCACAGCAGGGAATACATGCCTGAAACTGAAAACCTACAACAGAGGAAGTCATGAGCCCTAGGGTGTAAGATCTTCTAGTATCTGGCTAAATGTGTATACTATGCTCACCAAACTGCCCAGTAAGCACTTCTCTTAATGCTCATACCCTTATATTAATGCTACTCTCACTTTTGGTCAGAGAAGTTTCTCTTTTCAGACAGCAGAGACCTTGGGATGACTCTGAAGTCACAGTGCTGAGAAGAAGCGACAGAGGAGCGCTCAGCACTGCAACATCTCTATCACAACTTCCAAGGCTCAGGGTCCATTGCAGAAGAGGTGGTGGAAAGAGTGTAAGAGCCAAAGGAAGGGTAGGACTCCTTACAACGTGCTCCTCCAGACACAAAATGGCCCGGATATCGATGACCTCATGGTGCCTGACACTATCTACACGAGACCATCATAATAGGAGGAAAAGATCATGACATCAAAATAAAAGAGAGACTGATTGAGAGGAGGAGGGGATATGGTGGAGAGTAAAGTTTCAAAGGGGAAAGTGGGGGTAGGGAGAGCATTACCATGGGATATTGTTTACAGTCATGGAAGTTGTCAATAAAATAAAAACTGAAAAAGGGCTGGAGAGATGGCTTAGAGGTTAAGCACTTGCCTGTGAAGCCTAAGGACCCTGGTTTGAGGCTCGATTTCCCAGGACCCACATTAGCCAGATGCACAAGGAGGTGCATGCGTATGGAATTTGTTTGCAGTGGCTGAAAGCCCTGGTGTGCCCATTCTCACTCTCTGTATCTGCCCTTCTTTCTGTGTCTGTTGCTCTCAAATAAATAAATAAATGAAAAATGAACAAAAATATTTAAAAAAACTGGAAGTATTTATTTATGTGTAAGACAGAAAGATAGATGGAACAGGGAATAAGCCTCCCAGGGCCTCTTGCTGCTGTAGATGAAGTCCAGATGCATGCCACCGCTATATCCAGCTTTATGTGAGTACTGGGGAATCAAAGCCGGGTCATTAGGCTTTGCAGGCAAATGTTTTAACTACTGAGCCATCTCTCCAGCCCGAGTAATTACTTTGGTTCATTTTTATCTCCCTATTTACTCTCCACTCTTTTCAGTCTAATCCATGCATCACTTTATCTTCTTGTAGTGTTTCCTTGTTTGTCTTTTGTTTTTCTTCATCCTGCTTGTTTTTTAGTTTCTCTCCAAGCACTAGTTCTGATCATCCAAGAAGCCATCCATCACCTCCACAGCACAGTCACCCGGCCTTTTGTGATGGCCACAGGGCTGTTCTTCAGTGTCATATAGACCCCTGTATCATCCATTGAATGGTGCCCTATCTCCCACTTTTCCCCTGTGGGTAGAGTCCAGGCTCCCTCCAGGTTCTGCCTTGGCACCCAGAACTGTCACTTATAGTAGCTGCCTAAGAACTTTGTTATTGAAAACATAGCAAACATTTGAACTCTAAATGCTAACAAAGGGCCTAATGACAATGACTGGTTTGACACTTATTCAGAGAAATCAAAACGGATAAAACTAATATACAAAGATGGAAAGTTTGAAGATTTTAGAACTAACTAATGAGAAGACAAAGGGAAAGAAGGAGAAAACAAAATACAACCCACCTAAAGGCAGATGCACAAAGTGGTACATGCAATTGGGGTTCATTTGCAGCAGCTAGAGGGCTTGGTATACCTGTTATTTTTCTCTCTGTCTCTCTCCCTGAAAATAAATAAAATATTTTTAAAAATCTGGAAGACTTCCAAAGAATCTTCTTTTTTCAGATGGCAGTGACCTTGGGATGACTCAGAAGGCACCATGGTGCTGGAAAGAAGTGACAGGAGTGCTCAGCACTGCAATATCTCTATCACACCTTCCAAGGCTCAGGGTCCATTGTGGAAGAGGTGATGGAAAGAATGTAAGAGCCAAAGGAAAGGTAGGACTCCTTACAACATGCTCCTCCAGACACAAAATGGCCTGCATATCCATGACCTCACTGTGCCTGACACTACCTACACAAGACCATCATAATAGGAGGAAAAGATCATGACATCAAAATAAAAGAGAGATTGACTGAGGGGGGAGGGGATATGATGGAGAGTGGCATTTCAAAGGGGAAAGTGTGGGGGAGGGAGAGCATTACCATGGAATATTGTTTATGATCATGGAAGTTGTTAATAAAACAAATAAATAAATTAGAAAAAAATCTGATGCTGGTGTGCTTGACACACACTTGGCACAATTGGAGCAACAGCACGTAGATCTGGGTGCCTGGCACGGGACAGTGAAAGCAAGATGGACGAGGAGTCGGTGAGACACAGCCGGCTGTTTCCAGCAGCAGTCGCAAGTATCGGCTGCTCTGTCACTCTTGTGAATAAAGAGAATTTCTGACACTGTGGGATATGGTGATTGGAATCAGTGCTTATTCAGCCACATACTGAGTCTCCACACAGCCGAAGGGTTCTTGACCAGGGTCTTGCTGGCCAGCAGCGCTGAATCATACTTGAGTGTGGTGCTCCTCAGTTCCTCTGGCGAAGGTCACGTCAGCCCCGTCTGCTCTGTGTGATCAAGTGAAGGCAAAGGGCGAGGAAGCCGGGTTTGGCTCCATTCTCCAAATCGGCTTCACAGAGCTCTGTAAATGGTGATAAAACTAGGGCTGAAGAGATGGCTTAGCAGTTAAGGCTCTTGCCTGAGAAGCCAAAGGACCCAGGTTCAACTCCCTGGAACTCATGTAAGCCTGATTTACATGGTGGTGCACACATCTGGAGCTCGTTTACAGTGGCTGGAGACCCTAGCATGCCCACTTTCTCTCTCTCATAAATAAATAAATGGGGCTGGAGAGATGGCGTAGCGGTTAAGTGCTTGCCTGTGAAGCCTAAGGACCCCGGTTCGAGGCTCGGTTCCCCAGGTCCCACGTTAGCCAGATGCACAAGGGGGCACACGCGTCTGGAGTTCGTTTGCAGAGGCTGGAAGCCCTGGCGCGCCCATTCTCTCTCTCTCCCTCTACCTGTCTTTCTCTCTGTGTCTGTCGCTCTCAAATAAATAAATAAAATAAAATAAAATAAAAAAAGAAGAGCTAAGAGAGTTTCTTCTATTTCAAAAAAAAATAATAAATAAATAAATAAATAAATGCATGAATGAATAAATAAATATATGTACCTTTAATGATAAAATTAGATTACTTGACTTGATCAGTTCTTTGTGTACACAGAGGTTTACATGATCCCCTTGAAAGGGACTGCCCTGAAAGTTTGCTGCATCAACATTTTTTCCTCAAATCACTTTTCTTCTCTCGAGTTGGAAGGCTTTTTTAAAAAAATTTTTATTAGCATTTTCCATGATTATAAAAAAAAATCCCATGGTAATTCCCTCCCTCCCCCCCCCCCACAAGTTGGAAGGCTTTTTAATCTTGACATTATTGAGATTTGGGGGTGGGCATGCACTGAGGGGCATACTCAGTAACACCGCTGATCTCTTCCCACTAGATGCCAGGAGCAACCTCAACCCTCAGACAGAGCCTGAAGTTCAAGGCATTTATCACTTGTCCCCCAAGTGCCCGGACTGCTGTGGCAGAGATCTTTGATCTTAATGAGCAGGGATCTTGGGGGAATGAAGGATTCCATAAAGAGAACAAGGCACACGTGTTTCCTAGTTACACAAGCACTTACTATCTCTCTTGGGCATGAGAAGCATTTTGTAGCATGCCATCATTTTCCTTCAAAAAGGATAGACAGGCCTGTCATTGCATATTTATTTTTAAAGTTTCTCTTTTTGGCTATTTCCAAATGCATAGCTCAGAATTACTAATACATTTGAGAACCACTTTTTTTTTTCTTTTCCTCCAACTGAGAATAACAAGTCAAAAAAAAAAAAAAAAAAAAAACCTATAGCAAAGCTATACTTTCCCCATCTCTTCACATAGGCAGTTTTCCCTCAGTCAGGACAGCAAATGGCTGGCACACTTTATATCCTTTCCTCCATAGTTTCAAAGCATTCCCAGAAGAGCCACACGAATAGGTGTTTTCTGCCTTCCAAGGTGGAAACTATTTTGGGATGTACCCTGGACTTTTCTTTAAAAATTATCAGTGTAGCCGGGCGTGGTGGCTCACGCCTTTAATCCCAGCACTTGGGAGGCAGAGGTAGGAGGATTGCCGAGGAGTTCGAGGCCACCCTGAGACTACACAGTTAATTCCAGGTCAGCCTGGACCAGAGTGAGACCCTACCTCGAAAAAACAAACAAACAAACAAAAAATTATCAGCGTATTTATTTATAAGTAGAGAGAGAACGAGTGTATATATAGGCATGCCAGGGTCTCTTGCCACTGCAAAAGAGCTCTTGATGTATGTGACACTTTGTGTATCTAGGTTTTACGTGGTTATTGGGGAATTGAACCTGGGCTTGAAAGACTTTGTAAAGAAAGAGCCTTTAACCACTGAGCTGTGTCACCAGCCCTAGCCCTTGACTTTTTAAGTGTAAAGGATGAAGTACTCATCTTTCTCTTTTTCTTTTATTACTTTTAGTCCTCTTTTCTCTTAATTTGTTATATGCACAGTGTGTATGCAGCCACATTGGCATCCTCGTTAGCCTCCTCCCTGTCCTCCCCCTCTGTGCAGGGACAAGGTGGGTCGTGCTTTGTGGGGAAGTCATCAGTTATGGGTAAGAGCCTACACCTGTTAAATTCTCTCTAAAATAATAATGGTTATTCCTCTTATTATTTCATTATTTACACAGTGTTCCCCTCAGGTTCCACACTTTGAAGGTGCAGCCCTAATGTGACTGTTTGGAGATAAGGCATTTAAGGAGACAATCACAGTTAAATTAGACCATGGGGCAAAGCCAAGATTCAGCAGGACTTATGTCCTCATAAAAAAGGAAGAAATTCCTTATAAAAAGAATAAGAAGAGGGGCATGGTGGTGTATGCCTTTAATCCCAGCCCTCGGGAGGCAAAAGTAGGAGGATCTCTATGAGTTTGAGGCCAGCCTGCGATTACAGAGTGAGTGCCAGGTCAGCCTGGGCTACAGTGAAATCTTACCTTGAAATAACAAAAACAAAAACAAACAATCAAACAAGAATACGGAGGCAATGTGTAGAGGAGAGGCCGTGGGAGGCCCTTCTGAGAACGTGGTCGTTCCCAGGCCGGAAGAGGCTGCCCAGAAGTCACATATGCTGCCAGGTCTGGAGAAGCATTTTCAGCCCCCACCTGGCTTGTTTAAACCCCTCACTGTGTGGTGTTCTGGCACACAGTGCTCCTGGAACCCTAATGCAGACCCCTGGAATATGACGGGACCATTTCATGATGTTCCCCTATTCTCCTCTACTGAACCAGAGATGACCCTTCTCCAGGTCTCACTCAAACCCGTTGTCCCGCACATAGTTTTCCTTTTCTTCTTGTCCTTATAGAACTTCCAAATTTTTGATGTTCTCTGGGGTTTATACTTTCTAATAGGTTTTAGCTCATATGTATACATTGCTGCATGCAGTTCCCCATAAGTTCAGTCCTGTTTGGAAATTAAAATTAAGCTTTAGTTCTGTCCCCTACTTTAGGATTATGTCTGGTAGAAGTTTAGTTTAATCATAATAACTAATGTTGCTGTAGACTTTCCTTTCTTCCTTCCCTCTCTCTCTCTCTCTCCCTCCCTCTCTTTCCTTCCTTCTTTAGCCTCCCTTCCTCCCTCCCTCCCTCTATCGTATTTCCCCCGCTCCTTTCCTTCTCTTCCTCTCTCTTTCCTCTGTCCCTCCCTTTCTTATCTGAGAGCTCAGTGCACAGATAAGTGCTCAACTATTAACTTATACCCTCCCCCCAGATCCAGTGATTTTTACATCATGTGATGACTGTCAACTTGAGTGGATTTAGAGATGTTTAGAAAGATAGGTAAAGGGTACTTCTTGTGTATGCCTGTAGAGGAGTTTCCAGAGAATGTTGGCGTGTGAGTTTGTGAACTGAATGGAGACCCTCCTTCAGTGTGGGAATCCAATGTGCTAGGGGACCAGATGAAATAAAAAAGCAGAAAGGGGGGCTGGAGGGATGGTTTAGCAGTTAAGGCATTTGCCTGCAAAACCAAAGGACCCAGGCTCAATTCCCCAGGACCCACGTTAGCCAGATGCACAAAGGGGCACAAGCTTCTGGAGTTTGTTTGCAGTGGCTGGAAGACCTGGTGCACCCATTCTCTTTCTCTCTCTCTCCCTTTCTCTCTCTCTGTGTCACTCTCTCCCTCTTTCTCTATCAAATAAATAAATAAAATAAATAAAAAATAAACTTTTTAAAAAGCAGAAAGACATGGCTTAGCAGTTAAGGACTGTAGCAGACAGATTCATGTTTGCTGAGATGAACTTCCAGACCAGGCACAGTTATGGAGGAAGGGATATTTATTGAAGCTTGCAGATCCAGGGGAATTTCCATAAATGTCAGAAGAAGCTGGCCTGCCTTCATAGGATCAATCACAGAGAGAGAAGCACAAGCCTAAAAGCCACAGAGCACTGCACACTTCAGGAGCTCCAGCTAGGCACACTTTGCATATCTTTAGATTGAAGTGTGGAACCCACTACCACACCTTAAGATCCGCCCAGTGACAGTGCCTCCAGCCAGGTGGCTGCAGATGCAAAGTACAAACTAATAAAACACTGAATATATTGGGGACCATTTATTCAAACTACCACAAGGACGTTTCCTGCAAAGCCTAAGGACCAAGTTTCAATTCCCCAGGACCCACACAAGCCAGATGCACAAGGTGGTGCAGGCATCTGGAATTCATCTGCAGTGGCTAGAGGCCCTTGAGTGCCCATTCTTTCTCTATCTGCTTCTTTTTCTCTCTGTCTCTCCCTCCAAAAAAATTAATGAGTAAAATATATATATATTTTTTTAGAAAAGCAGAAAGGCGAAGCCTTCTCTCTTTCACACTTGACCTTTCCTGAGTGGGCATGGTTTTTCTGCTACTGTCATCCATGGACACCTGGGTTCCTTGATGTTGCTCTCAGTCTTTGTCCTGGGACTGGGGCTCCATCACTAGCCTTGCTTGTTCTGGGGGGTCTAGTTTCTTTGGCTGAATAGCTGCGGGTTCCCCAGGCACTCCACTGTGCACACTGCAGTCACGCAACTACCTGGCACCTGGTCAGGTGAGTCAACCTAATAAATTCTCTGGTCATCGCACACACCCTCTTGGTTCTGTTTCTCTAAGTACTCCGGTACACAGTGTAAGAAATCTCACAGGCACCTGGCTCACTCGGAACATCGCCTGACTTTGGGACAAGCGCACAGAGATGGCACCTGTGCAGCCTGCAGGCACGGGCGTCTCTGCGCGTTTTTTCCCAGTCCAGCTTTCCGTCTCTACCCTACTGCACCTTGTCATTGACAGTGTTGCGCTCCACCTGGGCCTGTGGCCCCTGAAGACAGTAATAATTAAGACATCCTCACCTTAGGGGTACAAAGCCTGCTCTTATCTGGACAAATGCATATACTACTCTCACCAAATTGCCCTGAAAGCACTACACTTAATGTTCATACTCATATATTAATGCTACTCTCACTTTGGGTTAGAGAAACTTCTTTCTTCAGATGGTGATGACCACTGGGATGACCCAAAAGGCAACATAGTGCTGAGAGGAAGGTACGGAGGAGTGCCCAGCACTGAAACATCTCTCTCACAGCCTCCAAGGGTCAGGGTCCATCATGGAAGAGGTGGAGGAAAGAATGTAAGAATGTAAGAATGCAACTGTCCAGACAGAAATTGGCCTCGATATCCATGACCTTGCAGTGCCTAGCACTACCTTTATAATATAATAGTAATTCATAATAGGAGGAAAAGATGATGACATCAAAACAAAGGAGAGACTCCTGGAAAGAGAGAGAGGATATATGATGGAGAGCAGAGTTATGAAGGGGAAAGTGTGGTAGGAGAGGGAATTATTGTGGTTTATTGCCTGTAAGTATAGAAGTCCTCAATAAAAAAAAAAAAAAAATATATATATATATATATATATATATATATATATATATATATATATATATATATATTAAAAAAAGACCCAGGCGTGGTGGCACACGTCTTTAATCCCAGCATTTAGGAGGCAAAGGTAGGAGGATTGCCATGAGTTCGAGGCCACCCTGAGACTACATAGTGAATTCCAGGTCAGCATTGGCTAGAGTGAGACCCTACCTCAAAAAAACCAAAACAAACAACAACAAAAGAAATCCTCCCCACACCATGCCCCTTGTGCTTTGGGCAAATGGCCCACTGAAAAGATCCCTGTCCCATATGACTAGATAAGATGTGTGAGCCTGGGTATAAACACTCATTCATGATCTCGTAAACCAATTTGTATCTTATCCAGAAGAGATGCTAGCCAAGCTCTAGCCCGGCTGCTTCTACCCCCGAGGCCTGCCCTCATCCAGAGCCAGTGCTGTGGTGGGTGTGTACAGCTCCTTCCAAGCAGCCTCTTCTGACATCCTGCTGACGAGGAAAGGTATTTTCTGCTTAGCTGTCCCATGGCCACCTGCCCATCCACTTCCGCATGCTGGGTTCTACAGACTCATTTATTACCTTCTAAAAAAAGAAAACTTTGTGAAGTACAGTAGGGTTTGTAATTCACATTTTTATGTAACCAATCCCCAGAGCTTTTTAATCTTATAAAAATGAAATTCTATGGGCTTGGGAAGATGGCTCAGCAGTTAAAGGTACATGCTTGAAAAGCCTGCTGACCCAAGTTGGAGACTCTCCAGCACTCACGGAAGGCTAGATGCTAAGTGGCACATAAGTCTGTGATATGACAATGAGAGGCAACCCCAAACTCTGGGCCAGCTAGTCTGGTGTTCAATTGCAGTGGTAAGAAACCCTATGTCTGAGGACCCTCCTTTTTTGGGGGTCCAGTCCTTCTGTCAAAATGTTGATAGGCTCAGAACAGTGCTTGTCTTGTGGGGACATCAGTAGAATGGGGAATAGGGGACAAAAGATAAAAAAAATAAAAAAAATAGGAGAGGAATTTGATAAAATTACAGTATGTTCATGTGCTCAGTAAAAACAATACTGTAGGGCTGGAGAGATGGCTTAACAGTTAAGGTGCATGCCTGCAAAGCCTAAGGACTCATGTTTGACTTTCTAGGTTCCATGTAAACCACATGCACCAGGGGACACAAGCATTCAAGGCTGAACATACACAGAGGTGGCGCATTTGTCTGGAGTTTGATTGCAGTGGCTGCAGCCCCTGGCCTGCCAATTCTCTCTCTCTCTCACTCACTCTTTTTTTCTCTCTCATTTTTAAAAAAAAGGCCAGTCTTTTGGGCTTTCCTAGAAAAAAAAAATCCCCAAACAGAACTGTACACCAACAAACCAATAATAATAACAAAGACAGACCCTGTCTCAAAGAAGGTGGGGCAGGGGCACAGACGTCTTGGGGGTGGCCCCAGGTACACCCCGTGCAGCAATTGTATTCTCATTGCTGGGACAAAACACCCAATCAGCCACTGCAAATGAACTCCAGATGCATGCGCCCCCTTGTGCAGCTGGCTTATGTGGGTCCTGGGGGAATCGAACTGCGGTCCTCTGGATTTGCAGCCAAATGCCCCAACCACTAAGCCATCTCTCCAGCTCCTGTACTTTCTCTTTCTGTGATCTTGTGTACACTTGGCTTCTACATCACATGGGATCACTCAGTATTTGTCTTTTTGAGACAGGCATAGTTCACTTAGCATAGTATCCTCAAGATTTACCATGTTGTTGCAAGTATCGAAGTATCCTTTATTTGAATATTATCCATTTTTTATGGGGCTGGACACTTTCTGGTTATTGTCAATAATGTAGGTATGAATACTGTAGTAGACAGTTCCACAATGCTGGGACGAACATCCAACCAATTGCAACGTCATGGGAGGAAGGGATTCATTTTAAGCTTACAGATTCAGGGAAAGTTCCATCCATGCAGAAGAAGCTGGCTCCCTTTCATAAATCTAAGCCAAGAGAGAGAAACCACCACCAGCCACCAATCCCCCAATGTCAGGAACCAGCATCAAGTAGGGACCCCTCCCCGCACCTTCTCAGACTGCTCTCTAGACCTTTGGGCTGGAATTCAGATCCACCCCAGCGACACCTCCTCCAGCAGGGTGGCTGCTGCTGATTGGGTGTTTTGTCCCAGCAATGAGAATACAATTGCTGCACGGGGGGTACCGGGGGCAGCTCTAGACTAGCCAAATGGGCAAACCCTGGGTATAAGTGAGAGTTCCTGACCTAATACAAAAGTTGTGACAGACAAAGTGAGACCCCTGATGTCAACCCCTAGCCTCCACAAGCACACATGTGTACACACACACATGTGAACATGCATACACACCACTCACACATATGTGAAAAAAGGGAAAAAATGTATGTTTATTTGTATCTATCTGAGAATTCCCACTTCTGCGAATGTATCTAGAGGAAATGAAGTCAGTTTTTGAAAGAAAGGTCTGATGTCCCATGTTTACTGTAGCATTATTTCCAAGAGACAAGACATAGTGTCAAACTAATGTCTATACTAGAGGAATGAATAAGGAGTGTTATATGGAAACACAACACAGTCTTCAAAAAGAAGAAAATCTTGCCATTTTCACATGGGTGAAGCTGGATAAATCTATGTTAAATGACATAAGCCAGGCACAGAAAGGTAAATACTGTGTGACTTCAATTATATGTGGAACCCGAAAAAGATGACCTTACAAAAGTAGAGAGTAGAATTGTAGTTATTAATGGCTAGATGTGGGTTAGCTAGAAATTGGGAGGTTGTTGGTCAGACTATTCAAAATTTCAGTTAGAAAAGAGAAAGAAATCTATGAGATCTTGTAGTCTTTTGTAGGACTTGATGACCATAGTTAATAATATTTGTTGTATTTTAAAACCTAAGAGAGTAGATGTTAAGTGTTCTTGTCACTAAAAATAATATGTACATAAGATAATGCACTTATTAATTAGTTTGATTTAATCATGCATCATATTACCATAGTGTGTGCCATAATTATATGGAATTTTGTGAATCAATTAAAATAAATTAATGGAACTTGTAAGTTTTTCCTTCAGTAAATCAGTTTTCACATTGCTACCAAGTGACTGAATTTAAATCCATATTTCGTAATTAAGCAAACACCATTTTGTGGTCTTTTTATTTGATGCTATATCTAAGAAACTTCCCAAGTACTAACAGTAATCAACAACCCTTTTTACCATTCTTCCCGCATGTACCCCAAAATGGCAACCCAGGCTATACCCTACTTCCCTCCATTACTAGTGGTGTTGGCTTTATTTTGCCTGTTGGGGTCCATGCATGTTAACTCAACAAACTGTTTCAGTGCCAGGCAGGCTGTAATTGGCAGCTTTCATGCCACTTCTCAGGTTTGGCAACCTCTGAATTTCACAAGGACATTGAAGGTTGTAGAAGGTAAAACCTTCCTCTGGTGAGAAAGGACTTGAGGGTCATTGTAAAAGGTTTAATGAAGTATCCATTCAAAATGGTCAGGGAGACACTGAAAATAAGGTGATATCGTCCTTCCTTCTATAAGTTGTGCACGTTTCTGCAAGTTGTAATGCCTCCTCCAGATAGCCTATGCCCCTGCTCCTACAGCATGCGTGCCTACATGCATGTGTGTGTAAGCATGCTCACCCACTGAACTCTATTTTGAACTGATGAAACAAATGACACTTATTAATAATTAAGTATTAATCATACTTATTAATAATTAAAAATAATTATTTTTCCTACTCTTTTCATTCCTGTAGATAACATGACTTTTCTCTCTCGTGCCTCATGGGTCTTAACTCCAGAGTAGGCTCAGTTGTCATATGTGACTTTGAGAAGGAATTTTGCATGTTAGTTGATCTTTGAGTTGTCAGTTTCTTCAGCTCTCACATACGGGCTAGTTCAGGGGATTGGATCCAGTTCCTTTGGTTTGCAAGGGTACAGTGACATATACATATGCTCTCTTGAACTTGGGGTAGTCCTAGCTCTGGGAAGCTCAGGGACTCGGGTAGAGCGGAAGCAACGTATTTTCTCTGGCAGAAGGAATCCTTGCTTCCCAGGCTGAAAGTAGACCCGACCCTGTGTTCACAAGTAAAACTGAGCACTGTAAGAAGTACAGGGAACTGAGAGAAATATGGGCTTTTATATATATTTTAGGATTTTCATTTTCCACCAGTCAATAGAGGAGGAATTTACTTAAGAAAAATTATATTTATAGATATGAAGAGTTTTGTATTATTAAAATTTCAAGCATTTGGGCAAATATCAGGAAATTTAAGCATTTTATATTTGAGTTTATATTTCCAAATTATTTTAATAATTGGTTCAAGTCATTTAACCCTTTCGAGTGCGCTTGGAGAATTGGGATGAAATTATGTCTTGGACTGTGGACAGTCTGCTTTATGACAAATGCCACTAAGCCTTAGTTCTGACTCATTTTACAGGTTTTTTTAAAAAAATTATTTATTTATTTGAGAGTGACAAACAGAGAGAGAAAGAGGCAAATAGAGGGAGAGGGAGAATGGGCGCGCCAGGGCCTCCAGCCACTGCAAACGAACTCCAGATGCGTGAGCCCCCTTGTGCATCTGGCTAATGTGGGACCTGGGGAATTGAGCCTCGAACCGGGGTCCTTAGGCTTCACAGGCAAGTGCTTAACTGCTAAGCCATCTCTCCAGCCACATTTTACAGGTTTTTAAGGCAATAAAAGCAGGAAAAGTTCTTTCACTCATTCTGGCAGATACACATAGTGTCATGATTTAGAAAAATCAAGCATAGACTTTCAAAAAATATTTTTATTTGTAAGCAGAGAGAAATAGAGAGAAGACAGAATGGACACACCATGGCCTTTAGCCACTGCCAATGAACTCCAGATGCATGGTGTCACTTTGTACATCTGGCTTCACGGAGGTAGTAGGGAATCGAACTCAGGTCATTAGGCTTTTTTCGAAAGTGTCTTAACTGCTGAGCCATTTCTCCAGCCCAAGTGTAGACTTTTTTTTTTTTTTTTAATTTTTTATTTATTTGAGAGCGACAGACACAGAGAGAAAGACAGATAGAGGGAGAGAGAGAGAATGGGCGGGCCAGGGCTTCCAGCCTCTGCAAACGAACTCCAGACGCGTGCGCCCCCTTGTGCATTTGGCTAACGTGGGACCTGGGGAACCGAGCCTCGAACCGGGGTCCTTAGGCTTCACAGGCAAGCGCTTAACCGCTAAGCCATCTCTCCAGCCCCCAAGTGTAGACTTTTTAAAAGATACTTTATTTATGTATTTGCAAAGACACACATACAGAGGGAGAGAGAGAGAGAGAGAGAGAGAGAGAGAGAGAGAGAGAGGGAGGGAGGGAGGGAGGGAGGGAGGGAGGGAGGGAGGGAGGGAGGGAGGGAGGGAGGGGGAGGGAGGGAGGGAGGGAGGGAGGGAGAGGGAGGGAGGGAGGGAGGGAGGGAGGGAGAATATATGAATGGGCACGCCAGGGCCTCTAGCCACTGTGTCGCGACCACCTCGATCAGCAAGAATGACACGACCCGAGAGCTCTTCTTTAAGCAGTTTATTCAGGAACCTTCAACAATCTTCTGACCCTGGGGAGAGCCGACCCACAAGCTAAGTAGTCCTGCGCTAGCCAACCCTAGTGAGCTACGTGGCCCGTGCAGATAGGTCCACGATTAAGGAAGCAGAATTAGTTAAGCAGCCTCAGCCAAATAAGGACTTGTTTATCCCAGAGAGCGCTCGCTATCGGGCTAGCGGAAGCCGGAAGCCGACGCCATCTTCAGGGCGCGGCACATCGCAGCTCTCCACACCACTGCAAATGAACTCCAGATGCATGTGCCCCCTTGTGCATCTGGCTGTAGGTGGGTACAGGGAAATCAAATCTGGGACCACTAGCCTTTGCAGGCAGGCAAATGCTTAGCCATCTCTGCAGCCCCCAAGAATAGACCTTTTGACTGACAACCTATTGGGACTCACAGGAAGGAGAAAAGAACACAGTGTGTCGTTAGCCTTAATGCCCCTTTCATACCTGTTCCAAGGAAAGGTCAAGCTTGCAGACAGGGGCATTTGTTAGGCTAAATTGGCAAATTGGCAGGACGTGTAGTTATCTGTGCTGAATAAAGTGGTAAAAACTTGGACTTCTACCAGGAATGGATGTGTGAGTGTGTGTGTTTTCTACTTCTCCATTATTTTTAAAATGAGATCCTAGTTTTGTGGAGGTTTTTCTTTCCGCAGCATATGTGGGATTAAGAGCACACTTCCTCACAAGGGATCAGATCACAGTCCAGTGGTGGGTATGGACTCAAGCAAGACCAAAGGAACCCCTCCAGGGAATGTGAAATCAGACCAGTGCATCACCAAGACACATAGTCGCCATGACCATTGACTCTCTTACTGGGAAGCATTACTAGCTATCTATTTTTTTAAATACTTATTTATTTATTTAATGTGTGACAGACAGAGAGAGAAATAGGCAGAGATAGATAGATAGATAGATAGATAGATAGATAGATAGATAGATAGATAGATAGATAGATATAGAGAGAGAATGGGCATGCCAGGGCTTCCAGCCACTGCAAATGAGTCCCAGATGCATGCACCCCCATGTGCATCTGGCTAACGTGGGTCCTGGGAAATCGAGCCTCGAACTGGGATCTTTAGGGTTCACAGGCAAGTGCTTAACCTCTAAACCATCTCTCCAGCCCTATTTTTGTTTTAATACAGAAAATGATTGGAGATGAGCCACCTTGATGCTCGAGAAATAACACGTTGCCTGACAAGCTACACCACAGACCCTTGAGACCTTCCTGGATTTTGTCCTTTGTTAGGATCGGGGACATGGCATTGTTTCCTCCTGTGGCAGTGATGCCTGTCGGAGCACACTGTGATGCTCGTGACCAGTCCCCACACTGCCAAAGGTGCGCTCACTGCCTGCTTTTGGATTGACTTCCTTTGGTTTGCTTTTTCTTTTGCTCGTGACTGTGGACTAACATGCTTTTGTTGATGGCCATGGAGTGAGCGAGGAGGGGAAGGCTGTTTCCCTCGAGAACCCTGACCTTCTCGAACCCCGTCCTGTTCATCAGGATGAGGGCTTCTTTACTGAGACAAGATAAATGCAGGTAGCTAGAAAAAGTGACTATTTTGTGTCACTCCCAAGTTCTTATCCTGAAGGCCCAATCAACAGTATGATGGTACTTGGAGTTGAGAACTTTAAATAGTTAGGTTTGAGTCACATCACAAGAATGGGGTTCTTGTAATAGAATTAGTGCCCTTAAAGAGAGAGGAGAGAACTTGTTCCTGCTGTCTCCTGTGGAGCTTGTTTTCCCCGCATTCTGTGCGGGTCCCACGACACAGTTCCTCCATAGGTGTCAGACCTCAGCTCCACTGTGGGAGGCCAAGTGTGTACATGTGCGCAAGAAGTCATGTGCAAGTCAGGAAGGTCCTTCACCAGATGCCAACATACTGACACCCTGACCCTGAACATCCAGCCTTGGGAACTGTGAGAAGACAGTTTTCAGTTCTTTTCTTTCTTTTTTTTTTTTTTTGGTTTGTTTTTTTTCGAGGTAAGGTCTCACTCTAGCTCAGGCTGACCTGGAATTCACTATGGAGTCTCAGGGTGGCCTCGAACTCATGGTGATCCTCCTACTTCTCTGCATCCCGAGTTGGGATTAAAAACATGTGCTACCATGCCCAGCTAGTTTTCAGTTCTTTTTTTAAATATATATATTTTTTGTTTATTCTTATTTATTTGAGAGCGACAGAGAGAGAAACAGGCAGAGAGAAAGAGAGAATGGACACGCCAGGGCTTCCAGCCACTGCAAACGAACTCCAGATGTGTGCACCCCCTTGTGCATCTGACTAACATGGGTCCTGGGGAATGGAGCCTCGAACCTAGGTCCTTAGGCCTCACAGGCAAGCGCTTAACCGCTAAGCCATCTCTCCAGACCTAGTTTTCAGTTCTTGAAAGTACCCAGCTTTCTGACATTTTGTTATGGAAGCCTGAGCTGGGTAAAGGCATTGCCTGTGAAACTCTAGCAGTACTAGGTGGCTGGGTCAGGGAGAATTTTAAGCAAATGTCCCTAGATGTGACTAAATAAACCTAGTATTTGGGGTGATTTCACAAAGTTTGATGCATTGAGGGCACCTGTCTCCTCCGCCCAGATGCTTATGTTGCAAGCCCAAATCTGAATGGTATGGTTGCCTTGAGGCTGAATCTAGTGTCTCTCCCGAATACTGTCATATATACAGGTTTTTTCAAGGTAGTGTCTCACTCTAGCCCAGGCTGACCTGGAATTCACTATGGAGTCTCAGGGTGGCCTTGAACTCACAGCGATCCTTTTATGTCTGCCTCCTGAGTGCTGGGATTAAAGGCGTGCACCACCATGCCCGGCTATGTTTATATTTTGATGGACTAGAGGTGTGGTTTTAGAGGGTCTAAAAAGTTTTTATGAGAGAGCAAGAGAGAATTGGCATGCCAGTGCCTCCAGCCACTGCAATTGAACTCCAGACGCGTGTGCCACCTTGTGCGCATGTGTGATCTTGAGCTTGTGCCACCTTGTGCACCTGGTTTATGTGGGCTCTGGGCAGCTGAACACGGGCCCTTAGGCTTCACAGGTAAGCGCCTTAACTGCTAAGTCATCTCCCCAGCCCTGGTTCTAGAGGTTTTAACATGGTCTTAGCTGTCAAATGCCTGTGCCCTGCAGCGCCTGTGAGCCCCGCCCCAAGTCATGCAAACTTTATGTGTGGTAGGAAACGCTACTGAATACTGACGATTTCCTGGATTCAACCCAAGCTATTGAGAGAGCGGCTCATCTTTCTTCCTCTTTTCCTTCGCTGTGGCTGATGTAGACCTACTGTGCTTACTGGGGGCCCTGAAGCCTCCTGCTCCTCCTGGCTTGATTATTTCTTGTTCTGATACCCCACTTTCTTCATAAGTGTAATGCGAACATTACATTCCTTTACTGTTCCACCTAAAATATCAACCTTTCCTGACCGAGAGCACATGCCCCCCCCCCCCGCTTCATTTGCTAATTTCCTGCTACATCACTACTTTACATGCATACTTACTTAGCTTTCTTTATCAGATATCTCTATTGGTATATTGTGAGCTCTAAAAATGCAGGAATGCTGGTTCTTATTTATTTATTTTTCCCCCCACTGCTGAGCCCCTAGTGTCTGAAATAGTGTCTGGTGCGTAGTTAAATCCTCATTAACATGTGCTGAGCAACTCAGGCAGTACTAACTGGCAAAATTCATAAAGCCATTGCTCCAAATCTTCAGAAACACCACACTGGCAATTTTCAATCTGTGCTGCTTCTTGTAAGGATGGCAGAGGTCTCTGTGGCTATGCACAGAATGAGGGGAAGACAAGGAGATGAGAATATTTTCTCCTCCATTCAAACGGCGCAGCCCAGCCTTCATCTCCCATGTGTTAGCTTCAAGGCAAACTTTCATGTGGAAACATGTTTGGGCAAATACAGTTTTGGAAGCCATTGTTCCTAGATAACAGAACAATCGCTTACACAGGGTGGTGCTCTTCTAAGTTTAAGGAACTGATGTTTAGCATTTCCTCACCACTCCACAGAAAGAGTAAAAGGTTACAGTGCAGAGAGTCAGTTGCAGAATCCTGTTTGATGAGATTAATATTAAAGAGATTTAAAAAAATGTCCCTTAAATGTAAAACCTATTATACTTCAATGGATTATTAAACAATTCCCTCTCGATCACATCCCCAGGTATATAACTATATATTAACTTTCACTGTGATTGAAAATTCTCAGCAGGGGAAGAGAACAACAGTATAATTCATATTTTTACTTTTTGCTTGGAAATTGACATTCGTTATATGGTGGCTCAAAGAAAAGGAAAATGAACATTCGGAATTAAAGGTAATGGCGTATATTCTCCAACATTCATCTTTAATACGTTTTAAAATGCATGATGAAGGGGTGGGATTATAGCTTAACGTAGAGTGATTGCCTAATGTACACGTGACCTTGGGGTTGATCTCGAGCGTTATAGTAAATAAAAATGAATAAAATCCATGCTAATATGAAAATCATTAAAAACATAAGAAGAATCGATTTAAAGGCAAAACAATGAACGATGTGTAAAGGATGTCGCCAGACGTGTCCCATTCTCCAGTGACCTAGCTCAGAGCCGCCCCAGAGTCGCCCTGTAGCGCAGCAAACTGATTTCACCCCCAAGGGACTACTAGCCAGATGTCTGCTGGGTTATGCAGGGAAGTATTTGACAAATCTAGTCTGAAAAACAGCACCACATACTCTACCTTATCTTTTTTCCCCATTGTATGCTACTTCCCTCTTAAAACCCTTTTCGTTTTATTTTAGAGAGTGTGCAAGAGAGAAAGAGAATTGGTATGCCGGGGTCTCAGCTACTGAACCCGACTCCACACGCGCCACCTGGTGGGCAAGTGGGACCTTGCACTTGCCTCACCTTTGTGCATCGGGCTTATGTGGGATCTGGAGAGTCGAACGTGGGTCCCTAGGCTTCGCAGGCAAGCGCCTTAACCACTAAGCCATCTCTCCAGTCCTTAAAAACCCTCTTCTACGAATGGGAACACACTTTATATTTTAATATAAGAATTCCTGGCTGGGCTGTGGCGGCTCGTATCTGTAATCCCTGCAATTAGAGGCTGAGGTTAGAGGGTTACCTGGGCTATGCAGTGACTTCCAGGTTTGGTTAGACACCAGAATGAGAGTATGACTCCAGAATCACCAAAACCAAACAAAATGAAAAGGAGTTCCCAACTGATTTTATAAATCCAGGTAGGACTATGGGAATATTAGAAGGTGGAGAAATGTGTACAAGGGCTGCAAGAGAGTGAGGGTGAGTGTGTCCCGACAGGCGGAACAAGGACAGACAGAAGCCTGAGACCACACCCAAGGGGTTAAAAGAAAAAGCCCACAGGCACAATGTCTTCAAAGGCCACCGACTGGTTGGCAGAAATGTAACGTTCCCGTTTACCTGCAACTGAATTTAATCTGTCACAAGCCTGCATCCTTCCTTGGTAAAAGGACCTGATCCAGTTACTGCCAAACCCACTGTTCATTCCTCCATGATTTGAGATTTATGAATAATAACTGCCAGGTCATGGCATTGGTTTTGACTTGCTCCTCCTAGGGGCTAATTACAAACTCCAGGACTCAGCGATACCTGATCGGATCTGGTGTCTGCTAAGACACAGAGTGGCAGTTTTTGAGGCTTGTGGTCACTTGTACACACCGCCATTGCTTCTGTTTGCCGAGGTAGCCATGACCTGACCTCACACTGCTGCAGAGCCATTACTGGGTTTCTGTGTCCTGATAGCTAGATTTCCTCCCTGCCGTCAGCAGCTCGTCCAGCATCCCCTTCTCCCACCTTCCTTTTCTTATTAACGCCTTATCTGGCTTCCATTTGAGGAGGAGTTGTTGTTAACAGATGTCCTCCTCTTTCTTAGCCAAGCCAGCCAGTATCTGGAACTGGGGAGGACACAGGTTAAGAGCTGCATTCGAATCTTCCTTACATCACAATTCATTGAGGAAGGATAGACCAAGAAGACAAGTGTTACGTGTTTACCCTCATATGAGAAAAACACGCAGAAACTAACAAGAAAGAAGGAAGGAGAGAAAGAAGGAAAGAAAGACAAAGGAAAACGGTCTGAATTTTAGAGAGGGACTCTTAGGGGAAAGAAAGGAGACTTGTGGGAAGAGATGGGGTGGGGAGGATGAGAAGATGATCAAGGCACCGCGTGGGCATGCATGCATGAAAATGTCATAGTGACGCTCATTATGTATGTTATTTGTATGCTAATATATATAACAGCCTCAAAAAGACCACTGTCAAATTCTTACAACATCAACTTAAGGGTTTTATTCATTGAAAATTAATGAGGACCTTTCGGGGTGTTATGAATAGATTACTGATCTATGAATAGTTTTTACACTCTACTTGGTTACTAACATCATTTATGGCATAAATAGTAAGTTTTTAATTTTTTTTAAATTTTTTTATTTATTTATTTGAGAGCGACAGACACAGAGAGAAAGACATAGAGAAAGGAGAAAGAGAGAGAATGGGTATGCCAGGGCATCCAGCCACTGCAGATGAACTCCAGATTCCAGATGTGTGTGCCCCCTTGTGCATCTGGCTAACATGGGTCCTGAGAAATTGAACCTGGGTCCTTTGGCTTTTCAGGCAAATGCCTTACCCGCTAAGCCATCCATCCCTTCAGCCACCAGTAGTAAGTTTTTACTTGAGCTCTATAAAAGAAAGAAAGCACAGGGCATGGTGGTGTGAGCCTTTAATCCCAGCACTTGGGAGACAGAGGCAGGAGGATTGATGTGAGTTTGAGGCTACCCCGAGACTATAGAGTAAATTCAAGGTCAGCCTGGACAAGAGTGAGATTTTACATCAGAAAATAAAATAAAATATGGGCTGGAGAGATGGCTTAGTCGTTAAGCGCTTGCCTGTGAAGCCTAAGGACCCCGGTTCGAGGCTCGGTTCCCCAGGTCCCACGTTAGCCAGATGCACAAGGGGGCGCACGCATCTGGAGTTCGTTTGCAGAGGCTGGAAGCCCTGGCATGCCCATTCCCTCTCTCTCCCTCTATCTGTCTTTCTCTCTGTGTGTCTCTCTCTCAAATAAATAAATTTAAAAAAAATTAAAAAAAAATTAAAAAAAAAATAAAAAAGAGAGAAGACTGGAGGCATTGCTTAGTGGTTAAGGTACTTGCCTGCAAAGTCAAAGGACCCAGGTTCGATTCCCCAGGATCCATGCAAAGCAAGATGCACAAGGTGGCACATATGTCTGGAGTTCATTTGCAGTGGCTGGAGGCACTGGCGTACCCGTTCTACCCCCACCCTGAAGAATAAATAAAGAATAATAAATAAATAAAGAATAAATAAAGAAAACATTTTTACTTTTTGTTCTTTAGGTTTTTCAAGGTAGGGTCTCACTCTAGACCAGGCTAACGTGGAATGAACTCTGTAGTCTCAGGGTGACCTTGAACTCAAAGCAGTCCTCTTGCCTCTGCCTTCCAAGTGCTAGGACTGAAGGCGTGCACCACCGTGAGTTCAGCCACTTCTCCTTCAGTCCCTAGTGCAAGGTCATAAGGAAGCCATTAAAACGCTGAGGGAGCCTAGGGCCACAGTCCTCTTTGCCCATGTGACTGACCCTCGTGTCGTGCTTGTCTCCCGGGAACACATGCATCACTTGTAGTGAGTGGACATTGCACGTGTGGGATGTTCAAGGCCTCAGGGGTCATTGCAGTCACTGTAACTCACCTCCTCCAGGGACGATGAGCTGATCATTCCTTCTGCATTTTAAAAAACTGGGGCTGGATTCCAGGTCAGCCTGGGCCAGAGTGAGACCCTACCTCTAAATACCAAAAAAAAAAAAAGGGGGGGGGCTGGCGAGATGGCTTAGCAGTTAATGCATTTGCCTGAGATGCCTAAGGACCCATGTTCAACTCTCCAAATCCCTTGTTATCCAGGCACACAAAGGTGAGGCAAGTGCAAGGTCTCACATGCCCACTAGGCAGCACAAGCATCTGGAGTGTGATTGCAGTGGCTGAGCCTCTGGCATACCACTTCTCTCTCTCTCTAAAATAAAAATTAAAAAAAAATTGGCTAACATCGGCTCTAACCAGCGGAGCCAGCTGGCCAGCCTCTTCCAGATTTTATTGCCACCCAGACCTGAGACTCCCCCTCTAGGACTTGCAGCGTGTGACCAAGTTTCTGCTCTCTCCTAAGACTTTGAACCTTTGGTGTGTCACACATATTCTGAGAGTTTTTTTTTTTTTTTTTTTAACTTTCCTCTGGCAGTGTTAACACTCTGATGAAAATATAGTTCTCACTCTCTGGACTTCAAAGCTGCTTTTGCTTCTATTTCTAAGCCTTTCTGCCAATTTTATTAACATGCTATCTCACTAATGAATTCTTTTTAAAAATTTTAAATTTTATTTCTATTTATTTATTTGAAAGACAGAGAAAGAGGACAGAGAGAGAGAGAGAGAGAGAGAGAGAGAGAGAGAGAGAGAGAGAGAGAGAGGGAGGGAGAGAGAAAGAAAATGGACATGCCAGGGCCTTTGGCCACTGAAAAGGAACTCCAGACACAGGTGCCTGGCTTACATGGGTCCTGGGGAAGTGAACCTGAGCTCTTTGGCTTTGCAGGCAAGTGTCTTAGCCATTAAGCCACTTCTCCATCCCTGCATTGTCACTAAAGTTAACCAGGAGTGCTTCCTACTGGTTGAACCCAAAATAATAATAATAATAAAAAGCTTCACAGATAAATTTCCCAATGTGCTTTTCATGTAGCCACCAGTGTCTCGGTTCATTATTGTGCCTGGCATCTTTACACCCAGCGATTTGATGTAATACTCCTCTTGTTTGGCTCGTGATTACGCAGACAAAAGCTGGGTGGCTGGATAGTTCTGGAATCAGCTGAATTTGTTACAAGTTTTGCTCCTGGGGTTTGGCTGGCCAACTTGGAAGTAAATGTCACGGCTGTCTGAGTGGCAACAGAGTCTTAAGATGATGAAGAGAAATGTTCACAGTTAATTCTGTCCCACTCCCCAAATTTATATGTTGAAGTCAAAACTCTTGGCTAAAACTCAAAATACTTTTCGAGATAGGACCTTCTAAGAGGTGTCCTCATGAGGAGAGAAAATTTGGACATACCAATGTTCCTATGTAGAGCTGCACACACAGTGGGAAGACCGTGTGAGCACGAGGCAGGAAGCGGCCCTCTCCAGGCAGGATGCTGTGTTCTAACCCACTGATGCCTTGTTCTTGGACTTCCAGCCTCAAGGTCGGTGACAAAATTAAAAAAGAAATGCCATTTGAGCCCCATAGCCTATACTACTATATTATGGTGTCCCTAGAAAATGACTATAGGAAACAGCAAGGTCTCTTGGTTTGGACTTGGAATCAGGACAACATCTTTGCATCTGTATCATGTTGAGCAAATGAAGTCACAAGTTCAGCCCAGCTGGGAGGTGACATTACTGATTGGTACGGAGACTGGGGCAGTACTAATTGTGGTCATTTTCTTTCTTTCTTTTTTTATTTTTTATTTTGCAAACAATCTGTCATAGCAATTAGAATGATAAGGAGGCATGTGGAGTAGAAATAGATAATTCAGGGAATGATTCTGAGCACTTTAATCTGTAATTGAACTGTTGTCTCCAAAGCACATTGCTATTGATTGGAGTGGAATAGGCTTGCCCAGTGCAGACATGCCCACTGGGTCCTATGAGACTCTTGGATTGATTCAGCCTTTTTTTTTTTTTTCCTGGTCTTTAATGCACCCCTGGTAACTGTGATGGTGGACATAACCACATCTTTAGGAAGATCACTGACAGTGGCAGCGGGGAGATGAAGACTTTAGTTTACCCTGTGCTATTTCACAAAAAGACACAGGCACATGTGCATGCAGGCCCACAAGGACGGGTAGCAAAGCGCGCTATTAAGAGGGGAGAATTGGAGCCGGGCGCGGTGGCGCACGCCTCTAATCCCAGCACTTGGGAGGCAGAAGTAGGAGGATCATTCTGAGGTCAAAGCCACCCTGAGACTACAGAGAAAAGTTTTAAAAATTGGAACTGCATTCACTGTATTAATCTTTGGCCATCCCACCTTCATTACTTAGAACTTTATATTTAAGAAAAATATAGGCTATTATGATTCTTTTGGCTCCAACTGATCTGATGCCTATTACTCTCTGGTGGGACCAATTTTGCGTGGGCTCTTAAGAACATCACACTGGTGCAAATGATCAGAATTTCTCCTCAGGTCCTTTCTCTTCCTTTCTGTCTTTCTGTTCCTATCCCAGGGCACCGCTACTGATGCCTCAGCGGGATTGGGAGCTGGTAAAGTAGGGCACTGAGTGAAAATTGCCTCTGCATTCGCATGCACAATTCCTAAGTGCAGTAACTTTAAGTCTTACGGAGTGAATCTTGGTAGAGAGTGAGTAATTCCCTCTTTATTTCCCCCTTTCTTCCAGTGGTCCTGGTCACACTTTACAGAGGTCCTCAGGAAGTTCTGTGGTGGGACTGAACAGTTAGAGCCATTCCCAGCACCCAGAGGAGCAGCACCTGCTTCCTCGGGCAGCTCTGCCCTTGTACGGGCTGCGTAACACAGTATGCTATGGGTGACCGGGCACATGCTGAGGGTTTCCAGAAAGCTTGGGGCTGTCTTCATTTAAGCACTGCCCTTTTCATCTTATTATCCTGGACACGCACACGATGCCTGGCACGAGACAGCCACACACCACCATGGGCGTGAGTGGAAGAGAGAGTCTACCTTGATTTTTTTTGATGGTGTCATTGAGCCACCCAACCAACCCCCACACACTCGTGTCAGGACAGTTTTGCATAGGCCACAGATGAATGCATCGCCATCTGTTCAAGTCTTCATTGTCAAGGTTTCTTCTATATTTTTAATTTAAAATATGTTTATCAATTTATGTGCAAGGAGAGAGAGAGGACAGAATGGGAGAGAGGGAGAGCGCGCTTTCTGCTGGCTTTCTGGCTTTCCCGTTCTCCGGAGCCGTCTCCCCTCTGCACTGGGCTGTTGCCTCTCAGAGCTCCACTCATTGCCTTTACGACCCACCTCAGGCCGCCGGCAGGTTAATCACACAGGTACAAAGAGCGATCCTTACTGCTCGCGAGTCATCAGCCATGTAGCTAGCTGAGGTCCTAGATGTTGACAGGTCTCAAAATCCTGCCTTTCAGGGTCCTGACCAGAGAAGGAAATCCGTACTTACCGTGATTCATGATTTGATCATGTACGCTGCGTGTGTGCTCTTTGCAATGAAACTTGACGCATCCTGAAGTTCTGTCAGCTTTGCACCTCTATGGAGGTTAGCCTATGCAGTGCCAATGGAATATTTTTCAAAACATTAAAAATTCTCTGACAGCACTCTAAGTATGATAATTTTTGTTTATTATACAGTAAAGTACAATGTAGTCTCATTAAACATTTGCTGTGAACAACCAAATGAAGACGCAGGCAAGGAGAGTGGTAGAGGGTTGGATTTGAGAGCCAAACCCCATATTGCTGTGAGGACAGTCTTCTGGTCACATCATTTCCTGGAACTTTAGAATAATGTAATGATGATTTTTCTTTAGATATCCATAGGAAGCTAAAAATGAGTCTGATGAAATTGCAGCATCACGAGAACCAAAATTTTATACACCATAGCCTGTTTATCTGTTTAAAAATTTAGCACATTAATTTTCTTACTTCCACACAAAGTTACACAAATTAATTAAAAACATACATTCAGCAGCAATCATTTAATTGCGATGTTCTGGGAGAAGGCAATTGTGTCCTAGCTTTGTTGTAATTTTGCACCTGTAGTTTGGTTAATTATTAATGAGGACTGATATAAATAATTCATTTCCCTATTATGTTTACTAAGCCAGTGGGGCTCAGTAGTGCCTGAGATAATATTACTGTCTAAGACAAAGAAATTTCCAGCTGCTCATTATCCCACAGTGCCAAGAAGATCTAATGCAATGAGTGGTTTATGAAACCGTGTAGGCTAATTCGATAAACATAGTCTGTTCATGAATGAAGTGACCTGTTGACATAAGGGAGATTTGGTGACTTTCAGGTGGGACTGACCCCAAGATGTTTTGAAACATGTCATTTATAATTATAAAGAAAATTAAGGAAAATTGGCCTGCTGCGTATGGAGCTATAATTTGATACGGAGAACAGTTCTTCTTTGGAATATGACTGTGCAATGTAAATAAATAATCAAAAGTAATCCCAGAGAGTATAAATATGTATTTCTCTATGTCAGAATTCATACTTGGGAGAAAAACAAAAGGATATTTGAATCAAAAGAATTCAGGTTCAACCTAAAAGTTGTAAGGGAGAAAATTTGTTTTTCTTCACTTACTCTATCCTCTTCTGAGATTATTTTATTGATTTCTAGTGAATACAAATGAATTAGAAAGAAAAAGTAGCAAAACTTCACCGAAACATTCTACCACAGGCCCTCCCGCGGAGCCGCCTCCCCGTGGGTGCCCGTGGGTGCCCGTGGGTGCCGCAGGCCGGTGCCACCGCCTGCCCTGCGCGCCCAGCTGTGCCCGCGCTTCCTCTTCAGACCCGCTCCTGGCTTCCACAACTCCCAGCCAACCTTCCAAACGAAGTCCCCAGCCACCTTCTTTTCCCCTGTCCGATTCCTCATGTTCGGGTACGCTTGAGTCCCACTGTTTCGACTCGGAATTCTCTCTTGTGCATAGCGTTTCTATTCTCTCTCCATCTTCCCTCCCGCTGAATTCGGACCCTCAGTAGCAGGGCTTTGTGTCTCTGTTTGCCGAAATTCCTCTCCATCAGTCACAACTGCCACAGCTGCAAACCCTCCTGTGCAGGCCACAAAGAATGCTTAAACTCCTTGTCTTACCCCGAGGCCCCTTCCATATCTATCCAACTCAGCTCTCCAGGCACCGCCCACTCTTCCCAAGACCCAAGTGCCTCATGGCCAGAGTTCTTAGGCACCCCTGCCTCTGACAGAGCCGCCGGTACTGCTCGGGATCCCTCCATTGTTCTAGCTTTATATTTCCAGTTAATCCGCCTCTGAATGGATGGCCGCTTTGGGGGTTTGCGAAGGGTGCGGAGGGCTGAAGAGATAGATGGCTTAGCAGTTCAGGCGCTTGCCTGCAGAGTATAAGGACCCAGGTTCGATACCCCAGGACCCACATAAGCCAGATTCACATGGTGGCAAGTGCATCTGGAGTTTATTTGCAGTGGCTAGAGGCCCTGGTGGCCCATTCTTTCTCTAAATAAATAAATATATTTAAAAAGAGTATGGAAGCCGGGTATGGTGGCATATGCCTTTAATCCCAGCATTTGGGAGGCAGAGGTAGGAGAATCACCATGAGTTTGAGGCCACCCTGAGACTACATAGTGAGTTGCAAGTTGGCCTGAGTTAGAGTGAGACCCCACCTCGAAAAACAAAACAACAACAACAACAAAAACTCAACAACAACAAAAATCTGTGGAGGCAGGTAAATGACAAATGAGATGGCATGCTTGACAGAGTCAATGCTAAGTGACCCCCTTCCAAAGCTCAGGAAACAATGCAGAAGACGGGACAGGAAGGATGCAGAAGTCAGGGGTTAGGGAGGAGTGCTGTGGAGCGTTTTCTTCTGGACTCGAACAGGCCATTGCATTCACGAGTGGACAGTGACTATTGTAACCTGCACTAGACCGGCCCAGCACTGGGCTCGACCACGTTCCATCATGGAGGGCAGGGGAGGACACGTGCCCCTTATCCTTCCCTGAAGAGCTCCGGGTAGGAAGTGGTGGGGCCGGGGAGTAGGAAACATTTTATTCTGAGGCATAGCTGCTCGTATGGTCCAAGAGCGCTGGTAAATAATCCCCCACCTGCGCCCATGCAGGCAACCCTAAGTAACCTTCGTGGGTCACACCTACACAGAAGAGAACCCAAGGGACATCTACGTAGAAAAGGAGCTAGTTGGGAAGAAGTGAGCTTCAGTGGAAGGGGGCATCAAGAGAAGATAATGGGAGGGTGTTGTGAGCAAAATGTAATTTAGACATGTACAAGATATGTAAAAACTCCTATTAAGTGATGATACAACACACCCCATAAACAGGGTTCAGCATCCCTCTCTAGACCACAGGAAATATGCAAGAGCTTTTAACTCCTGTAACAGTCCCAAGACTGTTATTTCTTTCTACTTCTGAGATTTCAAAAGAGGAGGATTCTGGCCTCCAGAAGAGAAATTTCTAATCTGGAAGGCTAGTCTCATTCCCTTGGAAAGAACTAGGGAAATCTTTACAGTTAGGATAAGAAAGTCACTCACTAAGGACAAGGAATGACTTGTTTGTAGAACGTCTGCTATAACTAATATGCAAATTTATATCTTTTTATTGAGGCAAGCCCAACAGACTGGCCTTTACTGTGTGTGTGTGTGTGTGTGAGAGAGAGAGAGAGAGAGAGAGAGAAAGAGAGAGAGATCGAGAGAGGGAGAGAATTGACATGCCATGGCCTCCAATCACCGCAATCAAACTCCAGATGCACGCGCCACCTTGTGGGCATAGGTGACCTTGTGTACTTGCATCTCCTTGTGTGTCTGCTTTACATGAGACCTGAAGAGTCGGACGTGGGTCCTCAGGCTTCACAGACAAGCCCCGTTTGTTTTTTTAATTCTCTCTGCTTAGTTACAAAAAGTTTAACTGCAAAAGGCAGTCACAGGATAACTTATTAACTCCTGTGGGTATTAACTCCTGTTCCCTCTTGAGTAACAGATATTTTCTTGGTCCTCTCAGTCACAATTGGCTTCAACTCAGTAGAGTATCCAGCCTGGAGCATGATTGAAGCTCAGTGATTAATTTGGTATTGCGTGCCTTCCCTCTTCCAGTTCAGCTTGTATAAATGTTAAAGTACACCGTGATTTAGATAAAAAGTGTGGGTACTGCCTTAAAAAAATGATGAAATGACAGCCCACTTCTAGAAGAGCTGATCAACAAAGGGTTGATGTGATGACAGTGTGACATCTTCTGTGCTTTGGGAGGGGTAGTGAAAGTTATCCAGGGCCTGAGGAAGTTGGCAGCAAGTGAGAGATGAAACATGAACAAGTTGAGTCTTGCAGGCCTGGAGGCTCCATTCTGGATGGAGGATGCAGTGTGTATGTAAGGCCAGGCAAGGAGAGGTCGTAGGTTTAAGCATCACGTTATCAAGGGGATCAGCTTTGTCAAAGATGCCAAGGGAACCACTTTGATTAGTTAACATAATGCAGGCATATGTTGGTCAGTTTCTGTTGCTGTGAGAAAATACCTGAGGAAGTCAACTTAAAAGGAAAAGTGGTTTATTTTGGCTCATGGCTTCAGAGAGTCACACCATGGTCACTTAACTCAGTTACTCTGGGCCTGTTGTAGGATAGTGTGTACCGTGGGAGTGGATGGAGGGGAGAAGGAAGACTAGGAGACTGTTCATCTCACTGTGGCCAGTAAGGGGGGGAGAGAAACAGAGACAGGGAGAGAGAGAAGGAGAGAGAGAGAGAGAGGGAGATTGCACTTCAAGGGTGCACTTCCAATGACATACCTTTCTTCTACTGGGCTTCACCTTATAACAGGTGGAGACCAAGCCTTTTTAGAATATGGCTCATGTGGGACCTTTAAGATCCAACTCATACCAAAGTGTGTGGCAGGATAATCCTAGAAATTGGATAAGGTTTGGATGTAAGTTGGCCATCTTAGACATGTCCTATCAGATTTGGAACAGATTGATAGTTAGATTATAGTTTTTGACTTCCACCACTGATTAGTAGTATGATCTCAGCAAGTTACCCCTTTGAAGCCCACCCAATTCCTTCCTCTAAATTGTGGAGATTGTTAACCACTTCAAGTGCTATGCATTTCAATGAAAACACTGAAAGTATATACATACAAACATCATCTATCTATCTATCTATCTATCTATCTATCTATCTATCTATCATCTATCTATGTATCTGTCGATTTATCTATCATCATCTATTTTCCTTTGTATTGAACCCAGCATTTAGTATGAGCTTAATAATTGCTAGTTCGCTTATTGAAGCTATCTCTCTCTTTCTCTTGTTTTTTTTTTTTTTTTTTTGGTTTTGCGAGATAGGGTCTCACACTAGTCCAGGCTGACCTGGAAATTACTCTGTCATCTCAGGGTGGCCTTGAACTCACAGTGCTCCTCCTACCTCTGCCTCCTGAGTGCTGGGATTAAAGGCGTGTGCCACAGTGCACAGTTCTCTCTCTTTTTAAAAAGATTTTATTTTTCTTTCTTTGTTTATTAGAGACAGAGAAGGAGAAGAGAGAGAGAGAGGGAGGGAGGGAGGGAGAGAGATGGGCACTCCAGGGCTTCTAGCCACTGCAAATGAATTCCAGATGCATGTGCCACCTTGTGCATCTGGCTTACATGAGACCTGGAGAATTGAACTGGGGTACTTAGACTTCTCAGGCATGTGCCTTAGCTGCTAAGCCATATCTCCAGCCTCTTTCTCTCTCTCTCTCTCTCTTTTGAGGGAGAGTCTTGCTCTAGCACAGGTTGACCTGGAATTTACTATGAAGTCTTAGGTCGCCCTTGAACTCATAGCAGTCCTCCTACCTCTGCCTCCCGAGTCCTGGGATTAAAGACACGCACCACCACATCCTTCTTGAAACTCTTCCTCATTCAGCCCCAGATTTGATACCCAGGATAGGAAGGAGGAGTACAGTCTCTAAGGCAAGACCAGAAACAGCACTGCAGTGGGACAGCCGACAGCGTGAGCTAGAATGGGCAGCTTGGCAGGCGAGAACGGAAGGAGAGAAGTGGAAACAGCATCCTGAGAGAAAGGGACTAGCTGTTGCTGTTGCTGTCTTTTATTAAACTTTTATTTGCCCACTCATTGAATGTGTTTGCTTGGGCTGCCTTGAGGGTCTGTCATAATTTTCATGGCATTTTTTTAAAATTTTTATTAACATTTTCCATGATTATAAAATATATCCCATGGTAATTCCCTCCCTCCCCACCCCCACACTTTCCCGTTTGAAATTCCATTCTCCATCATATTACCTCCCCATTACAATCATTGTAATTACATATATACAATATCAACCTATTAAGTATCCTCCTCCCTTCCTTTCTCCACCCTTTATGTCTCCTTTTCAACTTACTGGCCTCTGCTACTAAGTATTTTCATTCTCACACAGAAGCCCAGTCATCTGTAGCTAGGATCCACATATGAGAGAGAACATGTGGCGCTTGGCTTTCTGGGCCTGGGTTACCTGACTTAGTATAATACTTTCCAGGTCCATCCATTTTTCTGCAAATTTCATAACTTCATTTTTCTTTACCGCTGAGTAGAACTCCATTGTATAAATGTACCACATCTTCATTATCCACTCATCTGTTGAGGGACATCTAGGCTGGTTCCATTTCCCAGCTATTATAAATTGAGCAGCAATAAACATGGTTGAGCATGTACTTCTAAGGAAATGAGATGAGTCCTTTGGTTATATGCCTAGGAGCACTATAGCTGGGTCATATGGTAGATCAACCTCTAGCTGTTTTAGGAACCTCCACACGGTTCCACAATGGCTGGACCAGATTGCATTCCCACCAGCAGTGCAGAAGGGTTCCTTTTTTTCCACATCCCCGCCAGCATTTATGATCATTTGTTTTCATGATGGTGGCCAATCTGACAGGAGTGAGATGGAATCTCAATGTAGTTTTAGTCTGCATTTCCCTGCTGACTAGTGACGCAGAACATTTTTTTAGATGCTTATATGCCATTCGTATTTCTTCCTTTGAGAACTCTCTATTTAGCTCCATAGCCCATTTTTTGATTGGCTTGTTTGATTCCTTATTATTTAACTTTTTGAGTTCTTTGTATATCCTAGATATTAATCCTCTATCAGATATATAGCTGGCAAAGATTTTTTCCCATTCTGTAGGTTGCCTCTTTGCTTTTTTCACTGTGTCCTTTGCGGTGCAAAATCTTTGTAATTTCATTAGGTCCCAGTGGTTAATCTGTGGTTTTATTGCCTGAGCAATTGGGGTTGTATTCAGAAAGTCTTTGCCAAGACCAATATGTTGAAGGGTTTCCCCTACTTTTTCCTCTAGCAGTTTCAAAGTTTCCGGTCTGATGTTAAGGTCTTTAATCCATTTGGACTTAATTCTTGTGCATGGCTAGAGAGAAGAATCTATTTTCATCCTTCTGCAGATATTTATCGAGTTTTCAAAACACCATTTGCTGAAGAGGCTGTCTCTTCTCCAATGAGTATTTTTGGCATTTTTATCGAATATCAGGTGGCTATAGCTACTTGGGCTTACATCTGGGTCCTCTATTCTGTTCCACTGATCTACATGTCTGTTTTTGTGCCAGTACCATGCTGTTTTTGTTACTATGGCTCTGTAGTATAGGTTAAAATCAGGTATGGTGATACCACCAGCCTCTTTTTTGTTGCTTAGTATTATTTTAGATATTCGAGGTTTTTTGTGATTCCAAATGAAGTTTTGGATTGTTTTTTCTATTTCCATGAAGAAAGCCTTTGGAATTTTGATAGGGATTGCATTAAATGTGTAGATTGCTTTAGGTAAGATTGCCATTTTCACGATATTGATTCTTCCAATCCAGGAACAAGGGATGTTTCTCCACTTTCTAGTGTCTTCTGCAATTTCTCGCTTGAGTGTTTTAAAGTTCTCATTGTATAGATTCTTTACTTCCTTGGTTAGGTTTATTCCAAGGTATTTTATTTTTTTTGATGCAATTGTGAATGGGAGTGATTCTCTGATTTCATCCTCTGTGTGTTTGTTGTTAGCATATATGAAGGCTACTGATTTCTGTGTATTTATTTTGTATCCTGCTACATGGCTGTAGGTTTTGATCAGCTCTAACAGCTTGCTAGTAGAGTCTTTAGGGTCCTTTATGTAAAGAATCATGTCATCTGCAAATAATGATAACTTGATCTCTTCCTTTCCAATTTGTATCCCTTTTATGTGTGTCTCTTGCCTTATTGCTATGGCTAAGACTTCCAGAACTATATTGAATAAAAGTGGGGACAATGGACACCCTTGTCTTGTTCCTGATTTTAGTGGAAAAGCTTCCAGTTTTTCCCCATTTAGTAATATGTTGGCTGTAGGCTTGTCATAAATAGCCTTTATTATATTGAGATATGTTCCTTCTATTCCCAGTCTCTGTAGGACTTTTATCATGAAGGGATGTTGGATTTTGTGAAATGCTTTCTCTGCATCTAATGAGATGATCATGTGATTTTTGTCCTTCAACCCGTTTATGTAATGTATTACATTTATAGATTTGCGTATGTTGAACCATCCCTGCATCTCTGGGATAAAGACTACTTGGTCAGGGTGAATGATCTTTTTGATACTCTTGTATTCTGTTTGCCAATATTTTGTTGAGAATTTTTGCATCTATGTTCATGAGGGAGATTGGTCTGTAATTTTCTTTTTTTGTTCTATCTTTGCCTGGTTTTGGTACCAGGGTGATGCTGGCCTCATAGAAGGAGTTTGGTAGAATTCCTTCTTTTTCTATTTCCTGGAAAAGCTTAAGAAGCAATGGTGTTAGCTCTTCCTTAAGAGTCTGGTAAAATTCAGCAGTGAATCCATCCGGGCCTGGGCTTTTTTTAGTTGGGAGATTATTGATAACTGTTCGGATCTCCATATTTGTTATAGGTCTATTTAAGTGATCAATCTCATTTTGATTTAATTTAGGTAGGTCATATAAATCAAGGAAATCATCCATTTCTTTCAGATTTTCATACTTTGTGGAGTATATGCTTTTATAGTATGTCCCTATGATTTTTTGAATTTCTCTGGAGTCTGTTGTGATGTTACCTTGTTCATCTCTGATTTTATTAATTTGTGTCTCTTCTCTCGTTCTTTTGGTCAGATTTGCTAAGGGTTTATCAATCTTGTTTATCCTTTCAAAGAACCAACTCTTTGTTTCATTAATTCTTTGGATTGTTCTTTTTGTTTCTATTTCATTAATTTCTGCCCTAATCTTTATTATTTCTTCCCGTCTACTAATTCTTGGTTTGCCTTGTTCTTCTTTTTCCATGGCTTTAAGGCGAAGCATTAGGTCGTTTACTTGCGACCTTTCTGATTTCTTAATATAGGCACTTAAGGCTATAAATTTACCTCTTAGAACTGCCTTCATTGTGTCCCAGAGATTTTGGTATGTTGTGTTCTCATTATCATTTGACTCTATAAATTTTTTGATTTCCTTTTTGATTTCTTCATTGACCCACTTATCATTTAGTAGTGTATTGTTTAGTTTCTATGATTTTGTGTATGCTCTATAACCTTTCTTGCTACTGATTTGTAGTTTAATTCCATTGTGGTCAGATAGAATGCAAGGAATTATTTCAATTTTCCTGAATTTGTTAAGATTTGCTTTGTGTCCTAATATATGGTCTATTTTAGAGAATGTTCCATGTGCTGCTGAAAAGAATGTATATTCTGCAGCCTTTGGATGAAATGTCCTGTATATATCTGTTAGGTCCATTCCTTCTATGACCTCATTTAGTCCAGATGCCTCTCTGTTTATTCTTTCCCTGGATGACCTGTCAATTGATGAGAGTGGGGTGTTAAAGTCAACCACCACCACTGTGTTTGGTGTTATCTGTGACCTTAGTTCTAATAGTGTTTGTTTGACGAATTTGGGAGCCCCCATGTTAGGTGCATATATGTTTAGGATTGTAATGTCCTCCTGTTGGAGTGTGCCCTTAATCAATATAAAGTGACCTTCCTTATCTTTCTTGACTAACGTCGGACTAAAGTCTACCCTGTCTGATATTAGGATAGCAACCCCTGCTTGTTTTCTAGGCCCATTTGCTTGAAACACCATCTTCCAACCTTTCACCCTAAGATAATGTCTATCCTTTGTAGAAAGGTGAGTTTCTTGGAGACAACAAATTGTAGGATCCTGCTTTTTAACCCAGTCTGCAAATCTATGTCTTTTCGTTGGGGCATTGAGACCGTTGATATTAAGAGATATTATTGAAAGGTGTGTATTTATGTTTGCCATTTGTGTGTGTGTGTGTGTGTGTTACTGGTTCTACCTGTGCTCTCTTCTGTTAACTGGTATTTGAGTATAGCTTGTTTTTTCTAGGTTCCTTATATGTGTGCTTTTCCTTTTGTTCAGCATGGAGGATTCTATCAAGTATTTTCTGTAGAGCTGGTTTTGTCTTCAAATACTCCTTTAACCTGCTTTTGTCATGGAATGTCTTTATTTCTCCATCTATTTGAATGGATAACTTTGCAGGATAAAGTAACCTTGGTTGACAGTTGTTATCTTTCCGAACTTGGAATATATCACTCCAAGCCCTTCTGGCTTTAAAAGTTTGTGTTGAATAATCTGCTGTAATACTGATGGGCTTGCTTTTGTAGATAACTTGATTTTTCTCTCTAACTGCTTTCAATATTTTTTCTTTGGTGTGTGTGTTTGGAAGTTTGATTATAATATGGCGAGGAGAGGTTCTTTCTGGGTTTTGTCTGGCTGGGGTTCTAAAGGCTTCCTGTATCTATATTGGCACCTCTTTCCCAATTTGGGGGAAATTTTCCTCTATGATTTTGTTGAAGATGCCTACTATGCCTCTGGAGTGGAGTTCTTCTCCTTCTACTATGCCCTGAATTCTTATATTGGATCTTTTCATAGTGTCCCGAATATCTTGAAATTCCCACTCATACTTTTCTATAAGTTTGTCTTTCTCTTTGTTGGACTGCATTAGGTCTGCCACCTGGTCTTCTAGCTTAGATATTCTGTCCTCTCTCTCATCCATCCTACTTGTGAGATTTTCTACAGAGTTTTTATTTCATTAACTGTGTTCTTCATTGCTAGTAATTCTGACTGGTTTTTCTTTATTATTTCTATTTCCCTATTTATGTCTTGTATTGCCTTCTTTATTTCATTAAATTGGTGTCCTGCCTCTTCTTTGATTCCTTTGATTTCCTCTTTGATTTCTTCTTTGATTGTTTTCATGTGTTCTTTGACCTCTTTGAACATATTTATAATTATTCTTTTGAACTCTTTCTCAGGCATTTCCTCTAACTCTTTCTCACTGGAGGACATTTCTGATGCATTAATACTTTTAGGTGGATTTATATCGTCTTGCTTTTTAGTGTTTCTTGTGTTATAATGTATATATTTTTGCATCTTGGATTAAGTTAATGCTTGGATTTTCTAGCTAGCTGTGTATTCTTAGCTGTATCAATTGATTTGATGTAATATATTTTCAGGGTAGGACCTTAAGGTATTAGGTGTGGCTCTTAAGACTCTCAGAGTATCTACAAAGATGTTCTTAGGGGTTGAGTTTCCCTGCTATAGGAGTATTCAAGCAGGCTGAGTGGAATAAAATACAGGTAGATTCTAAAATTTAACTAAACACTGTACACATTCAATCAAAAACAGCCCCGAGTATGTATGCAAGAGTAGTTATTATAACGACCAGATCCTCTCTCAACAAAGAGGTTTAGATTTCTGGTCTGTTGAGGGATCCAAGTCAGCTTGTGACCAAGTGAGACCCTTCCCTGGTGCAATCCCAGTTACCTTGGGTGATTGTGGTCTCAGTCAAGTTGCTGCCTGGGTCGTTGGGCTGCTGTTCTGATTTCTGGAGCTGGGCACTTGCTTTTCCTACGGGGCAAACCGAGCCGCTGCTGCTGCCTCTGCTGCTGCCGTAGCTGCCACCGCCGGAGCCACCACCGCTGCTGAAGCTGCCGCTGCCGTGACCACCGCCGCTGCTCCCCCCGAAGCCGCTGCTGTGGGATCTGCCGCCACTGCTGCTCCTGGGTCCACTGCTGCTGGGGCCGCTGGTACCGGTGCTGGAGCCGCTGAAGTTGCTCCAGAACTCTGCTCCTGCTTGGGTCCCGTTGTCAGCCCAAGTTGGTGTGGCCGGGTCCCGGGCCGCTGCTCTGTGTGCCGGAGCTGAGCTCAGGCGGTGGGGGAGGGGAGGGTGCCGCGGCTGCTCCGGTTCTCTCGCTGCTCCACGTGTTCTTCTACCTCGCGGTCTGCTCCTCCGCTGCTCGCTGCCGCTCTCCCCTCACGGTTCCCGAGTTGCGGAGAGCGTGGTGTGAGGGGAAAATCCCGCACCTGGCTTTTCCTGCGGCTCAAGCCGAGTCTGGTGGTTTTCTGCTGCGCCGCGGCTGCAGCGGTTGGCCGAGCTGCCGGAGCCGCTTTTCCCGCCTGTGCAGGCTCTGGATGCTCTATAACTCTTCTACTTCTCCGCTGCCGCCTCAATCTCCTATACACCTCACTTTTTAGTAAAAGTGTGTATTTTGCTGAGTTTTTTTGGTCTTTTTCCCCCCTAGGCTGCTTTGGCGTGGTACCTACGCCGCCATCTTAACCGGAAGTCTTCATGGCATTTTTAATATACCTTTGTGCACAGTTTGAGTTGTTCAAATTGAAGTTTTTTCTATTAAATATTCTATATCAAAATCAGGGCTGGAGAGATGGCTTAGTGGCTAAGGCACTTGCCTGTGAAGTCTAAGAATATGCACAGCGACACAAGCACGCAATGTTGCAAATGCACCACAAGGGGGCGCAGGTATCTGGAGTTTGTTTTCCATGGCTGAAAGGCCCTGGCACGCCCATTCTCTTTCTCTCTCTTGCTTGCTCTCTCTCCCTGTGCTTGCCACTCAAAAATAAAATAATCATTAAAAAAATGAGCACTACCTACCTGGGAGATTTTAACCTAGAGGCATAATTTCATTATTAGTGGAGCCAGTAATTATTGGAGCAAGATTATCTCAGAGGAATACATGGTACGTGGTTTGTAATTACTTTTGATTTCTAACACTGATTCGTTTGATTTAACTAAAATAGATGTTCACTTGTTTAAAGTGTTCTGCCTGTAAGTTGATAACTGAGGAAAGATAGTGGAAACTAAATGAGGCCAGCAGCAAAGCTACGGTTTCCAGTTTCCATGGGGATGACTGGCATCTCCGATGAGGATGGTCCCTTTGGAGGGGGCCAGGGGTGAGGGTCAGGATGGTACCAACAAGTGATGCTTACATACTGAGTATGCCACAACCAATAAAAAAAATATGTGGGTTCCTAACTAGTCAAGAGATTTTTAATTCTCTGATAAATAAGTATGATCAAGTAAACATGATGTCTGGTATGATAAGGTAGTTTTTTTTGGTGTATTTTCTTTTTACCCTGTCTTATCCTTTTTTTTTTTTTTAAATATTTATTTATTTATTTATTTGAGAGCGACAGACACAGAGAGAAAGACAGATAGAGGGAGAGAGAGAGAATGGGCGCGCCAGGGCTTCCAGCCTCTGCAAACGAACTCCAGACGCGTGCGCCCCCTTGTGCATCTGGCTAACGTGGGACCTGGGGAACCGAGCCTCGAACCGGGGTCCTTAGGCTTCACAGGCAAGCGCTTAACCGCTAAGCCACCTCTCCAGCCCCTGTCTTATCCTTTTGTTACACTGTTACATTCACTGGTTCAAGTCATGAAGTCTCAACTGCTGGAAAAGGTTACAGTGAGTTTGTAGCAGAGACAAAACTCCATTTCTGTTTTTTTTTTTTTTCCACATTCTAGATAAGTTCAAGAGTTAATTGAATTAGCATAACATTGATCAATGTGGGGAAAGCATGAAACTTATTTAACAATGCTTAACATGGCCTAGGCACTTATAAGAATATAACCTAAATGGGGTTGGAGAGATGGCTCAGTGGTTAAGGTTCTTGCAAAGCCTGGTTTGAAATTTGGTTTCAACTCCCCAGTAAACCACATCGAGCCAGATGCACAAAGTGGTACGTGTGTCTGAGGTGGCTAGAGGCCCTGGTATGTCCTCTCTCTCTCTCTCTCTCTCTCTTTTTGCAAATTAATATATTACAGAACAGTAAATGTTAAAAAATTACTATGACATCAATGAAGCCATTATACACTACTTAACATACTGATGTGGGCAGAGTGTAGTAAGTTTTCTAGAAATAACTGCATGATGTAAGGAGGCTTAAAAGATAAGAGATACTTTAACAAGTTATACAGAATTCTTTTGATGTTGAATTCTTGTTGTTGAGGATAAGGATATTCCTTTTGATTCAGGGAGTGAACCTTTCATTTGAAAATTTCATCTCCTGCTTTTAAGACACAGGAAAGAGTTCAGAATAATCTTTGCTTGTATCACTATTTTGTGTTTTTAATTAAAAATAGTTGTTAGACTAGAACAGCATATGTTGTAGTGAGACGGGTTTTATAAATGGGGAAGGGCTATACCAACATAAGAATGTGCGGATAGTTATTTGTGAAATTGGCCTTTTTTTTTTCTCTGTGACCTGTTGTTAGTTGATAAATGTTATTTCCATTGATTTTGAAATGAATTTCTAGTGACTATGACTTAGAAACTGCTTATTTATAGTGAAAAGCCTTCCACACAAAATGCTTTGTTTTACAAGTCAAATATTTACCACCACGCTCACATTTACTAATGACACTTGCAATGCTTTCGATGATGGAGGTGCTTGAAGCAGGACAATGTTTCATGGTAATTATTTGTGTTATCTGTTGCTGAGTTTGTTCAGCAAACAGTACCATTCTTGGTACACAGTAGAAAATCAATCAGTACTGTGAACTGAATGTGAAAATCAGGAAATGTTTGTTTCTGAATTGATTACTTTAGCTGCGATTTGAATTTTCAGACTAGGCATGTGATCATGTAGCCATCTGCATGGAAATTTATGATCCTGTCTATGCAGTGAGAAACTGGAGTGGGAAATTGAAATATTTGAGAAAGTATTCTATATTCATATCTTTACCAAAAATGTTTCTACCGAGTATCTAGAATATCATTCTTTTGTAAGATTTAGCATATAAAAAGTTGTCCCAACTCAAATCTTTTGCTTTCCACATGTATTTTCATTTTTATATTTGAAAATATTTTTATTTCTTTACTGGCAAGGAAAGAGAGAGAGAGAGAAAGGGGGAATGGGTGCTTCCAGCCACTGCACACGAACTCCAGATGCACGTGCCACTTTGTTCATCTGTCTTTATGTGGGTGCTGGGGAGTCAAGCCCGGGTTGTTAGGCTTTGCACACCAGCTCAAGCCCCTACGTGTCTTTTCATGCTGCAAACTTAAAGAAGAGGCAAGTATTTTAGTTAACAGTGACCAGTGGGAAATTTTTGGCATTTTAAGTAATGGTGAATGGTTCACTCATTCAAAACATCCCATTTGTTTACTTTCACAAATGCCACAGGAGACTGGGAAATGACATGAATTAATTATGGGTGCAGGACTCTCCAAAATAATGTTCAGTTGAAGGCAGATTGACATTTTCAATAATGTCATGGGTTAGGAAGTTAAGATAATGTGAGCTCATCTGAATCCAAGAAGTAGCTTTATGTTTTACAGAGTGAAAGAAAGGAAAGAATTTTTCAGTTATGTTAGAAAGGCCATTGAGCTGGGCGTGGTGGCACACGTCTTTAGTCCCAGCACTCGGGAGGAAGTGGGAGGAGGATTGCCGTGAATTTGAGGCCACCCTGGGACTACATAGTAAATTCCAGGTCAGCCTGGGCTAGAGTGAAACCCCACCTCAAAAAAAACCCAACCCCTCCAAAAAAGAAAAGGCCCTACAAGTTCTCTGGTTTAAGCTGAGGCACCTGTGTGCAGGCTGGGGGGCTAGAACTCAGAAATGGATTGATTAGGATGGCACCTGGGCCAGTCACCGAATTAAAGGACCAGCCATAGCATTTTAAGTTAACTGGTTCCTGTCAGATGAATCTGCTCGATGCCTGGCTTTAGGGGCAAGGTACATTATGTGTGTATACATGCACGTGTGCATGAAAACAGACACACACACATACACACACATATTGGTATGCAAAGAATAAAAACCTTGAGACCATGGGCTGGAGAGATGGTTCAGTAGTTAAGGCACTTGCCTGCAAAGCCTAACAACCTGGGTTTGGTTCCCTAGTACCCACATAAAGCCAGATGAACAAATAGTGCATGTATTTGGAGAGTTTGTTTCAGTGGCTGGAGGTCCTGGTGCACCTATTCTCTCTCCCTCTCTTGCTCTCTTCCTCTCTCTCCTCTCTCTCTCTCTGCTTGCCAATAAATAACTTTTTTTTGAGGTAGGGTCTTACTCTATCTCAGGATGACTTGGAATTCACTGTGTAGTCTCAGGGTGGCCTTGAACTCATGATGATCCTCCTTCCTCTGCCTCCTGAGTACTGGGATTAAAGGCGTGTGCCACCATGCCTAGGCTTAACGAAAATATTTTTAAAAATTAAAAAAAAGCCTTGAGAATAATGAGAATGTATTTTAACTTTGTTATGAGGTGGACTTATGAAGACCAGTAGTGATCCACACACGAAGAATTTCCTTCTAACTCATGTCTTTCAAACAGTGTTCTTAATTTTTGGAATTAGACAATTTTTAACTTAGTATTACTTTTATGTTGCATATTTTATATATAGTCATATGCAATATGCAAATATTATTTGCTGAGGTCCAGCCTCAGTGGGGTTGCAGAACTTGGAGGGATGTGTGGAGTCGGCGTTATGAAGAAATGATGTGGACCAGTGCTTCAGGTGAAGATACCAGACACAGAGCAAAACTCTGATTCTTTACTTATACTTTACAGTACATTATTCTTTTTGCAATCAAGACATAGCAACTTATTCATGTAGCTTCGGTTCTCTAAGAAATGATATTCCTCTTTTCCCCTGGTTTCCCCATCTTCTGCTTAACTCATGAATCTCTTGCCCCATAGACATTGTGATAACATCTTAAACAAGAAAGTCAAGGATTGCAAGCTGGTTAATATCTTACCCACATTCATGGAAGCTAGCCAAGAGCCCTTGCAGGCAGCTCTTGTGGTTATAAGCGAAAGAAAAAGGAGATTTTGATATTTAACTCTTTTCCCATCTTTCCAGCCCACCCTGACTCCCTCAGTGCATGCCCCTGGTTATGGTAAAAGTTGATCTGTCCACCCAGTGTTTTGCATTGAGGTGTTTCATTTAGGAGCCACCAAACTCCACTGTCCATTCTGAAAGTTGCATGTTCTGTTTTACTTCCTTGCGTGGGCCTAACCCAATAATTTAAAAGATGCTTGCTTTTGCTCCTTAGCATTTCAGGCTCCTTTTCAAGTAAGTCATTTATAGGTTCAGGAACTGTGCCCAAATTCCTGTAATCATAAGTAATGTTTCTTGGGAACAATTGGTAAGGCATGTAACACAGCATTGTGAGGAACATGTCTCATTAGGTGAAATATACATTTGTGGTATTGAGAAACTTTGTACATTTAAAGTAGTTGTAGTTTCAGGATCCATAATCTGTTTACCTGTTTAAACATTAAAGCCTCAGGAATTTCTGTAGAAATATTCTTGTCCTATTTAATCACTGGGGACTGTATAAACACATCTGAATTACATTCCCCTATTACTACCAAGAAGGGGAAAATGAAAGCAAAAATAAGTAGCAATAAACTTATAATAATTCCAAACATTTCAAGGAAAAGATAGCAATAGCATAAGCACTCCAGGAGGTCACTCAAAGACTTCTTTGCCCTGCCAAAGAAAGTCCCGGATGCCACAGCCCTGCTGAATGGGGTCCCGTCAGCGTCACACTCCAGAGCTGACCATTGCTGCTGTTTAGTCACCAACAATTATACAATAGGGAACCTGGATTAGCAATATGGCAGCAATTTCCACCACCAATTATAGTATTGTAATCCTAGGGTCTAGGCACATTTTCTGGATTTTAGTTCCTTTTGTCATCTTACCTAACTCTCCACTTAAAACCAAGACCAGGGCTGGAGAGATGGCTTAGCAGTTAAGCGCTTGCCTGTGAAGCCTGAGGACCCTGGTTCCAGGCTTAATTCCCCAGGACCCACGCAAGCCAGATGCACAAGGGGGCCCACATGTCTGGAGTTCGTTTGAGGTGGCTGGAGGCCCTGGAGCACCCATTCTCTCTCTCTCTCTCTTTCTCAATGTCGCTCTCAAATAAATAAATAAAAATAAACAAACCAACAACAACAACAAAAAAAAAACAAGACCAGATATATTCATGAACTTTTGAAGTAGATATACCTCTGAGCTTACTTACTGATTTCCCTAGTGTTGTAAAAAGGTCAAGTGTGACCAGAGTGGTGGCGCACGCCTTTAATCCCAGCACTCAGGAGGCAGAGGTAGGAGGATCACCATGAGTTCGAGGCCACCCTGAGACTACATAGTGAATTCCAGGTCAGTCTGAGCTAGAGTGAGACCCTACCTCAAAAACAAGACAAAACAAAACAAAACGGTCAAGTGTGCCTATATCAAAGCATAGTTGGTGAGCTTTGTAGAGGGGGTTGGAGTCATTTATCTTTTGGTCAGATTTCGGTCCAGTTTCATTGATCAATGATTATAACTTATTATTCATAGCATGAACAATGGCTTTAGAGATATCTTTGTATTAAAAAAAAAAGGACTTGCGGGATGGAGAGATGGCTCAGTGGCTAAGTGCTCATCTGTGAAGCCTAAGGATCCCAGTTTGAGGTTTGATTCCCCAGGACCCGCGTTAGCCAGATGCACAAGGGAGCACATGCGTCTGGAGTTCGTTTGCAGTGGCTGGAAGCTCTGGTGCACCCATTCTCTCTCTCTTTCTCTCTCTGTCACTCTCAAATAAATAAAAATAAACAAACAAAAAAAAATAAGTACTTGCATCCTTGTCAAGCCTACATGGGATTTGATCATTTGACCATGTCAATGGCTGACAGAATTTGACACATGTAGCAATCTCTGTCTTTAAAAGATATTCGTTCTGTGCAGAGCCTTATGTCATAGATTTCCTTAGAAAGCAATGGCCCAGAGGAGCTGTCACTCATTCCTATGGAGAAATTAAATTGGGCCATTAGTGAAAAAAAAAATGTCTTATTTAGCTATAGGATGGATAATGATTGTCCAGTCTAACTGCTTTTGTTTTTCATACTTCTTTTGTGTATGGTAGGTTGTGTTATCCCTGGACCAATGTCATGAAGGTCACATATGGACGCACTTTCGTTGTGATTTGTAAGTGGGAAAATGGAGGTAGAGAATTGTTGTCATCAGGTCAGCATTGGTGTCTTTGTTTATTTGTTCCTAGTCAGGTTTTCATTTTTACTTTTAGGAAGGACTTAGAGATAACCTCAATATGTTAAATAATCTCATATAGAATAATGCACTTGTCCTGATACATACATACATCTATTACATATATATTTTAGCTAGCAACTGAAGAGAATGCTCTGTGCACTCCAGTTGTTTGGGGTTACTAAGACTATTGTTTCTCTATTTCTATGTTCAACTTTAAGCACAAATATGATGTGATACTTCGAGACAAGGACCAGAATGCTAAATAGACACGGAGTTAGGTATTGCTCAAGAACCTCGCTCAGCAGCTTTCTGGCAGCTTCTTACTTTGCAGGAAAAGCTGAGCATATCTTTATGTGCACCTGGGTTTTGGATTTTGGAACATGTGGGTCAGAACTCTGTAGGAAAATAAAGATCTATACAGAGACATTAACACTCCCAAGCCTCTGTCTTCCAATAAGTAAAAAAAAAAATCTCTGTTGCACATCACAGCCTTTACTTTATATTACACTCAAGATCCCTTCTTGGAAATATATATACTTGAGAATATCTCATATAGAAAAATCTATAGTCATTATCCTTGTTAGTACTAAAATGGGCCAGACTTGCTGATCTCAGCATGCTCTAACAGCTTAGATTCTAAAATATTAGCAAATTATATCATTGGATATCTAAATGAGTATGCTATGTCATTTTGGGTTCAATAACAAATGACTGAAGGATAAATTCATGGCCTCAATGGACATGTCAGCTTATTGACACCATAATGAAAACCTGAAATAATCTAATTGGAAAAAAAAAACAAAAAACAGCTTGTTCTTGGCTCACAGTTTTAGAGGTTCCAGTCCATCATCAGTTGGCCTTGTTACTTTTATGCCTGTGTCAAGTAGCATATCATTATGGATAGAGAAAAATCTAGCTCTTTGGCTAGCAAGAAAATGAGAGCAAAAGTGAGAGAAGGAAGAGAGGAGTGAAAGGAGAGAGGTGGCAGCTGGGGTCCACAATCCCTTTCTAGAACATGCTCCTGGTGAATTCTTAAAAGTCCTACCACTTGCCAAGCTGCCATGATGGAGAACAAGCCATTAATGCCCAGCAGTGTATGATGCATGAAATGGAGGGAGAGGAAGAACGCTCAGGAAGAAGGATGGAATGCATTTAGAAGCAAGCTTGGAGAAACCACATCACAGGCTGACTTGACGTTTGTGCAGCTGTCTATGTGGCTGTCTATGCTGTGGCCTGTGGGTTGCGTGAGACCAAGGATAGCTCTGATGGTGGACCAACACGAAGTTTCAAACTTCCTTAATATGTTATGAGATTTTTCTTTTTAAACTCAATCATGTGCTTCTCAAGAATGAACTTTTAGGTGACAGTGGTGGTTTGAATGTCAAATGTTCCCCATAGCCTCATATGTTTGAGATTGGTGGTCCCTTGCTGGAGGAAGAGTGTCACTGGGATTGTGCTTTAGGGATTATAGGCCAGCCGCTTACCAAGCTCAGATCACTCCTGCTTCCTCCCAGCTCGTGTGTGCAGACGGGATGCCTGTGCAGTGCTCCTGCTGTGCTTTCTCCGTCTCAATATAAGCTTCCCTTAAAACTGTAAGCTAAACAAACCCTTTCCATTTCACACACTGCCCCAGAAATGAGAAGATAACTGTGACAATGACACTGTTTTGTCTCTATGTCAAAAGATTGGATACTCTTTATATTTATTTGTTTTTAAGAGAGAGAGACAGAGAGAGAGAGAGAGAGAGAGAGAGAGAGAGAGAGAGAGAGAGAGAGAGAGAGAAATTGGTGCCCTAGGGCCTCAGACAGTGCAAATGAACTCCAGACACTTGTGCCACCTAGTGGGCACATACAACCTTGCACTTGCCTCACCTTTGTGTGTCTGGCCTATGTGATATCTGGAGAGTCAAACATAGGTCCTTAGGCTTTGCCAACAAGTGCCTTAGTGACTAAGCCAGCTCTCCAGCCCAAGATTGGACACTCTTGGCTGGGGCAGGGGAATAGGGAACTAAGATGGCAGCATAATGGTGAAATTTGGGTTCTGGAATCAAAGTTTATGTCTATTCTGCAGATTCAAATTGCAGTACTATTCCTATCTAACTAGGCAGCTCATATTAGGGAGAAGTGTTTTCCATCATTATTTGCATATTGGAACCCAAGATTTATCTGAAGAATTTAGAAAAATAATTACAGGTAGCCAGGTTTAATTGTGGTATAATTCAATCACAGTCAGGGTAGAGAGCAAGATTAGAAACTCACACTTTTAAAAAAGTGATCCTGAAACATTTACACAAATCAGAATAAACTGGGATTTATTATAACACTGATACTAAAACATTTATGTAAATCATAATAAACTGGAATTTATTAAAACAAATTGTGGTGTTCCATTCTTAGTGTAAGCAAAGTTTCTTTCTTTTGTATTTTTGCTGGACATGGTGACACATGCTTTTGTGTGTGTGTAGATGTGTGTGTGTGTGTGTGTGTGTGTGTGAGAGAGAGAGAGAGAGAGAGAGAGAGAATTGGTGCACCAGGGCCTCCAGCCACTGCAATCAAACTCTGTATGCATTTTCCCCCTTCTGCGCTTATGTGGGAACTGGACAATTAAACACGGGTCCTTAGGCTTTGCAGTCAATTGCCTTCACTGCTAAGCCATCTCTTCAGCTCACTATCATAATTTTCAATTATGTCTGAGCCTCATTTTTATAATCACTAGATACTTAAGATGTACTGATGACATTTCTTTATTTTTGACTTTCTTTCAAGGTAGGGTCTCGCTCTAGCCCATGCTGACCTGGAATTCACTATGTACTCTCAGGGTGGCCTCAAACTCACAAACTCTTCCCAACTCTGCCCCCTGAGTGCTGGGATTAAAGGTGTATTTGCAACCATCCCCCATGAAGAAAGCATGTAAGTGGGAGAATGGGGAATATATGCTACAGAGCTGCTCTCAGCAGGCATGGCCACTTATCACAAGGTGGCAAAAGCCAGCGTCATGGGATGAGTTCCTTCTCCAGTGATTCCCTGAGATTTTCAGCACACTGACTCATTTCAAGATATACGGACTATTCTGAATTCTGTCAAGGTGCAAGAGAAAGAACTCTGCTGCTCTGTTCAGCAGGTAGTGGGACAAGCCCGATGCAGCTCTGGAAAAGAAGGGTAGGAATGTGTAGTCAGCGGCGTGTGTGGTGGTTACACTCCTGTGTTTTGGATGCTTGGTGGCAAGTTTTGAGGTGGAGACTTGCTGGGGGAGGTGTGTTGCTGGGGGAGGGCTTTTGGGCGTCATAGTTCAGCTTCTCCCTTGCCCGAGTTTAGCACACTCTCCTTCTGTCATTTGTCACCTGCTGTGTCAAGAAGTAGCGTCCATCCTCTGTCCATGCCATGGTTTCTCCCGCCATTAGGAAGCTTCCCTTCAAGACTGTGAGCCAACATGAACCCTTTGCTGCCATCATTTGCTTTTGGTTGAGTATTCTGTCTGTCCCAGTAATAAGAGGGTAACTACAGCAGTGAAAAGATTTTTGGACTTGGAAATATTTGCAGACCAAATTAGATTAAGGTTTCTGGGGCCAAAGGATGCATGGAGCTTGGTGGACATGGGAGTTAGTTATTAGAAACAACATCTGCCTAATGAGCATGGAATTATACTTCACACCACGCAAGTGCTTTATACATATAACATCCCCTTCCTCTCTCCCAAACACTTGGGAGATATGAATTATTGTGCTCATGGGGCTGGAGCAATGGCTTAATGGTAAAGGTGTTTGCCAGTGAAGCCTAAGGACCCAGGCTCTATTCCCCCGTACCCATGTTATCCAGATGCACGTGGTGGCACATGCATTTGGAGTTTCTTTGCAGTGGCTAGAGGCCCTGGCATGCCCATCCTTTCTCTCTCTCTTTTAAACAAATAAATAAACAATAAAAAATAATTATTGTGCTCAGTTTTCTTAGTAGAAAACTGAGGCTCCCCTTTCTTGTTTAGTTTGCTTGGGCTTTCACGGGTTACAGTCAGTGGCAGGAAGAGACACACAACCCCATCTAGAGCGCTATTGTCAGTTTCACATTTGTCCTGCTGAGCATGTTCGGGCATAATGCTGCCTCTTTATTTTTATTTTTAGTAATTATTCTCACATGGTCAAAATTATTTTTTTTTTTTTTTTTTTTTTTGAGATAGGGTCTCACTATAGCCCAGGCTGACTTGGAATTTATTATGTAGTCTCAGGGTGCCCTTGAAGTCATGTTGATCCTCCTACCTCTGCCTCCTGAGTGATGGGATTAAAGGTGTGAGCTACCATGCCCAGGTTATGATCAAAATTCACACTTCAGCCTAAGAAACCAAGGTTTCTGGCATCAGATGTGAGTTCATCATAGCTCCAAAGTGAAAACTTACCTTCTTTTGATTGCTTTTCACAGTTTGTTTTGGACTGAAAATTTTAGTTGGTGTTTTCTGTTATCTGTCAAATTACTTAAGCCAACACAAAGAATCAAGGCTAAGACTGAAAGCATTTCAGTAATTTCTTTCTTACTCCCTCCCCCCCGCAAGAAATGTTTCCCCTTCCACAACTGGTTGGCCTGCTTGTTAGTATAAAAATCAAATACTTCGTGGAAAGATAGTTATTAAACAAGCACCTGGTTGTTTACTATAATAACAACAACAAAAAACACTGTTTTCAGAAGCACTCATTTAATCCAGTTATAAATTTCTAAAGTGGTAGAAAGGCAATTCAGTGATAGGCACAGCTCCTACTGTGCTGTTGGGAAGTGATAAAGAGGAAAAATGAAGTTATAGTAGGTAACAAGAAAGACGAAGCACGCATAAGAAAAGAAGAAGGGGTCGTGGTCTTTCCTAAAGACAACGGCACGAGCTCAGTGGGATCAAAGTTGACCTCACGAGGAGGAAAATCCACCCTCATGCTTATGGGATCTCAGGAAAGGTGTCGTCTCTCCAATCACAGTATAGCTTGCGGGTGGACCGTTCTCCCTGGAAAGGGTAACATTTTAAGCCTTAACAATGTTTTAAGACACAATATAAACAAAGTCAGTAGTTATTTTCATAAGACAGAATTTTAACAGGAAAAAATAGGGCCAAGGACTCTGGTCACTTAAAGAGATAAGGTGACAGATAGCCCTCCTAGGGTGTTAATCAAGGTGGCCAGGGGGAGCTCAGCTACTGGTCTTTCTGAAAGCAGTCTAACACTCTTACTCAACTTCTTATCTACAAAAGATAAGACAGGTTTAATATCCTGCAAGCAGATTGTGAAATGAAAAAAAATAGGTCCTTTTATATTACTTGGGTACTTGATATACACCAATGTGGTCCGACTGGTTTCTTTGTTGATTAAGAACACTGAGTTCTTGAGCTCTCAAAAAAGATTTTTTCCAAATATTTTTATTTTATTTGCCAGCAGGCAGGGTGGGGGGGAGAGAGAGAGAGAGAGAGAGAGAGAGAGAGAATATGGGCGTGCCAGGGTCTTCAGCCATTGCAAATGAACTCCATATGTGTGCGCTCCCTTGTGCATCTGGCTAACGTGGGTCCTGGGGAATCAAGCCTCCAACCGGGGTCCTTAGACTTCATAGGCAAGCACTTAACCGCTAAGCCATCTCTCCAGCCCCCCAGTTGGTTCTTGATCTGTCACCCTCTGGCTCAGGCCTGGCTGCATATACCACCTCATGGATACTGGCTAAGTTCACGTTCTGTTCTTTCCTGCTTGTGTGTCATTTAACTATCCATGGCTTGGGTCTCAACCATCCTAAAACCTTGTTTTCTGTTAGACTGAGTTTGTTTGATGAGCCAAACTGTATGTACTGAGATTTTAATAGATGCAACTATGTGTTCTTTGAGATTTTAGTAATACAATTCAGTGGTGGAAGGGAGTGTGGCCTGGAAGTTTAAGCTCGTGAAATCCTGGGCGCTAGATTATCTTTTGAGGTGTCGTGGCACTCATGAGCACACTGAAGGCTTGGAGAAATCTTCCAGAAGGAAACTTTTGCGCTGAATTCAGCAAGGGAACACTATTATAATAGAATACAAACGAAGGTGTGCCTCTTTTCTTCCTTGTTAGCATATTTGACATGAACCTACAGAAAAACAATGCCTCAACCGTAAGTGATGACCGGAGCGGTAGAAGTTTCAGGTTCTCCAGGGTGTAGGGTCCACTGGTATCTGGCATAGGGATTCCTGTGGTACAATTCCTATTGCTTTTGGTTACTTTCAGCCTTGCTAAACTAAGCTACAGTCTTGGGATAATCTGAGTGCTTCTCATTCATTCTGATAAAACCAAGGCAAAACTTGGGTAAAACCCAAGACTCATCTATCTTAGCAATTTCTGTTTCTATTTGTGCTAATATAATCCTTTGGGAGGTGGAATGCACTTTCCCTCCCTAGTGATGCACAAGCATTAGGACATTCAACATTTGGAAAATAGGTCTGACCTGGGTTTGCATTTTCTTCTTGTTATGGCCAGCCCAGGTCAAGAGCTTCCACAGTCCAGTAATACGGTTAGATGGCTAAATTGCAATCTCCTTCCAGCCAGTGCTCTGCCCACGAGAACATTTCTGCTTACCTGGGAACTGGGATATTCTGGAAATTATATTTTAAAGTGCTTATATTAAGAAGATGCCTCTGAGAAGCTTCAAAATGAGGTCACAGACCTGAAAGAAATGTATATTGCCTTGGGAATTTAGCTGTCAAATGAAATCTGAGAAAAATGCTGGCAGTTTAGTTTCCTCTCACCCTTGTGTTTGTGACGGAAGCACAAGATTTATATATTCTCTCTCTTTTATCTCTTTTTCTCTCTTTCCCCCACTCTTTTTGGATGCCAGCCCTTCCCTCCTTACATAGACTTTTATGAATCTCCACTCTAGTAACATTTTAACTCAATTTTTTTTAATTTTTGACTGACATATGATAATTGCACAGATTAATGGGATATAGTGTATTAATTCATCACAGGCATCCAGAATGTATCTATTGAATCTTAGTATTTCCTTCTACCTATCAATTCTTTGTATTTAGTACCTGGACTGCTTTTTCTCATAGATCTTCTTAAAATTAACAGGGAAGCTGGGCGTGGGAGTGCACGCCTTTAATGCCAGCACTTGGTGGGGAGGCAGAGGTAGGAGGATCGCCGAGAGTTTGGGGCCACCCTGAAACTACATAGTGAATTCCAGGTCAGCCTGGACTAGAGTGAGACCCTACTTACAAAAACAAAACAAAACAACAGCAACAAAACCCAACAGATCAGTCTTCACTTTCTTCTTCTGTGCATGCTGTGTGTGTGTGTGTGTGTGTGTTGTATGTGCATATGCATATATTCATACATGTATGGGGCATCTGGAGACCTTATTTGAGACATGGCCTCTTAATTGAACCCAGAGCTTGCTGAATCGGCTAGGCTAGCTTGCTGGCTTCCCCTAGGGATCCCTTGTCTCTGCCTCCTGAGCTCTGGGATTACAGGTGGGATGCTACACCCACCTGACATTTTAACCTGGGTGCTGGAGATACAAACTTGGGCTCTCATACGTCCTCCGCGTGGCTTTACTAATCAAGCCATCTCCACGGCACCAGCCTTCATTTCTATCTTTGATTGTGGCAGTTTTGGTGTTGAGATTCCACGGAGAAGGTCCTGTTCCCACCAGTTTACTATAATTAAGAAAAAAAAAAAAGCCTTCCTTCATATACTTTCCTCTTCCCTCATGTGTTTGTTCTACGTGATTGTGACTACACTCGAGAATTCATTTCCATATTGGAAATCATAATTTCTTTAGCAAGCCAAGCGACAAATGCACTACAGAGATGTCTGAAATACGGGGTTGGTGCGTGGCACAGGAATCACTGGGAATGTTTTATCAAACATACCCACTAATGCACTCTGAGGGATTTTTGCTCACCAAGATAAATGCTAGAACTGAAATGTGCTTATGAAATCCCAGGCTTCTTGAGCGGGCATACCTGCAGAAATTTCTAATAAAGATGCACCACTGATAATTTATCTTATTAACTTGATAACAGTTTTTCCTTTTTTTTTCTATAATTTACATTCCTCTCAGAATCCATATGACTGCATCATCTCAGAATATCAAGTATCATGCTTAGCATGATCTAGGAATTGTAACTACCAAGTCATGATTAGATTGTGGTCTGTATTTAAATTGTTTTAATTGAGAGACTAAGGCTCATTTTGAGCAATATGGTTCTAATGCCTGTCATTTTCCTGAGAATATATGTGGAAATGTGGGCACATTCTCCCCAGTTCAGTCAGAGGACACAGTTTATCTTCCTGTGCGTGCACCCCAAATCAGTCCAGGCGGGATTGACTCCTTAATTTGTAAGCCCAGCTACATGCTGAATCCTGTGTGAATGGAAACAGGGCATTACCAAGGGATGCTAACGAGATAACTTACTTCTTTATTCGAATTGGGGTGTACACACAGCTTGGTACAGGTGAGGAGACCAGGTTGCTAACAGATTGTGAGGCACGTTGTCTAATGAAGGGGGTCTCGGGTTGCCCAGCTCATCCTTAGGCACGCTGGCGTCAGTCACACTCACAGCGACAATCGTACCCCTGTCGTTGCTAATCTAACGGCCTCTATGCTCTTGTTCTTGGAATCATGCCCACCTTGGTTAGGAAAGAAAACTAGCTTAGCTCCTCCGAGGGTCTCCAGGGAGATAGAAGGCCCATTGCCCACAGTTAGGACTGGGCTGAGAATTTAATCTTTGAATTGTCTCATCTGTCCTTCCTTCCCTGATTACTACTCCCAACTCGGAGTCATTGAGTTCATTTTCCCCAACAAACTCTTGGCTTGAAAGCTTTAGTTTAGTCTCTACCAACTCTCGGCATCTAAGTGAGACAAATCACATTGATTAATAATTAATTAGTTAATTAATAAACATTCTAACATTCGTTGCAGTCACTGAAATGAATGTGTAGAAAGATTTATAATGTATCATGCTAAATCACTTTGGAGTACAAGGAAATTATTTTTCAGTTAACCTTCAGCCCAGGAGTTATAATTTCTAACAAGATGTAGGGCAATTTCTAAATAAAGTCCTCCCGTGGCTGAGGAGAAACTATTGTGTTTGGATGGAACCCTGGCTATTGAGACGAACTTACAGCAGAGCTTATCTGTAAAAGTAGGCAGGCCTTACACTTAGAGATTTTGTGTGAACCTGGGCTTTCTCCACATGTGAAGCCCGTCTTTAAAGTCTGATCTTTGAATAATTGTAGGCACAGGCTGCAATTTTTGCAGCATAATGTATTAGACCTGATGTGAGACCCAGAGCAGTCTGCACCTGACTGATGTAGAATGGAGGAGACGTCATCTGAATACAGACAGCCACCAGAGGGTTTTGCACAACCAGAATGACAGCAGAGAAGGACCCAGAAGCTCTTTTTGTGACACTCGTCATTGACTTGAAAGCCACCCCAGACACAAGCTTTTGCTGATGTACCTGTGAGGAGATAGTGACAACAGAACACACTGCAGTCACCAGCTGCTCATTATTATTCATGTTGTTTTGTATGGGCTTTTTTGTTTAAATTTAATTATTTAATGAAACATGCATATTTCAGCACAAATTCTTGCTTCCTCCTCCTCCTTTTCTTCCTCTATTTCTTCCATAAAGTTGTAAGTTATAAGGAGTTGTCTAGATTTTGGGGTTCAATAGCTGAATTGCTGGCAACAATGAAGATGATAAAACTGGTACCTAAGGGAGGAAAGTCCTCCTGTTAGGTATGGGCCCAGGTTGTTTCCCTTAGGGTGGGCTACATGGCTCATGTCATGAAGGAAAAAAACAACCACTATGCCCAACCCTTCTGGGCCTGTTTTCTGCTATTTCTCAAGGTTAAGTAAATGGTACACTTTTTTCCCCCCTAAGAAGATGAGTGGCTGGTTGCTCAGTTAAAATGTAGCTGCTCTGGGAGAGCTCAACCGAGAGCAATGGAACAAAACCAGAGTTCATTTTGTTAAGTGGCTGGAAGCTATCATTTTTCTCTTTCAGAGTCAGGTTTAGGAAACGGCTTACTGGGATATAAAAAGGACATATATGAATGAAAGGAAACACTGAAGGTATAAAGAACTGGAAAGAGTTTTTGGAAGTGTTTGGAAATGGAGGCTTTATTGAGTGACAACAGTGATGGTGTTCTCCTCTAACCTTCCTCTGCCTCTCCACGTCCTGTTCTCTACCAGCACGCTCAGCCTTCTCACGACTCAAGACTTTCCTCCATATCTAAGACCTGGGCTAAAGGAGGTCATTCTGAATCACATGAGTAAACTCAAGGATTTTCTGGTAGAGTATTGCATACACCTTTTGGGATTGCATCTGCCATGTGATTGCTTAAAAATTGTTCTTTGCAGCCTGGAAAGATTGCTTAGTGGTTAAGGCGCTTGCCTGTGAAACCTAAAGACTCATGTTCAACTCTCCAGGTCCCCCGTAAGCCAGATGCACAAGGTGGCATATGTGTCTGGAGTTCGTTTGCAGTGGCTGGAGACCCTGGCATTCCCATTCTCTCTTTTTCTCTATCTGCCTCTTTTTTCCCTCTCAACCAAATAAATAAATAAAATAACTTTTCTTTCAAAATCTCTTTTTATTGGCTATGTGATTGTATGTATAAATCCCATAGAAAATATAGATGAGAAGACATCTGTAATTATATCATCCAGGGATAATTCCTCTAAAACATTATCCCATTTGGCCAGAGGGTGAACTATAGAGGGTGAAGGATGGTTCAATGACCATATCCAAATGACTCAGTAATTTTTAAAAACAGAATTTCCTACATTCTCAAATCCCATTGAATTAGAATTCTTAGAGGGAGGGTATCTTAGAGATACATTTTTTTTTTTTTTTGAGGTAGGGTCTCACTCTAGTCTAGGCTGACCTGGAATTCACTCTGTAGTCTCAGGGTGGCCTCCGACTCACAGTGATCCTCCTACTTCTGCCTCCCAAGTGCTGGGATTAAAGGTGTGTACCACCACGCCTGGCTAGAGATACATTTTTATAACAAAAAGGAATGCCACTTCAGGGGACTTTCATGTATGTGTTTGGAGGCAGGAGCTTGTGGAGGGAAAGAGAACACACCTATCTTAAAAGAAAGCTATTGCAGAAGTCAGTGTCTTGAATGTTTATTCTGGTAGTTTTTTGCCATGGTGGAGGGGAACAGACCACAGCCTCCAGAAGCAGTAGCTATATTGAGCCTAGAATTTCCTTCTGGTACAATTTTTTTTTTTTTTTTGAGGTAGGGTCCCACTCTAGTCCAGGCTGGCCTGGAATTCACTATGTAGTCTCAGGGTGGCCTTGAACTCACAGTGATCCTCCTACCTCTGCCTCCCGAGTGCTGGGATTAAAGGCGTGCTCCACCACACCCGGCTATGGGACAATTTTTTAAGTTAAATCTGTACTTGAGATGGGGAAGACCATCCCCCATGCCAGGTGTGCCCATAGAGTGGAGAAAAATACTTTAGTCCACTTCCAGTGTCAAATGGCTTTCTCTAGCTCCTAAGAGCTCATCATTGAAGTCGACGTAAAACACACCCACCAAGGCTCAGGGAATTTTGCCAAAGAGGGGTCAGAAAGATTGTGAGACCCACAGGTTGGGACGTCATGCCCAGAGACATTGCCTGCCCCACCCTAAATAACTGACTTCTTCTCTCACAATGCATAACCCATAACCCCATAGGGAATACCAGCAACCCCACTGAGGAGGGCCCCCAGCAGAATGGGGGCCGAGAGAAGGAAGAAGATGGTACCAACACGTGATATATCCATACAAAACCTGTTCTTAATTTAAAAAAAAAAAAAAAAAAAAAAAAGACTTTTCCTGGTACTAACAGCTAGCCAGGGCTGGTGCATGATCAAAACCAAGATCTCTAGGTGCCCATTTATGGCCTTCAAGTGTCATGCCTTTCCTTCCTAGGAGGTTTTCATGCTAAATGAGTGAGTGTTCTACCAGGGGAATGAAGGGATGTAATGTGGCAGACTTTGCCAAAGGACAACATTCAGTTCTCCCCTCTACACATTCGGCTGTGTTACTTCCAGCATTTTTAGGGACACAGAACTGTCTTTTGGCTACACCTGTGACATACATTTCATGAGGATAGTTTCAAAGGCATTGCATTTTCAAATATATTTGCACATACTTTATTTTGCCAGAGTGTTCTGATCTGATAGAATGGAGTGGTTTTTGTGGTAATTGTTTGTGTTGCATTAATCATACTTCACATGTATCACCCTTTCTATTCCTATGAATTAATGTGTGGAGTGAGAAAACATCTCTACTCAGTAATTTGTTAAGTGTTTCTAGATGAACACTCTGCAATAAACACATTCTCATGTTCATCATATAATAGCCTCTTTTGTCCTTCATACTTCATCCATTTTGTACAAATATTATATATTTGAATCCTTGGACTTAGCACTGACATTACTATTTACAGTTATTTACTTGATGATAAAATATTTTAAAAAATACAAGAAACTAAGAATATCTGATCTAGGAACTGTCATCTTTTTTCAAGTCACATTTTATGAGAGATAGACTATTTAGGAACAGTTTAAAATTTTTAGACCTTTTGCTGCAAAGCCACTGAGAAATCCTGTTGGAACTGAGCTGATAACCTCCTCCTTGTAGACCAGCTGACAGAAAGCTGGAAGAAGCCATTCTGCATGCAGTTCAATGGGAAACAGAGAAATCACCAGTGAAGATACTCAATAGTGGACACTGTAAGCCTTATATTTGGCCAGCCAAGCCAAATGAGCCAACAGGTGCAATAGTGACACATCTGTCATGGTGGAAACCAATTACCCTCTAATTGGACTGGAGGCCCACTCCATGAGAGAGAATACATCCCTGATACTAAAAATCTACAACAGGGGTAGTCATGAGCCGTAGGGGTGTAACATCTGCTGCTGTCAGGCTAAATGTATCTACTATGCTCATCAAACTGCCCAGTAAACACTTCTCTTAATGTTCATACCTATATATTAATGCTACTCTCACTTTTGGTAGAGAACCTTCTGTTTTCAGATGGCAGTGACCTTGGGATGACTCAGAAGGCATCATGATGCTGGGAAGAAGTGACAGAGGAGTGTTCAGCACTGAAATATCTCTATCATACCTTCCAAGGCTCAGGGTACATTGCAGAAGAGGTGGCGTAAAGAATGTAAGAGCCAAAGTAAGGGTAGGACTCCTTACAACATGCTCCTCCAGACACAAAATGGCCTGGATATCTATGACCCCACAGTGCCTGACACTACCTACACAATACCATCATAATAGGAAGTAAAAGATCATGACATCAAAATAAAAGAGAGAATGGTTGGGAGGAGGAAGGGATACAAGAATGGAGTTTCAAAAGGGAAAGTGGGGGAAGGGAAGGCATTACCATGGGATATTGTCTAAAATCATGGAAGTTGTTAATAAAAAATAATTTAAAAAATCTTAGCCCTTTTATAGCTTAATAAAACATCCTGGCAGGAGAGTTTTAGGCTAAGTGTGGTTAAGCAACCTTCAAGTACACAGGTGAATCTAATTATAATTTACACTAATAATTTATAACATTTATTTTAATAATTGATACATTTCCCCACTTACATTTCATGAGATTATTTTCTTTGCTTGTGTGTGTGTATGTGTGTGTGTGTGTGTGTGTGTGTGTGTGTGAGAGAGAGAGAGAGAGAGAGAGAGAGAGAGAGAGAGAGAGAGAGAGAGAGAAGGAGAGAGAATTGGCATGCCAGGGCCTCAGCCACAGCAATTGAACTCCAGATGCTTCTGCCATTTAGTGGGCATGTGCAACCTTGCACTTGCCTCACCTTTGTGCATCTGGCTTATGTAGGATCTGGAGAGTTGAACATGGATCCTTAGGCTTCTCAGGCAAGTGCCTTAATCACTAAGCCATCTCTCCAGCCCTTCTTTACTTATTTAATTTGAGACAGGGTTTTGCCTAAACTGGTACCAAACTCAAGAGTCTATATGATTATATTGGTTCAGCTTCTCAGGTGTGTATTACTGTGTTGGCTAGGGATGTTTTAGATTTCATGAGATAAGTAGCTGTATTTTTCTATAATTTAATTTCTGCATTCCTATAATTATAATTGAATACAATTTAACACATATTTAATACATAGTTAATAATGATAAAAGCTTTTAAAAATGAAAATGAATACTGAAGCATATAAACTTGCATAGTAGTATTTTTCAGAAACATAGCTAGTAATTATCAGTTGAGAAAATAACTATTTTTCAATTTTTTTTTTTACTTGAGAGAGAGAGAGAGAGAGAGAGAGAGAGAGAGAGAGAGAGAGAGAGAATGGGCATGCCAGGGTGTCTAGCCACTGGATACGAACTTTAGATGCATGTGCTACCTTGTACATTTGGCTTATGTGGGTCCTCGGGGAACTGAACCTGTGTCCTTTGGCTTTGTAGGCAAGCACTTTGTCTGCTAAGCCATCTCTCCAGCTGAAATAAATATATTTTATAGAAAGATCATGATGACATAAAAGACTGCCACACCAATTAGAATTTCCAGGGTTTGGGTCTTGCTTTAGGGGGGCTTTTCTGATAATAGAAGCAGTTACTGTAGGGTGACAAGTATGGAATTTTGGAAGGAAATGTGACCTGGATTCATTTCTTTCTTACCAGTGGATTTATATTTCATGTCACCTTCAGAAAATGGAGACCAAGTAAAATAAAAGCATGGCAATTTTCTGAACAATAACATAATATAAAGCACATAGAAATGGGCCCCTTTGCCCAAGGTTATTCAGAAACAAGGAGCTGAATCATCTTAGAAGATAAAGAGTTTTTAAAAATTAGGATATAGTTCCCTTAAGAATATCTAGAAGTCTCATATTATGTTAAGCAGGCAGTCGTTATCATAAGAATGGTGTAAGGTTATCAACCGTATCATAACATTGGCATGAAATAATGACCATTTGTTCTCCCCCATCCACAGATGGCCCAGGTGCTCTGAGCCTCGCTGAGCTGTATTTGCCTCTCGTTCTTCTGGAGCCTGTGGAATAGTCGTCCCTCGGCCCTAGCAGAAACACAGGGTGGCAAGCCCTAGCTTAGTGTATTCTAATCTTCGGCTTGTGACATACCCATGGAATGTCCCATTGGTCAAAGTCAGTCACGTGGCCAAACAGTGTCAATGTGGGGGGGGGGGATGGAGTTGTGAAAAGCTCATGAGAGCGATTTTTTTTTTTTTTTTTTTGAGGTAGGGTTTCATTCTAGCCCAGGCTGACCTAGAATTCACTATGTAGTCTTAAGGTGGCCTCAAGCTGTTGGTGATCCTCCTACTTCTGCCTCCTGAGTTCTGCCACTAAAGAGATTGAGCTTTAAAAAAATGTGTGCATGTATATATATATGTATGTATGTATGTATGTATATGTATATATATATATATATATATATATATATATATATATATATATATATGTATATACACACATTTACAAGCAGAGAGATACAGACAGGGAGAGGTAGAAAGAAAGAATGGGCCATGCCAATGCTTCCAGCTGCAGCAAATGGCATCCAGAAGCATGTGCCACTTTGTGCCTCTGGCTCTATGTGGGTACTGGGGAGTCACAAACCGGTTTCATCCGGCTTTGAAAGCAAGTGCCTTAACTGCTGAGCCATCTCCGCAGCCCAAGAGTGAGCTTTTAATGTGCCTGTGGTCGCATCAGCGATAGTTCCATGCAGCAGTCCCTCTTGAGATTCAGTTACATGGATGCACTGTACAAGAGAGCTCATGATTCTATGCTACGAAGTAGGATTTATAAAGCTATGCTGTCCCATTCTCAAGTCTCCCCAAGGGAACTGTACACATACTTGAACTCTGAAACTGCTGGAGCAATGATCGTTCAACTGAAATAGCCTTATTTTGAAAAACAAAATGGAACCGGGAGTGGTGGCACACACCTTTAATCCCAGCACTCAGGAGGCAGAGGTAGGATGATAGCTGCAAGTTCAAGACCACCCTGAGTCTACCTAGTAAATTACAGGTTAGCCTACACTAGAGTAAGACCCTACTTCAAAAGACCAATAATAATAATTATAATAATAATAAAATTAATAAAAATAATGGGTGTGATCATGGAGAAAGTGGCTCATGGTAATTAATAGTCCATCTGCTAGAGTTGACTTCTGTGTCCATCATTTATTTACTCAAAGGCTGAACCCAATTTCCATCTCTGAGTTAATTTCCCACGAGACCTGCCTTTAGGGAATTACCACCAATTTGATGACTTAAAACAATAGGAAATTATTTCAGCGGTTTAGAGGTCAGAGTCTAAAATCAAAGTTTCAACGTGGCCTGTGGCCTCTGGAGCTCTGAGAAAGGATCTCATGTCTGCTTGTCCTCTAATCGAGTTTCAGTGATCCTTGGCTTCCTTGGCTGTGGCAGTGCCTTTTCCGTGTCTGCCTCCAGCTTTACATGCTGTCATTCCCTGTGTCTCCCCGTTGTTTCAAGCACCTAACAGATTCTTCTCTCTGTGTTCCTCTCTCTGTATGTCCCCTCTCTTTTCTTTTTAGTAAAGCTATAGGTCTTAGTGGATTTTAGGGGCAGTCCAGTAGTCCAGTATGATATCTTTTTTTATTTTGGGAGAGAGAGAGGGAGGGAGGGAGGGAGAGAGGGAGGGAGGGAGGGAGGGAGGGAGGGAGGGAGGGAGGGAGGGAGGGAGAGAGGGAGCGTGCCAGGATCCCAGCCCTTGCAATCATGCTCCGTGTGTCTGACTAACGTGGGAGCTGGAGAGTCGAACCTGGGTCCTTTGGCATCACAGGCGAGTGCCTCAACCGCTAAGCCATCTCTCAGCCCAGGACCTTTTTTTAATTCCATTTATAAAGGTTTTCTGAATAAAGTCACATCTGCAGATGCTAGGGCTTATGGCTTCCACATAACTTTCTGAGGTCCACGTTCAAACTGTAAGAGTGTAACCCTCTTTATCACCTAACATTGCTACATAATTTGGCTAATACTACATTCACCATTTCCTCCTCAGATCTTACCAGAAGCGTCTTGAACAACAATATTTCTTTTTCTTTTTGCAATATGGGTGTCTTGCTCTGGCCCAGCTTGACCTGGAATTCACTATGTAGTCTCAGGCTGGCCGTGAACTCACAGTGATCCTCCTACCTCTTCTTCCAAAGTGCTGGCATTCATGGTGTGTACCACCACGCCCAGCTCCATCCTTTTTTTTTTTTTTTTCCTATGAAACCACTAAATTCCCTTATGCCGATATTCTTGTCTGTGAAGTGAGGATGATCATGCCTACATTTGGGACTATAGCGGAGACAAGGAAATGACAGTTTACAAATTCTTAGTGAGCACTGGTGTTTCCTCAAGCAGAAGTGATGTGGATTGTGAGTAGTTATACACTAGCAAACCCTTAGGACATAATTTGAATACAATTTGTATTTTCATAGATTAAAAATACTGCAACTATAGCAGTTTCATGTTATCCCTGAGAGAGATGCTCCAAGCAATGCAGTGAATTCCTGACATGCCTAGGATAAAGCTTGATGAGTACATTGGACATAGTGAAAATTAACAGCAGCATTTAATAATAAACAGAACACTTGTGACAATACAGCCAGAAAATTGTCAGCATCATTACTCTAGTACTTTTGGGGCTAGTCCATTTCAATTTTTTTCAAAAGCTTTTTTTTAAAAAAATTCTTTTTGATATAGAGAAAGAGAGAGAGAGAGAGAGAGAGAGAGAGAGAGAACGGGCATGCCAAGGCCTTCATCTTACTGTGAACAAACTCCAGACGCGTGCATCCCCTTTGTGCACATGTGCGGCATTGCATGCTTGCATCGCTGTGTGTCTGGCTATATGGGACCTGGAGATTCGAACATGGGTTCTTAGGCTTTGCAGGCAAGCGCCTTCACCGCTAAGCCATCTCTCCAGCCCCATTTTTCAATCTTTTATTGACAATTTTCATACCTGTATATAATGTATTTTGATCACAATCCCCTCCTGTTAACTCCTCTTGCTCCCCCCCCCATTTCCCTTCCACTGCATGTCTCCTTTCCAACTAGTCCTTCTTCTACTTTGATATCTTTATTTTTTCCCCCTCCTACAATCCATGGCAAAATGCTGATGGACCCAGGATTGTGAAGGCAAGGGCAGTCGCGGTGTGCAGTGCCTCCTTCATCTTCGATGCAGCGAATGCGGGGTCCGGAGTGCGCTGCGGCGCTGCTCCCGTCCTGCGAGCCCTGTGCTCCTTCCACTGCGCTCCTTGCGCCCTGGGGAGATCATGTAGCATCGAGCACTCCACAGTCACTAATTCAGAACTTTGATGAGTTTTGATTTTTTTAAATAATATTTATTTATGAGAGAGAGAGAGAGAGAGAGGATGGGTAGCATGGCTACCGTGGAGAAAGAGGTGATTTCTGTGCCTGCCGGGAGACCGTAGACAACTACTACAATTCGTTATATGACTTAGACCGCGCTGCAGCTTGAAGCTTATGAGTTATTTCAAAACTATGGAAAGTGGAACTGTTGATGACAGAGGGAAACTAGTTCAACAATTCTGTTCCATTTGGCATCATGCTTTGTGACAATGAAATGCTGACATACAAGGCATGGAATCCTCATTCAGCTACAGTATTCTTGAAAAGCACCCCATTTTTTTCCCAGCTAAAATAATTACTGCATTCTTATATGAATGCTTTTTTATGCTGCTGTTTAAAAAGTGAAATTCAGCTTTTGTTCATTGGTAGCCCAGTACTTATTGAAAACACACAAATCATATACATTATAATAGTTGGTTATTAGTAATGTCTGCCAGTGAGTTTAAATGTATGTTCAAGTTAGGATGCAAACATCTTTAAATCTTCTCAGTTGGGGATAAAGTGGTTTCACATCATCATTTCCATCACTCTTTAAAAACTTCACTTCAGATGGTAGGAGATAAGTAAGCAATAATAATTTTCACAATTATGCTAGTGGTCTTGCAGGCATTGACTACCAAGAAAGTTCTCTCTGGGATAGAGAAGAACTGTAAGGAATATAAAAAACTCTATGCTGCTGATTTTTTTTTTTTTTTTTTTTTTTTGTAGTGACAGTGGTACAAATTTGTTGAGGATAACACCTGAAAATTAAAGTCTTTCCTGCAGTCTCCCCAAGGCAGAAATGCAAGAAAAAAGTCAGAGATTGAAATGACCATTATAGTGCAAGGAAGTGTGGACTAAGGCACATCAGAATAAGGTGTGTATAATTTAAAAGGTTTACCAAAGAACCAGCCAGCAGGGGAGGTACGCTGTTGCTATGAATATTAAAAAAATTACTGGTTTCACATATAAAAATTGTAAAGCCCAGGGCAGAATGGATGAAAGGAATAGGAGGTGTCTGAGGTCAATGAAGATGCCAAGGAAAATATTCCTCTTTTCAACAAAATTCCTTATATATCTTTGATGTGCCAGTTAACTGGTACAGCTTTTACATAAGCAAGTTCTCCAAAAAATGTCTGCAGAACAAATATGAGTAATAAACCAAGGTAATAGTCATCTGACTCTCAGAACAAATTTCCCAAACAGAGATTTAAGTAATGAGAAACTCTTTATCCTTGTTTTGCACACAGTCAGAGCTAAAGGTAGGATTGTATAATAAAAAGGAACTGCGTTCGGCTAGAGAGATGGCTTAGTGGTTAAGGTGCTTGTGTGTGACCTAGGTTCAACTCCCTAGTACCCATGTCAGCCAGATGCACAAGGGGGCACATGCATGTGGAGTTTGTTTGCACTGGCTGGAGGCTCTGGTGTGCCTATTCTCTCCTTATCTGACACTTTGACTCTCATAAATAAATAAATACATAAAATATTAAAAAGAACTGTACTAATCCTCAGAAAGATTTAAATTCATGTCCCAGGTCCCTTTTCTAACATGTTTGGCCCATCAGTCATTGGTTCCATTGTAACAGTATTCACTGAATGTGTGGGTTTCATCTTTCAATGATTTTAAAAATAATTTATGAAAAGAACATAGTTTTTTATATTAAATTTTTGTTTATTTTTATTTATTTATTTGAGAGCAACAGACAGACAGAGGAAGAGGCAGACTGAGAGAGAGAATGTGTGTGCCATGGCCTCCAGCCACTGCAAATGAACTCCAGATGCGTGCGCCCCTTGTGCACCTGGCTGACATGGGCCCTGGGGAATTGAGCCTTGAACAGGAGTCTTAGGCTTCACAGGCAAGCGCTTAACCACTAAGCCATCTCTCCAGCCAGAACATACTCTTTTTTATCTTGAAAGATTTTTTTTTTTCCCTTGTAGCTTGTGATAGTTAATTATGTGTCAATGTGACTAGGCTAAGCCATTCCCAGATAGCTGGGAAAGCATTGCTTTTGAGTGTTTCTGTGAAAGTGTTCTGGGTTAACAGTGGCATCAGTAGCTAGAATAATGAAGATCTGCCCCTCACTGATACCGGTGGGTGGCATCCAATCTGTGGAGGGAACAGACGGAACAAAAATGCAGAGCAGGGATATATCCTCTCTGCTAAGTTTCTGTCCACCTTCGTCCTTTGAACTCACAGCACCTGGTTCATTAGCCTGGGGATCACGGAACTTACACTTAGAGCTGGCATAAAATCAGAATTGAACCAACCTGCCTAGTCGTCCAGCTTGCCAACAGTATCTTGCATGACTTCTTTATAATTTTTTAAAGTTTATTTTTATTTTTTATTTTAGAGACAGACAGAGAGAGGGAGAGAGAGAGAGAGAGAGAGAAGAGAGGAAGAGAGAGAGAGAGAGAGAGAATTGGTGAACCAGGGCCTCACCAACTGAAATCAAACTCCAGACTCTTGTGCCACCTAGTGGGCATGTGCAACCTTGCACTTGCCTCACCTTTGTGTCTCTGGCTTATGTGAGATCTGGAGAATCAAACATGGGTTCTTAGGCTTTGCAGGCAAATGCCTTAGCTGCTAAGCCATCAATCATTTTTAAAATATTGTATTTATTTATTTGAAAGACAGAGGGAGGGACATAGATAGAAAGAAATAGATAGATAGATGGATAGATGGATGGATGGATGGATGGATGGATGGATGGATAGATGATAGAGAGAATGGGCACAGCAGGAACTTTAGCCACTGAAAATGAACTCCAGATGCACGCACCACCTTGTGTGTCTGGCTTGCATGGGAACAGTGGAATAAAACCTGAGTCCTTAGACTTTGTAGGCAAGCACCTTAACTGCTATGCCATTTTTTCCGTCCTAATTTCATAGTTATTTAATCTGATTCTCCTAATAAATCTTCTTTATATGGATCTTTGTGTGGCTCCCCCCCCCCCAATATTTTCAGGAGCTTATTAAAGCTTGTAATTTAGATTCGCAGCTGCCTGGGTGGAGGAAGGAGGGGTCGCTGTGGGTGGGTCTTAGGGTCCAGCCCTAAGGGGTGAGGTTGATTTGGAATTCCAGTCTAAAGATATGCAAAGTGCCTGAGCTTTGCCTGGAATTCCTGAAGAGTGCTTGCTTGTTGGGTGGTGTGCTGGTGGTTTTTCGCTCTGCTCGGTCCTGTGAAAGGAGGCCAGCTTCTTCTGCCGCTATAGAACTCCCACTGGATCTGTAAGCTTCAAATAAATCTCCTTCCTCCCATAACTGGGCCTGGTTCGGAGGTTCATCCCAGTGACGTGAGGCTGTCTACTCTACTCTGTATCCTACTGTTTGCTGGGTAACTCTGACACCCCTTCACACTGTCCTTGCCTGTATGTTGTTTTCTGTTTCTCTCAAACGTCCATCCTCATGATCATTTTCATCAAATCGTCCCCATCGAGCTTCCTGGCTCTTGCCACAGTGCTTTCTCGGCTTCATCCTCTGGCAGTGTCATCTCCTAAGTGGGAGTCATTCCTGATATTTAGAGTGATAACAGTGTCCTGTAGGCTGCTCCAGCACAAGAGAAGGAGTATGCTGTGTGGATGTGGTCTGTTAATAGTTCCCAGCATTCTAGAAAAGGGTCTTCCTCGGAACTTGATGGCAAAACACAAAAAGATCCTGGTTGTCAATGTGTCTTGGAAGGCAGCAGCTCGTATAAGTAGAGACATTTGGGAGAAGGGAAACCTAGTGGGCCGTAGAGAATAACTGGACAATCAGCTATAGATTTACATGGAGGAACTTACTGCTAGGGTGAATGTGTAATTGCAGAGAAGTTTTAGAGGCAACAGGTCAGACTGTGATTTGAGGTCTAGCTTCGTCAAGCATGACTCAGAACTGAATATGCTCCTCATGTGATCCTTTCCAGCTCCCTCTTTCTTTCTTTCTTTCTTTCTTTCTTTCTTTCTTTCTTTCTTTCTTTCTTTCTTTCTTTCCTTCCTTCCTTCCTTCCTTCCTTCCTTCCTTCCTTCCTTCCTTCCTTCCTTCCTTCCTTCCTTCCTTCCTTCCTTCCTTCTTTCTTTCTTTCTTTTTTTTGAGACAAGCCTGATGGACTGGCCTTTCTTTTTTGCATGGGGGGAGGGGAATTGGCGCACCAGGGCTTCCAGCCCCTGTAATAGACTCCCGACGTGGGCGCCCCCTTGTGAGCATGTGCGGCCTTTCACACGCGTCACCTTGTACATCTGGCTCTCGGGGGATCTGGAGAGTAGGACACGGGTCATTTGCCTTTGCAGGCGAGCACCTGAACCACTAAGCCATCTCTCTAGCCCTGTCTTTTTTTAAAAAGTATTTTATTTTTATTTTTTTTCTAAGGGTTTGATACTGACTTCATTGGGTTGTCAGGTGTAGGGGTCTTGGGTCTGCCTTGGAAATGAACCTGGCAAATAGTCTAACAAGATTTTGCGGTGATTAAGAGGAATGAAATTGCTAACAGTCCTGTAAAGTTAAACTTTACAATACTTACCAGTAATGCTGGTTTAGTCATTGGTTAAATGAATTTCATGCAAAAGGAAGCAGCATCAGTTAGTCATCTTGTGTTTAAGAAAACATCAGGCAGAGTGACTTGGAATATCTGTGCATAAAATTTTGGCATTAGTAGATCAGAACATGTCACAGTGACTTCTCCAGAGGCCTCAGTCACATCTGAAGTCTTGTTTGTACTTGTGATACAACCTGCCCTCAAGTGAACATCCAGGGAATTTATCTAAGAAAAACCTCCCATTCGTCTCTGAGGCAGCATCATATAATCCTTGTCACTTCTGTTCCAGGCATCTTAGGAGAGAGAACTTACATTACTAAGCCTTCCAGCTAAGGGGGAATTGGGCAGGGTAGTGTCCATTATCAATTCACCTGGAAATTCTATGGCCAAATGGTCACTGGTCAGGGCCACTTGTAGGGAAATGGTAGAGTTGATGCCAAAGCAAGTTTACTGTAGTCTAATCCTTTTCCTAACTAAGGAGCTATAGACAGTTAGTTGCTATGCTTGAAATTCACATATGATTCGTCCTTTTATGATTTAACACATTTTATTTTTTTACTTTCTTATTGGCAATTTTCACACATGTACATAATGTACTTTGATCATTACCCTTTTTTCTCCCTTCTCTTACCTTTTCTACTGAACCCCATCTTTCCAAATAGTCACTCTTCTATTTTGTAAAAACATACCTTTAACCAATGAGAAATATTCCCAATCCCTTGTAGGTTTTTTTTTTTTGTTTTTTTTTTTTTTTTTTGAGGTAGGGTCTTACTCTAGTTCAGGCTGACATGGATTTGCTATGTAGTCTCAGGGTGGCCTTGAACACACAGTGATCCTCCTACCTCTGCCTCCTGAGTGCTGAGATTAAAGACATGCACCACCACACCTGGTATTTAAAAACTGTTTATTTATTCACATACATATTTATAAGAGAAAGAGAGAGAGAGAGAGAGAGAGAGAGAGACAGCCACATATCAAGGCCTGCTGCCATTATAAACAAATTGAACAAACTCCAGTCACATGCGTTACTTTGTGCATCTGGCCTCATGTGGGTACTGGGCTAATCAAGCCCAGGCTGTTAGGCTTTGCAAGCAAGCACCCTTAACCACTGAGCCATGTCTCCAGCCCTATGTTTGAATTTGCTATAAACCTTTGTTCTGTGTTGGCAAATCTTCTCCTAAAAATGCCCCGTGAAATTTGCCTTCTAGAGCTTTTGTGCTTGGGGCTTATGGCTCTGCAAGGGTGTTTATGATGCCTGATGTGCGACGGCGCTGGGGACCCTCTTAGCAATGCTGACGGGCAGCACGCATGGGAGCCAAGGTGGGCTGGGAGAATTTCCTTTATGAGGGCATTTCTATTGACTCCAGACAGACAGTGCAATGGCAGGACACAGACGTGATTTCAGCAATGATGAGCTTGGTGAACCAATGGGTTTATGGGAGTCAGTGGCATGGGTCAGCTATGGGCAGCCATGCCATGAAGGAGTCTCCTCCTCCCTGCAGTTGTTATGTCGGTCCTGAGAGCGGTGGGGGTGGTCACATAAGCCTTGCAATGAGCCTTCTCCCTCCCTCCCTCCCTCCCTCTCTCTCTCTCTCCCTCTCTGTCTCTGTCTCTCTCTATCTCCATGCTGAATCTTGTGAGGGTCTCAGCTGCCATGATTCAGGACAGCAATGGGTGGGTTTGGGAAAGGGTTACTGTTTCAAAGGCCTGAGGGCACTGAGGTGGCCCAGTGGACATGTCTGGAAGGGAAGAATGAAATAGATGTGAAATCAGTCGCCTAAGGGTTACAACAATAAGTTGAATTATTTTCTTAAAAGAAATCTTCTGTGTATTTTTTAAATCTTTTCTAAAAGGTAAACAAGTTAATATAACAGATTTGAGATCCATTAAGTTGGAAGAATTTATGATTTATTTATTTTAGAGGGAATGTGAAAGAAAGAGCCATATATATATATATATATATATATATATATATATATATATATATATATGGAGAGAGAGAGAGAGAGAGAGAGAGAGAGAGAGAGAGAGAGAGAGAATGGGCGTACCAGGGCCTGTAGTCACTGCAAACGAACACCAGATGCACGTAACACCTTGTGCATCTGTCTTTACATGGGTAATGGGGACTCAAACTTGGGTCCTTGGGCTGGAGGGATAGCTTAGTGGTTAAGGCATTTGCCTTCAAAACCAAAGGACCCAGGTTCGATTCCCCAGGACCCACATTAGCCAGATGCACAAGGGGGCACACGTATCTAGAGTTCATTTGCAGTGGCTGGAGGCCATGGCACGTCCATTCTCTCTCTCTATCTGCCTCTCTCTCTGTCACTCTCTTTCTGTGTCAAATAAGTAAATAAATAAAAATAAAAAATGTATTTAAAATACTTGGGTCCTTAGACTTTACAGGCAAGCACCTTAACTGCTGAGCCATCTTCCCCATCCAACTTTATAATTTATAAGTGACCATGTGCAGACTGGGTCTCAAGGATAAAGCCAAAAAACATCACAAAAGCCTTTTATTTGCATTTAAAATAGAGAAAGTAGTTTAAAACACTGCCTCTAAAGTAATTATTATGGGTGGAAAGCTATACAACACTATCTACCCGCCCTTGCGTACAGAACAACATGCCATTGTAATAAATTATACTAGAAAGATTGTGCTTGGTGGAAATGATTTGTACATTCAATTTTTAGTAATAGAATTGATAGGGACACATTCAAAATTCTAAAAGTACTTCATCTGATTTTTCAAGTAAAGTACTTAGGCATTGATGTGATAGTGATACTGTGTTTATTTCAGAATCCCTATTTATCTGTGATTTCTATTTGTTTTTTAAATCTTTTTTTTTTTTAAGGACAAGGGTTCATTTCTTTTTATTCTAAGTAAAACAGTGTGCTTGTTTAATATGATATTTTTTTTCAAAGGAATGAATCCATCTAATTAGAATCAGTGTGTATGGGATAAGTAAATAATAGCTTGGCTTTTTGTGAAGTGCCATGGTGACATGTCTGGTGACATGTTAGACTGGAGAATGACATGAGCTCCGAGCTCCTCTCTTCACCCTAAGTCAGCTACTTGGGTCAGCTTGGACTAGGAGCCATGCTCCAGAGAGGAAAGAGCCCAAGTCACTTCTTATTATGGCTTTTTTTTTTTTTTTAAATTAGCTGGCCAAAATCCTGCTGCTGTAGATTCTGCGGAGATGTGATTATGGACCGCCAGAGCTGTGGGTTGGAATCCTCCACACTGTTTCCAGAAGGCTTTCTTTTCACATCTTTATAGAGCTATGGGTCTCCAGGCTTCAATGTCAAGAAGTGACTTGAGGTCATAGGATTAATTTTATTATTAAGACTTTAATGTGAAGTGAACACAGTCTCTGATCTCAAGTAGAATTACATGTAAACTGATAATTTTTGTTTTGTGTTTGTGGCCCGCCCTTCCTTACTTTCCTTCCCTTCCCTTCCCTTCCCTTCCCTCCCCTCCCCCTCCTTCCCTCCCTCCCTCCCTTCTTTCTTCCTTCCTTCCTTCCTTCCTTCCTTCCTTCCTTCCTTCCTTCCTTCCTTCCTTCCTTCCTTCCTTCCTTCCTTCCTTCCTTCCTTCCTTCCTTCCTTCCTTCCTTCCTTCCTTCCTTCCTTCCTTTCTTCTTCCTTATTTATTTTTTATTTTAGAGAAACTGTATGTGTGTGTGAGAGAGAGAGAGAGAGAGAAAGAGATTTGACCTCCCAGGGCCTCAGCCACTGCAATCGAATTCCAGACACTTGCACCACCTAGTGGGCCTGTGTGACATTGCACTTGCCTCACCTTTGTGCATCTGGCTTACGTGGGATCTGGAGACTAGAACATGGGTCCTTAGGCTTAGTAGGCAAGCACCTTAACCTCTAAGCCATCTCTCTAGCCCTGTGGTTCTTTTTTTTTTAAATAGTTTTTCTTTCCAAAGTAATACAGAGAAATATATTCTTTTTTTTTCAAGGTAGGGTCTCACTCTAGCCCAGGCTGACCTGGAATTCACTCTGTAGTCTCAGGGTCGCCTCGAACTCACGGCAATCCTCCTAACTCTCCCTCCCGAGGAAGAAACATATTCTTATACATATATAAATGTGTCCTCTCTACTAGGAGGCTAAGGAATTCAGTTATGTTTTGAGACACAGAATAGATAGGTTGTAGCTGCCTAAAACCTTTTGCTGACTGCAAATATGCAAATAGCACAGTAAATCATTTCTCTCCTCAACTTCACACTTCAAATGAGGAATAACTTTAGGGATTATCATGATGTTTATTTTAGGGTTAATAACAGACAGCTTCTTCATTTTACTTCCATGTATAGTTTCTGTTGATTTGTGAATTTGAAGTTTTTCACTTTTTTCTTGCAAGCAGCCATGACATTGCTGACTTCAATTCTACGTTCATGGTTTTGCGTTGTACGCTAGAACATAGCTGACTGATGTTCATTTCATGCTTCTGATTGGAAATCGCATGGTAGAAATGAACTCATCCTAAGAGGTAAATAGATTTGACCAAGGTATTAAGTAAGCATATCCACCATGTCAAAAGCAATGGGTCTTGTCTGGTGAGTGCGGGCATCTGCGACTGAACACCTTTTCTCTTAGTGCTTGTGTATATAATATTAAATAAACTCAAAAGAAAATTCTAGAAGGAAGAAATGCTATCCTGCAAGTCAACATGGCCTGGTCCACTGGGTTTTGGAATGCACCTAGACCACCGAGTATCTTTTTATGAGAATGAGGGATGCTTGCTTCTGAATGTTCTTTCCATAGACTACTGTTTTGAGATCACTTTGCCAAAACATTATGTGGAAAAGACTGATGAATGATTTTAGCAGTAGCAGTGTTTGGAAACCCTAAGAGATGACTTTTGTTTCATGAGTTTATCTGCAACCCACCTGTTCTTTCCACTTTTTCATTTTGTTCTTTTTTTCAACGCTTGCTTTTTTTTCCTTTTGTTTTGTTCCAGAGTCTTTTTGTGTTTTTGAACTTTGAGAATTTATGTCTATCGTGATGCTCAATTTTATTTTTAGGGGTGTGTGTGTGTGTGTGCATGCATGTGTCTATACACTTGTGTGGAGACCAGAGGATAAAAGCAGGCCTCATCCTTGGTAATTCTGTCCCCTCCTTTGGCCCAGGACCTCTCGTCAACTCAGCACTCACCACCGAGACTAGACTGGCTGGCCCGAGAGTCCGAGGATCCTCCTGGCTCTGCCTCCTCAGTGCTTGGCTCACAGGCAAGCATCACCATGCTGGGCAGTTTTACATGGATGCTGAGAACCAAGCTCATTTCTTCATGATATTGAGTAAGCACCTTCCCTATTGAGTGAAGTCCCCAGCCATTCTTTGTGAGAGAGTGAGAGAGAGGGACAGAGAGAATGGGCATGCCAGGGCCTCCAGCCACTGCAAATGAATTCCAGACACATGCGCCACCTTGTCTGGCCTACGTGGGTACTGGGGAATTGAACCTGGGTCCTTAGGCCTCACAGGCAAGCACCTTAACTGCTAAGCCATCCTTCCAGACCCTTGTTCAACTTTTTGGAGACTTCAGCAGCTTTAGGTTGCTTAGTTTCAGTTTTCTCCACTAGTCGTTGCTGCGTATTATTATGTCTTTAATGACATTAGTAGAACATTTGCTAAACATGCATTGAGGAAAATGAATGAGATATTTTATGGGAAAGGCACAAAATAGTCAAGGCTATTAGAAGACTCACTAGGTTTATTTCTTTTAGACAGTTTTTAGGGTAGTGTAATTTTATGAATAACTTTCATTATCTGAAATGGTGAAACCTGGTTTGTGCAAGGCAGGGTATATATGTAGGTTTTTTTTAAATTATTTTTTAAATTTATTTATTTGAGAGTAACAGACACAGAGAGAAGGACAGAGAGAGAGAGAGAGAGAGAATGGGCGCGCCAGGGCTTTCAGCCTCTGCAAACGAACTCCAGACGCGTGCGCCCCCTTGTGCATCTGGCTAACATGGGACCTGGGGAACCGAGCCTCGAACCGGGGTCCTTAGGCTTCACAGGCAAGCGTTTAACCGCTAAGCCATCTCTCCAGCCCTATATGTAGGTTTTTAACCAATTACCAATTGTAGAGAAATTGCACAGGATTAGGATAGAAGAAACACAATAATAAGTCTGGGTGGTTTGAGGTTTTGGAGTGTGTACATTTTTTCTCTTCTTTATTTTTTGTACATATATATGCTTGTGTATTGTACTTATATGTCTGTATGCTTATATGTATAATAATCCATTACCTGTATATCTATCTATCTCTATGTATCTAACTGTGTCTGTCTATCATCCATCTGTATATCTATAGATTTATCATCTACGTATAGATCAATCGATCGATCTATCTCTCTGTCATAGAAGCAGTCCCATTTTGTATCAATCACTTCCTGGCATGTTGCTTTGACTTGATTGCACTTAGGAGGCAATTATCCTCTTCCAAGATGATACCTAGAGGCCAGGGTCTCCTCATGGTGGGGGGAGGATGACATACTGGGCAGAAAAGATAAGGAGCATGCTGACAGGGAGCTATGCGTGCTCAAGCTAAGGAAAATGATTTACGTACACAATGGACACAGAAGAGAGAGTGGAGGAGTTCCTCTGCTTGATTCGACATATTCTGAGTTAGTAGATCTCGTTTGTATTCAAGTCTAAAGGCATAAGGGAGCAAGACATAATTACAACCAGGTGAGCTTGTGAGGTTGGCGGGAAGATGGGAAGAGAATATGGAGTACCTGCTGGGTTCTGGGCTAAATAGCTTTATGTTCATTATCTTCTAGAAATTTCAGGTGGAAGCTCCGGTCCATGGCAGCTGACACCTGGTGCTCAGATTCTTGGCAGGGAGCTGCAGGCTGGGGTCTATATACATCTTTTGATTATCACCACAAAGCGGGCATGAATGATGTCAGTGTTTGACTTTTTCTATGGACAAAAACCAAGTTAGATTTTTTTTATGTTCAGCAAGAGTTTGTGTTAACAACAACAACAACAACAACAATTGGATGCTTGTTCCACATTATTGGGAAGAGGGCAGGGGCATGAAGAGTCACCATGCGGAAGCGCATCCTCTCATGAGTCTACCTTTATCTCACCTGAGAGGTGCTGCAGTTGTGCTTACTCTTCCCATCTCACTAGGCAGCTATTATTAAAGTAGGCATGGGCTTTTCTTTTACTCTTCCTATTTTTTTTATTTTAGAGAGAGCAAGAGAGAGTGTGAGAGAGAAGTGGCGCGACAGGGCCTCAGCCACTGCAATTGAATGCCAGATGCTTGAGCCACCTAGTGGGCATGTGTGACCTTGCACTTGCCTCACCTTTGTGCATTTGGCTAATGTGGGATCTGGAGAGTTGAACATGGGTCCTTAGGTTTCGCAGACAAGTGTCTTAACTGCTAAGCCATCTCTCCAGTCCTCTTTTTTTTTTAAAAAAAAATTATTTATTTATTTATTTGAGAGTGACAGACAGAGAGAGAAAGAGGCAGAGAGAGAGAGAGAGAGAGAGAGAGAGAGAGAGAGAGAGAGAGAGAGAGGAGAGTGGGTGCTCCAGGGCTTCTAGCCATTGCAAATGAACTCCAGACGCATGCACCTCCTTGTGCATCTGGCTAACGTGAGTCCTGGGGAATTGAGCCTTGAACTGGGGTCCTTAGGCTTCACAGGCAAGTGCTCAACCACTAAGCCATCTCTCCAGCCCTTCCAGTCCTCTTTTAAAATTTATTTTTATTGGTATGAACTTTATAGCATGAACATATTGCATATTGGTCATGTTCCCGTCAGGTTAAGGATATAACCTGATATGTTCATATAAGATAGGTGTTCTTCCTCCCATATCCTTATTTCCCTGAGGCTTTTCCTTGGGGTGGGGTTACTGGCAGTCATTGTGGGTTCATGAATGCACCAGTCAATCTGTGGTGGAGGGAGAACCTCAGGATACAGCTTCCCACCCTGTGACTCTTAAAATCTTTCTCCCTCCTCTTTGGAGCCTTGGTGGGTGTGTTACAAATATCCTTTAATGTTGAGCTCTCTGCATCCTCTGAACTTCTGCTTTCATGAGATATTTTGTCAATATTAGTGTTCTGAGAGGCGCACTCTCTCCCCTCAGTTCTGAAAGCGACATTCAATAGTGTGCATGTGTTTTAAATTAACTCCTTACAGGTCATGCTTGAACATATGAGTGTCTGATTCCAAATGCAGAATTTAGCAAATGTGATCGAAAACTATTATAAAACTCAGGGTCTAATAGAAAAGTCAACAAAGATACCTGTTGTATAAATGTGGTGAGTGATTGGAATTTGAAGTAGCTTATTACATACAAAGCTACTAAAAAGCTCAAATAAACTTCACAGAATCAGTCCAGTTCTGCTTATGCCTAATTTATTCTCTGAGAGTCAAGGGCGCCTGAGCATGCTTTTCTTCTTGTCTCCACTGCTTTTGCTTCTGCAATAATTCCTGCAAGCCCTAAATTGCTATATGAATGTTAAGTAGAAATGAAGTTTGCTTTATTACAATGTGATGTCCCTTTAATGTTCGAGTCCCACAGCTGTTGTGTGACTGGACACAGGCAATACCAGTCCTGTGTGGTCTGGTTGCCACCACCCATGGGTGTAGTTCAGGCCAGCTGAATATCTCTGTTATAAGAGATTCATATCTGACCGTGCACTAAGCTGTTGAAAGGCCTAAACCCTTCCCCTCCACATATATTCCTCACATGAAGACACTGAGGCACAGGAGATCTAATGAACATTATCCTTAGAGTAAATGACTTTCTAGTTTCACGGCCTTACAGGCCGGGGGCGGGGGGGGGGGGGCGCACTGCATTCACTGCGGCCCCTCACTTCCCGCTGCTTCTCTCAGCCTCTTACCGTCACGGACACCAGGGCTCCTGAGATGCTCTCACGTTGCATGTCTATGAACAATGCACCAAGAGGAGAAAATGAACCAAGGCTGGTGTGTCCGAGGCATCTTTTTGCCCCAATGCAGAACTTGCTTCATCCTAAAACTGTCACGGCTCTAACTGGCTTACTGAGGCTTCTCTGTGGCCTACTTTTATTCTGCGCATCTAGAATTCCCTCAGAGTGGGTTGGTGGGTTGGATAGATTCTTCCTCTCTAACACAGTTTTGCTGAGGACTGTGTTGGGGCTGGTGATCCTGCCAAGCAGCAGGGGCACATGTCAATGAATAATCCATCAATTTTAGGCTTGCATATTGATTTCTAAAAGGCTACTAAAGTAGCACTCATTATTTTTAGGTCCTGAGAATGTGAGTAAGTGATTATATTTAATGTGGCACAAGCGTGCTTGTACATATTTTTAAATGAACTATTATATCACAGATTACCTTGAAAAGCGTCATGGCACCGGGTCAGCACGTTAAGTGTCTTTGTTTTGGTAACTGTCATCAATTACATGTATAGATTACAGACTGAGCCAAGGTGATTATCCCTTGCTCACAAATTCTGCCCAATTACTGTCAGGCTAGTTTAAGGAGAGGACACTCTCTTACCGAGTCATCTCTGGTAGAAGCTGTTTGCATTAGAATATTTATTTATTCATGAATTTTCCAAAGCACTGAGTGATTGAAGTTTCCCTTCTCAAGAATGCATGACTTTTGCTTTATTAATTGTTACATGAATCTTGAGTTTTCAGTAGAATTACTCAGCCTGTCTTGGTTTCTTGATCTCCAAGAGGCAGGTCTTGTAGTTAATCTGCCAAAAGCAATTAGATGTCTTTGGAGCTTTTGGAGAAACCCAATGAAGGTCAGGACACCAATTCTCACCACAGCCTCTCCGTTCAGATATCGTCTCCTCCTCCAGCGATGGGATTGTATTTATAGCTTTTATAAATGAAGGTATTTGTGAAAATTAATTTGCGTAAGGAAGTCATTAGCCCAAAGGCAAAACACTGGAAGAGAAAGAACAACAGAAGAAAGGAACTATAGTTTATTAGGCTGCATGAGGGAGACGCTCAGACGCAGGTGATTCTGGGAGGGCTTGTTTAGTGATAGAGGACTCAAGAGCAGGCGCAATCTTGGGGTATTGGGCCTCTTGGATGGCTTTGGAAGACGGGGACTATGTATTCAGGTGCCAAAGGCAGGTGGTAGCATAGGAATCATATCTGAATAAATGAAAAGCCCCTTTCTTCCCGGGGCAAGGACCAAGGGACAAGCACACTGGTTAACACCGAGGCAGAGAACAGGTAGGTGAAGAGGGTAATTGCTCAGACAGCCTTGAATGAACCAGAAGAATCAGACATAGTGGTGACATAAATAACTTAGTTGGCAACAGAGAAGACAAAATCTCAGAAAGCGGTGACCCCTGAGGTTGGGGACAAAAGTTGCCGAATCAGAGGAAAATGCTGGGCTCTGTAGTAACGTTGCATTTTTAAAAAATTATTTCCGGGCTGGAGAGATAGTTTAGCAGTTAAGCACTTGCCTGTGAAGCCTAAGGACCCCAGTTCGAGGCTCGGTTCCCCAGGTCCCACGTTAGCCAGATGCACAAGGGGACGCACGCGTCTGGAGTTCGTTTGCAGAGGCTGGAAGCCCTGGCGCGCCCATTCTCTCTCTCCCTCTATCTGTCTTTCTCTCTGTGTCTGTCGCTCTCAAATAAATAAATTAAAAAAAATTATTTCCAACATGAGAAGCAACCGCGTTGCCTGGTTTTCCTCTGCCTTGTGCCACGTGACTGCCGCCTTCTTGTTAAGGTGGAATGTGTGTGAGAATGTGGGTGAAAGTGGGAAAGTCCGTGTCAAAGAATTTTCTAATAACTCTTCTTGTATTCTAGAAGTCCGTAAGAGAAAGAAAGCTAGGGACCTATGTTTGTAAAATGGCACTGTGGGGCTGGAGAAATGGCTTAGCAGTTAAGGTATTTGCCTGCAAAGCTAAAGGACTCAAGTTTGATTCCCCGGGACCCACATCAGTCAGATGCACAAGGTGGTGCATGCATCTGGAGTTTGTTTGCAGTGGCTGGAATCCCTGGCACACCCGTTCTCTCTCTCTCTCTCTCAAATAAATAGATCAATAAATAATAAAATATTCAAAATGGCCCTAGGGCCCTTGGCTGGCTCGTATGATCCATAGCCGGATCCCTGGGCACAAATAAGAGTTTCATCTTCATTGCAGGCACTTCAGAGTTTTCTGGGATCTTCCAAGAGTAATGACAGATAAGACCTTGAGCGATCTGAAGGCATCTCTGGTAGAAAGTCCAGCGACTTGAATCTCTCGGACATGCTACAATTACACTTCTGAATTCCTTCTCACTTCCTGAGGACACGGGACCTGGGGCCTGAAAGCTTCCGCTGTCTTTGAAGGGTTGTGCAAATGCTTAAGTTGTCGGTGCCACACATCTCTATTCTCAGAGTGATCTGCTTAGCATGTCTGTCAAAAGATTCCTCTCTCATTGTGAATCTGTGCCATCGTCGACTGACACCCGAAGCCAGAGGAAACATCAACACGAAGATGTGCTGCATCTATTTCGTTATTAAAAGCTAAGGACAACCATGGATCAGAATACAATTTCCATGCCGAAGGGTTCTGAAGTTTGAATTTATTATCCATCATACTGTCTGCCCTGAGCTCATAAGTCCTCTGATTTCAGAGCTTGAAATCACAAGAGTAGAGAGAGCAGAACCTTCAGACTCAGAAACCCAAGACCTAACAGGGTGCCACCACCTCCTTTGTTCCCCAGTCTGAGGTGAGCTGGCTCACCAAGTACGACTTCAATGTATGGCTAGTTCATATCATCCCTGGGTTCGCTAGGTGGGCATGGGATGCCCAGTGTAATCGCTGGTGTCTCAGGGAAAGGAGCTCAGTTTGCTGCTGAGCTCTGTAGTGAGAATCTCTCAACAGTTTTGGGGGCTCAAGATATAGCTCAGTGGTTAAAGCTTTTGCTTGCAAAGCATGTGGACTGGGTTCAATTACCCATGACCCACTTTAAGTCAGATATACAAAGTGGCACGTGTGTCTGGAGTTCATTTGCCATGGCAAGAGTCCTTGGGGTGCCCCATCTCTTTTGTTCTCTCTTCTTTCTCCCTCTACTTTCAAACAAATAAATAAAACATTTTTAAACAGTTTTGAAGAGGTGATTCCTCAAAGCCCTCACCATCACTGAGTGCCAGGAGTAGCAGTTGGAAAAAGAAGCCCTGTGAAAAGGGCATGAGTCTCAGAAACCATAAGCTGGGGGGCTGGTGCGATGGCTTAGTGCTTAAGGTGCTTGCCTGTGAAGCCTAAGGACCCAGGTTTGATTCTCCATGTCCCACGTTAGCCAGATGCACATCATGGCGCATGCATTTGGAGTTCGTTTGCAGTGGCTAGAGGCGCTGGAATGTCCATTCTCTCTCTCTCCCTCTGTATCTAACAAATAAATAAATAACAAGAAAAAATAAAATAAAAAACCACAAGGCTGGTCAAGTCGTCCAGGTGACAGTGATGTTTATTCCCAGGTGTAAGCTTGATGGGGCTCAGAATCACCACAGAAACCAGTCTCTCCTGGCACATCTGCTTGGGATTTTTCTAGAGTAGGTTCATGGACGTGGGAATAGCCATGCTTAATGTGGATGGCCCCGTTCGGTGGGCTGGGTACCTGGGCTGTATAGCAAGGACAAGCCAAGCTGAATGCCAGCTCTCCTCTCGCTCTGCCTCCTGTGGGTGCCGTGTGGCCAGCGGTTGTCTGGTGCTCCTGCTGCCCCGCCTTCCCCAACATAGTGAGCCGCATCCTCTGCAACTCTAGGCTGAAATGAGCCTTTCTTTCCTTCAGTGGCTTTTGTGAACTCTTTGTCTTGGCAAAGCAAAAAGTAGCAAATGCTTACCAAGGCTCTCACCTAGAGAAGGCAGAAGAGATGAAACATGGAAGGAATATTTAGCAAGGGTTTTTCAAAGACCATTATCTAAGCACAGCAATGCCTCCTTAAAACTCTCAAGTTCACTGGGCGTGGTGGCACACGCCTTTAATCCCCAGCACTCACTCGGGAGGCCGAGGTAGGAGGATTGCTGTGAGTTTGAGGCCAGTCTGAGACTACACCGTGAATTCCAGGTCAGCCTGGGCCAGAGTGAGACCCTACCTTAAAAACAAAAATCAAGGGCTGGAGAGATGGCTTAGCTGTTAAGCACTTGCCTGTGAAGCCTAAGGACCCTGGTTCAAGGCTCGATTCCCTAGGACTCACGTTAGCCAGATGCACAAGGGGGTGCATGCATCTGGAGTTCATTTGCAGTGGCTGGAGGCCCTGGCACACCCATTCTCTCTCTCTATCTGCCTCTCTCTCTGTCACTCTCAAATAAATAAATAAAAATGAACAATAAAATAAAATAAAAATTAAAAAGTGAAAAACCGTACAAATTTCACTTTCTTTTCATTTGTGATGGCCAATGGCATCCTTGAGTATAAAAGCGAGAAAACTTCAGATGGTTGCCCAGTGGGTAGAGAGCCTCAGCCAGCACGTAGGACAGAAGCTCACCACGGTCTCTGCCGGCACGTAGGACAGAAGCTCACCACGGTCTCTGCCGGCACGTAGGACAGAAGCTCACCACGGTCTCTGCCAGCACGTCCAGCAGTGCCGGGTTTCTCACATCCAGCTGCCTCCTCTGTTCTCTTCACTCTCCACATTCCCTGGGAAGCCCCGTGTCCCAGTCTGAACCACCAAACTTTATAAATAATTGTGATGCATTAGGCCATAGTATGATTAATTTTTGTTTCGGTTTGTTTTTGTTTAGCTTTTGATTCGGCTCTTCTCCCCCTAGGAGTTACAGCAATGATAGAAAATAAATGAAACCCGTGCTTATTACAACTCACCCTCCATAAATCACCTCACCCTTGGTAAATGGGTAAATGGCTATTTTTTTGAGGCTGCAAATTGAATGCGCTTGGCACAGACTGGAACAGAATTCAATGAGTATTCAAAAAAAAAAAGGCTGTTTTAAGAAATTTGAAGTCCCCTTCCTTAACTTGCTCCAATATGTTGTGTGCTGAGAGCTTGCTTGGGAGTCAGGAAGGATGGCCTTCAACAGCAGAAATGTACTGCATCACAGTTTTGGAAGCTAGGAACTCTTAAATCAAGATGTCAGCAGGATACGAATACATTTTTGAAAGGCTTAGAGTTACTCTGAACATTTTTGATGGTTTGTATTCAGAATACACACACACACAAACACACATGTATATATTTTTTTCTTTTTTTGAGGTAGTGTCTCACTCTAGCCCAGGCTGACCTGGAATTCACTATGTAGTCTCAGGCTGGCCTCAAATTCAAAGTGATCCTCCTACCTCTGCCTCCCGAGTGCTGGGATTAAAGGCATGAGTCACCATCCCCAGCTCAGTATATAATTTTATTTTCTTTTGATTTCACCTACTCCCAAGAGAAATAATCAACATTGATCATAGTCAAACTTTGTCAAATTAAGTTGTATTTACAAGAATGCTAATGTGTATGCAATAAAATCCTAAGATTCTAATAAATAAATAACGAAAGAAAGAAAGAAAGAAAGAAAGAAAGAAAGAAAGAAAGAAAGAAAGAAAGAGAGATGTCAGCAGGGCCGAGTCCCTTGGAGGGCCATGCAAGAAGGATCTCTTCCAGGCCTCTCTCCTTGGTCTGTAGACCGTTGCCTCCTCCACTAGATTTCCTGGATCCACTAGATTTCCTGGATCCCTAGATATCCTTTGTCTCTTGTCTAGACTTTTTTATGCCCAAATTCTGTTTTCATAAGGACATGGACAAATTATATTAGAGCCCTCTGCAGTGACCTCATTTTAACTGTAAAGACCTATTCCCAACTAAGATCACATTCACACATATTTGAAATTATGATTTCAACTCTTTAAGGGGAGATATTCAATCCATAGCCATGACTTTTTTTTTTTTTTTTTGATTGTGGTATGTAATGGTGAGAAACTAGTGAATTAATTCATGGGATGGATCATGGTTTTGCTTTTAGAAAATTAATAAAATAACAGAGAGATGTTTCTGGTCTGAGTGGGAGAAGTTAGGGACACAGCAAGAATTGTGAAGGGCCATGACTGGCTCAGACTGAAAAGTCTTGAGTGTCAATGCAAAGTAGTTGGTAATAAATTATTGTGGGAAATATTTCTACAGCTAGGAAGGATACTATAGCATAGTTGAAAAGACATTAATGGGGGAAGATTGTTCATACAGGTAAGTGTGGGAAGGACAAGGTTACTCAGGTGAGTTTTTGTGTCAGGATAGTTTTACACATGTGCATGTCAGTGTTGAGAAATATAGTGGCATTATTTTCCAAATTGAATTATGAACTTTATGTACAAATCATGTGTTGGTCATATTCCCATAGGGCTATACTCTTATATACCCTCTTCCCTGACCCCATTCCACTGAGGGTTCCCCTTAGTGGGGTTGTTGGTATTCACTGTGGGGTCATGCGTGCACCAGTCAGTACCTGGGGCTGGGGAGGCAATGCCTCAGGATACTCCTCTGTTCCCTGCGACTCTTATCATCTTTCTGCCCCGCTCTTCCACAATGATCCCTGTGCCTTGGTGGGTGTGTTATAAATCTACTTTAGAGTTGAGCTCTGCCACCTGTTGGTTTCTGCTTTGATGAGTTTTGAGTGTCCTCAGTGTCTATCAGCATCTCCCTGGAGCTGGTTGTCAAGTTCTCAATGAGAGAAGCACTCATGTTTGAAACTCCACTTCCTCTGTGATGTCTTCTGGGCTCTGGCAGGTGTGATCTGTCTTGTGGTAGGAAGTTGGCTATCTTCTTCTGGCCATCGTGATGGATCTTGCTGATTCTTCCTGTTTTGATTTTTTTTTTGCTGACAACTGGGCTGGAACATCCATCACTACTCACTGCCTGCTGCTTTGGAGTGGGAGCTACGGGGCAGGGGAAAGGAGCGCAGCGGGCTGCAGTTTATAATGCAGAACCTGGGACTTTGAGCTGAGGTCTCTTCCAGAGTCCCTCCTGGAGGCTAGAGCCAGGTCACAGCTGCCTTCTCCTACATTAATGTTTTAATGAAAAGCCTTTGCTGATCTTACAATAAATGAAACCACCAATCACATCAGGAGTTTATTTCAAACTTGGTAGTTTTCCATTGATTCTCATATCACAGCTCTACAACTGCATAGCACATATCATGTGTGCTGATGTATATATTCATGCTAATTTAGGAAATTGTCTTGACATTGAGTGCATTTGGTGGATTTTGGAAATAAACAACAGCATGCTGGAGCCGTCTTGATGCCATGAGGGAATTATACAGGCGTCTTCCTCATGCCATGAGCTACGTTGGTGTCTTGAAATTGGTATTCTCTGGCTTGGAGGTGGGGTCATTAACAAGAACAGCTGTTTCTCCTGGCAGACAGAACAAGCTGCCACTTGGTACCATGCTTTAGAACAGTGAGTACACATAAACCATAGAGCCACTTTAGGCAACACAGGACATGAGTTTGAATCACCGTTTAGTAATGACTTCAAAAACTGCAGAGCAAGTTGCTGAGATAACTTTGGTAGGTGAAATATATTTACTCAGGAGCTAACATACAAACTCCCGTCTTCCTTGACTGCAAGATGAATTAGTGTCAGGGCTTTGAAGGATCAGCATTTCTATTGGAAATCACAGTTTCAAAGCTGTCACGTCATGTTTTATGGTTTCAAAAGAGGGAAGTGGGAGTGGTGTCATGCACCTTTAATCCCAGCACTTGGGGGGCAGAAGTAGGAGGATCACTGTGAGTTCAAGGCCACCCTGCGATTACATAGTGAATTCCAGGTCAACCTGAGCTAGAGGGAGACCCTGCCTTGAAAAACAAACAAAAACAAACAAACAACAACAACAAAAAGAATAACAATGATGACTAAACATTTGTAATACATGCGTTGAAGCACAGCAAAATTAGGAAGTGGCTATGACTGTTACCCCTTGTGGTGACATCATGAAGTTGGTTTGCATGCTGTGCCTGGAATGACTAGAGGACGACACTCCTGAGCTGTCACCGTGCCTCTCAGACTTCACTGGGTTCATAGATCCACCGAGGAAGCAGGTGTGGGGCAGTCACACCCCCTCTACCACCCACCTTCCTCTGGTTAATAACCAAGAACACGGTTGGAAATACTTGCCATTTTTGTGTCTCATTCTTTTGGCCCCCTCCATCACCTATATTAAAATTCTGAACGTCAGAGGTTACAGAGGCGTCAGCACTCAGCGAGAACACCCTTCAGGGCTCAGGGGCTGTGGCGGAAGAGGGAGAGGGTAGATTGTGAGAGCCACAGGCAGGTACAAACACCCCAACAGACACAGCTCCCCACAGAGACAGAGGCTCTAATTACTCCACAGTGAATGCCAATAACCCTACTGAGGAGGGCGTACAGGGAAATGGGGACCTGGGGAGGGGACACGTTGCAAGTTACGTTAAAAATCTGGGGCTGGAGAGATGGCTTAGCGGTTAAGCGCTTGCCTGTGAAGCCTAAGGACCCCGGTTCGAGGCTTGGTTCCCCAGGACCCACGTTAGCCAGATGCACAAGGGGCGCACGCGTCTGGAGTTCGTTTGCAGAGGCTGGAAGCCCTGGCGCGCCCATTCTCTCTCTCTCCCTCTATCTGTCTTTCTCTCTGTGTCTGTTGCTCTCAAATAAAAAAAAAAACATTAAAAAATATATGATTAATACAACACAAGAAAGAAATATTGATGGGCTCAGGAGGGGCGGGTCTTGTGGAGGTCAGGACTCTGGGAGCTGGTGGGCGCACTCCTCACTCCCTGTGTCTGGAGAATGGTGTCCAAAGCACTCCTCCTCCTCCTCTGGTTCTTACCTTCCTTCTACCCCTTGTTTAAGACATTCCCTGAGTCGTGGAGGGCACGAGAAAGATGTGTTCTTGGAAAGAAGACGGGTTTAGTGAACCGGGGTGGAGGACGAAAGAGGTTAATGGGAGGGGACTGTGAAAAAGTCCAGTATGTTCACGCATTACAGTTCTCACGAGTAGTTTCCCATGTCCCGTTCTCCTACACCTCCTTCCCTTTCGGCTTGTTTTTGTGATGGGGCAGTTTCCTCTTTGGCCACCGCTTCTTAACATTTAAACGTTTCCGATTATTTTCTTTTCTTCTCTCAATTTTTATTAACATTTTCCATGATTATAAAAAAATATTCCATGGTAATACCCTCCCCCCCCCCACTTTCCCCTTTGACGTTCCATTCTCCATCATATCCTCTCCCCATCGCAATCATTGTACTTACATATATACAATACCAACCTATTAAGTACCCTCCTCCCTTCCTTTCTCTTCTTTTAAATTTTTATTTATTTTCTCTGCCCTCTCTCCCTTACTGAGACCTCTGTAATGCTTCACAGCTTCCAGCAGAGGTCATTGCCTCCTTACAGAAATACCTCCTCCTGTCTTCCCTGAATCTCTCCTCCTGATGGATGGATGGTTCAGTGGGTGGAACGACTTTGCATTGGGTGGATGCCTCAGACCAAGGGACCAGTGATCCCCAGGGCCACTGGTTTGCAGACAGAGTGCCTCCATCCAAAGTGGGAGACCCCTTCTATCTTCTGGTCAACTAATCAAGGAGCCCAAGCTGCGGGGCTTTCCCAGTCACAGTGAATGAAGTCTGAATGCATCATGGCTGATGTTCTACCAAGGTAAAGCGTCGGGCTCACTAGAACACCATCAAAATGTGCATAGATGGGTGAATTCAATGGTGGAGGTTTATTTACTCCTCGTTTTAGAGCTGGAGGTCTGAGATTAAGGCATGTGTAGGGTTGGTTCCTTCTCAGGCAGGAGGGAACTCCCCTTTCCAGGCTTCTTGGGCCCATACTTGCTGTCCTGTTTATGTATTTTGCATGGCCTTTCCTCTGAAGATGTGCCTAAATTTCCTCTGCTTCTAGAGATACCAGTCCGTGGATTTGGGCCCACCCTAACTAGCTCATTTTAGTTTAATTATTACTTCAAAGACCCTATCTCTAAATACAGTTACACTTTTAAGATACTGACAGTTAGTAGAGCCCCCACAAATTAATTTTTTTAAAAGGACACAATTCAGTTTATAGCATGTAATAAATTATTCTAACAGACCAAGACTTCCTTTATGAAAATGGGGATAACTATTCTATAGTTTGGAAATCTTAAGTGAAAAATTTTACTATTTCCTACCATGAACCAATTAACCTGGGAAAAACAGCTCAAATAAAATTCATCATGCCTCAAGTAATTACTTCTTGCAGGAGCTAAAGGCATCTCAGAGGAGAGATACGAGAGAAAAAGACTTGACAGTAGGGGACTTCCAGCTACATATTTTAGACTAGGGATTCTCCCTTAAATTTATCCCCACACCATTTTTTTTTAAAAAAATTACAATTCCTTTGCTCTTTCAAATGTACTGAATTGCTTTCCTGAACCCCAACCCCTTTGAAATCGCTCTAAATGACATGAACTAAAAGTTTCTGTTCTCAAAATTCACATTAATTCATTCCAAAAGCACAATCCAAAGCATTCACTCTATCTGGAATATTCTAGGACTACCAACTTGAATATTTCAGTTCTGTCTCCCTGGTAACTGGCTGCAATAGAACGGAAATGTTGGGAAGGAGCATGTGGCCTTGTGCCATTGCAGAAAGCATTTTTTTCTTGAGTGCATCATAAAATGTTTGGGATGGGGAGATGGCTCAGCGGTTAAGGCGCTCTCCTGCAAAGCCTAACAAGCCAGGTTTGATTTCCCAGTGTCCACATAAAGCCAGATGCACCAGATCGCACACGCACCTGGAGTTCATTTGTAGTGGCAGGAGGCCCTGGCGCACCCGTGCTTTCTCTCTCTCTGCTTGCAAATAAATAGGTAGGAGATGTTTGATTGCAGAACGGGTTGGGGAGGGAGTTTAGCGTGGGTTGCAGGACGTTCAGCGTCCTTTGGAATTTGCTCGCACGCCCTAGGAGCCCTCTCCTGCCCGCCCACGGGTCATCGAGTGGTCACCTTTGTATTTCTCATAAAGCCATGCATGCCGTAGGCGCTTAATGAATGCTCCCCAAGAATGAATAGAAAAGATGTCATGAGACCTACATTCTAGAATGTACGTTAAGGTGTCGGGCTCCATGCCCACTCTGTCCCCTGTCATGAAGGCTTCCGTGAGAATAAGAAGAAGCTCTGCTGCAAGTGGCTGAACTAAAATTCTAGCCTTTAGAGCTACGCAGACTTTGCCATGTGTGTGCATGTATGTATGTATGTATGTATGTACACACACACACACACACACACACACACATTTAAATGTTTTTATTTATTTGTAAGAAGGGAGATGGGGAAATGAGTGTTCCAGGGTCTCCTGCCACAGCAGACAAACTCCAGATGCCTGCACTACTTTTGCATCTGGCTTTACATGGATACTGGGGAATTGAATCCAGGCCATCAGGCTTTGGAAGCAAACACCTTTGACCTATGAATCACCTCCCTTGCTCCTACAGGTTCAGGGTTAGGCTTTTTTTTTTTGAGGCAAACCTAACAGACTAGACATTTTTATGAGAGAGAGGGAGAGAGGGAGAGAATTGGCGCACCAGGGCCTCCAGCCGCTGCAGCCGGTCTCCGCATGCACGTGCGGCCTTGCGTGTGCGTGCCGCTTTGTGCTCTTCCGTCACTTTGTGCGTCTGGCTTACACGGGACCTGCATAATTGGACATGGATCCCTAGGTTTCTCGGGCAAGCCATTAACTGCTAAGCCATCTCTCCATCCCTGTATGTTTACTTCTACTGTAACAAGTAAACAATAGAGCAAGGATTTCAAATTAATATTTTACGTCTTTCTTTTTAAATCTTTTTATTGATGACTTCCGTTAGTATAGACAGTAAGCCATGATGCTTCACTCCCACCACCCTCATTTCACCCTCCCAAATCCTCCCTTCGTTGAACCCCTTCTTTCTAATTAGCCTCCCTTCTATTCTGATGTCATCATTTGTGTGTGTACGTGTGTGGATTGTGGGCACACTTAAGTGTAAGGAGGTCAGAGGACAGCTTTTGGTCAATCCTTGCCTATCACTGTATTTGAGGCAGTTTTCCCCTCTGAATTCATGTTCTGTTGTTGTATATCTCTTATACCCTCCTTGAGACTCTAGGAATTCTGTCTCTGTCTTCCATCTTGCTTTCAGGGTGCTGGGATTCCAGAAGCTTCCATCTTTTCATGTGAGAGTTGGAGATTGACTTGGTTAGTGTTTTATCCACTGAGTATCTCCCCAGACCTATGCATTCTTCTAAGACCTTGGTGTAAACCCTAGCCAGCCATGGCTAAGAGAATATCCTATCACAGTCAACTTTCATGTGTTTAGGATTCTTGCATTAATTTACTCTCACGTTTTCTAACCTGTCTTGCTCTGTGACTTTTGGTATTAAAATGTTTATTTCTTCATACCAGAACCCTTTATAACTATGGAGATTCTAAATTGTATTCGGGCCCATTTTAATTTCAGAAACTTTATTAGTTTGCACCAGAAAGTTTATAAATACATCTAGAAGCCTATGAAAAAAGTTTTTCTTTTTCTTTTAAAATCTTGTTGTGGGTCTTGCAATATTACATTTTCTTTTGAGTATTCTGTTAGCTACATTAAGAAAATTCAGTTTGCTTAAGAGATTGAAGAGTCTTTCAGTTTGATCCAAAATAAATACAGCTCTCCCAGCCAAGAATCATGAATATTATTACAGCATCCTGTCTGATTTTAGCCACTTGAGGAAATTATTATTTAACCAAACATTAAAGTGGCTAAATTAATCTACCAGGCCTTTGTTCTCTGTTACTGGAGACCTAATTCCTTTCAAGCAGCTGTTCCTTCTTGAATGAGGACTGACAGAAAAGAGAGTTTGGGGGCTTGCTTTCTGCACAGTAGTCTTCTGCTAAACATGATAGCTGAGTGTCTATCATCTCCTTCCTTTTAAAAAATATTTATTTATTTATTTGCAAAGAGAGATACAGAGAGAGAGAGAGAGTGAGAGAATGAGAATGGGCATGCCAAGGCCTCCGGCCACTGCAAATGAACTCCAGATGTTTGTACCACCTTGTGCATCTGGCTTTATGTGGATACTGGGGAATTGAACTCCGGGTCCTTAGACTCTGCATTCAAATGCCTTAACCATGAGCCATCTCGGCAGCCCTAGCATCCCCTTCTCTAGGGCAACCACTGAAGTGAATGCACTCGCTTATTTGCCTGTTCCCGCGTCCTTTTCATTTGAGCACTTGTGGCTTTAGGGTGACATGACAGCCTGAGTGGAATTGTGGGTCTGAGTGTATCTTTTGCAGCCACTCCAGAAGCCCCCAGTAGAAAGTGCTGTGAGATTCTGTGAAAACCCCATCTCTAGGTTGTTGGGCCCTAAAAGGCCCAGGCGTGAGACCTAGTGGAACTTCCTGAGCCGAGCTAAAGTTGGCGACCTGTCTCTGGCCAGCTATGACTCAGCAAGATGCCTAATGGCTTCTGGCCTGCTACCTCCAGGTGGCAATTATAATTACCACTTCAATAGTTAAAGTTTACTATTGGCCCTTACCTCTTCCCCCATCCTAAAATCCTCGCCTTCGTCCCCAACATGATATAGGCAACTGCTCAGAGTAATAAAGCGAGTTGTTTCTGCATGGAAAAGACTCAGTGTAGTTTTTCTCTGGTGGCCAGGAGAGGTTTCTGGGTCATCCAATGTTCATCATCCCCTCAACCCCTAGGGAGGAACCAGCAGGCCTGGTCCTTCCCTCGGCGCTACCTGAGCGGGAAGGAGCCCGGCACTAGGTTACCACACCTGGACAACAAATGAGTTAAAACTGAATTGTCAAATCATCCCAGGTATTCCTTTTTTACTTTTTAAAATTATTTTAGAGAGAGACAGACAGACAGAGAGAGAGTGGGGGAAGGGAGAAAGGGAGGTGGGGAGAGAATTGGCACATAGGGGCTTCAGCCTCTGAAATCTAACACCAGACTCTTGTGCCACCTAGTGGACATATGCGACCTTGCACTTGCCTCACCTTTGTGCATCTGGTTTACATGGGATCTGGAGAGTTGAACATGGGTCCTTAGGCTTCATAGGCAAGTGCCTTAACTGCTAAGCCATCTTTCCAGCCCAAGGTATTTCTTTTTATGATATATTTAGCATTGTGTTTACTATTTGTGCAAACTGACTATCCCATAGGCTCCTCAGATATAAAGCAGATGTGGGCTTGGTGTGGAAATCTCATTGGGGTAGTTTAGTCATTGGAACAAGGATGATGCTTCCACAGAGCCTCTGCAGTGTGTGTGCTAGGCTTGTTGTGTCCCAGAAATTACTATTACTATTGTCATTTGCACAAGTTAAAGGTTTGGATCAAAATGGGGTCTGTGTGGGAGCTACTCATGAGGTTTAATTACAAAAGTGTCTCTTTCCCCCAAGGAGAACACATCCTGTTTCCTTTAATCTCTGTTACAAGAGATGACAGTATATATTAACAGAAGGCAAGAATAAATCTTTGGGCTTAAGTGTTAATGATCATCTAATAATAGGATGTGATAGAATTATATTAGAATTACAGAATTGGGCTATTTATTAAGAGTGGCATGCTATCAAATTATAAGCCTCAGAGGACATAGAGATAATTATAGTCATCTGAAAATGCAGAAAGTTAAAATATTTTTGAAAGTCTATTTTATTACTTTGCTTTAAGTTATGACCAAATAAGATTAACTCTGGAAATGTCTATTATGTGGAAAAATATAAATTTTATTAGTGTTTAAATGAGACCTCATCTTCTAATATTTTATGGTAATTTTTTAGAGGTTTTTTGCATGCTTTATGTTTTTTTAAATTTTTATTTATTTTGAAACAGAGGGAGAAAGGGAGAGAGAGAAAGGGGGGGACAACAGTTGCATCAGGGTCTTCAGATGCTGCGAACAAGCTCCAGATGTTTGTACCTCCTTGTGTGCATGTACGACAGTATTTACTTGTGCCACTGTGCATCTGGCTTATGAGGAACCTGGGGATTCAAACATTAGTTCTTAGACTTTGCAGGCAAGCACCTTAACTGCTAAGCTATCTTTCCAGCTCTGATGTTTTCTATTATGCATAAAGATGCTAAAGCCATATTAACAAAATAAAAATCAATATACTTTAAAAAACTATTTTATTTATTTAATTACAAGCAGAGAGAGAAAGAGAGGGGGAGAGAAAGAAGGGGCATGCCAGGACCTCTAGCCACTGCAAATGAACTCCAGATGCATGTGTCACCTTGTGCATCTGGCTTATATGGGTACTGGGGAATCAAACCTGGGTCGTTAGGCTTTGCAGGCAAAAGCCTTAACCACTGCCCCATCTCTCTGGCCCAGAAATCAATATACTTTTTGAAATGCTAAATTCTTAAAGATTATTAGCTGCCATTATTTATTCCTTAATGGCTCTTTGCAAAGCATATTATGAAATCTGTTAGCTTAAGAAGTTACAGATGTGTCTGTGATTACTTGAGAGAAGGGTGGAGTAACTGGGCTCCCATCTTACTTGAGCCTCTTAACTGCCCCAAGAGCTTCCTTTGCAAATGAAGCTGGCCCCCTCATTGATCAAATTAAGTAAGTTTCCTGCGTGTTCCTGGACCACATCCCAATTACCTTGATCTATTCATCATTTTCATCATCTCCAATCATTCTGAGCCCCCCATTATTTGAGTGTTTTCAATTTTCTTTCTTGGTTTCTTTAAGATTGTCTAAGTATAGCTTGTATAGTCTCTCTAATTCCCTCCCCCCACCACAAAAAGTAAAATTCTTGAAAAATGTCCTACTTAGTTTAATTTATTTGTAATCTCTCAGCTCGTGAATCTTGGCCTCATTTCCCACCATTTTACCAAGCTCATTCTTAATTACCGAGTGCAGCAGGCACTTGTATTCCTGTCGTTGTCCTCGTAAATACACGAATGCGATTCCACAGACATGCAGCCCTGGTCTGGCTGCAATCCTTAGCTTCAGTAGCACTCATCACAAGGGAGATGCTCTTGCTCACTTTAGATTGCAGGTTGACACTTCCTCGGCCTGAGCCGCAGTTCTAAGACCATAACAGGAACGCCTACCCAAAGTCTGTTACCCAAGTATTTCCTGTATCTGGTTAATTTGCAGTTATTATGCTGCTACTCAAGTTTCCTAATTGTTATGTCTTAATAAGTATATAAATTTATAGTAATTATGTAAATATGATATAGAGGGCCATTCAGCACAACAGACAATTATAGTGACATATTTTGCTTAACTCTCTTGTTTATAATGTCATATTGTTTAAAGATACTAAGATTCGATTCATGTGGTTTGGATGTTGGCATTAAAAATAATTTGTCCCAGACTTATAGTCTTACTGTTACAGGATGCCAGGATTCTGTCAAATACTGCATAGGTTCCTTGACCTGTTCCTTGTATATAAGAGAGTATCATTGCTGTAATAATTAACAGGGCAAAACAACAGTTGTATTTCAGTGTCCTGACAGGGAGTGGTAAATACTGGATGATAAATGTTTACTGAGTCACAAAACTTACAGATCCATTTTTATGACATTGCTGGAGAAGAATATGCTTGAAAGAGCCCTTGAGAAAGCTTTTGGAACCATAAAAAGCATTTCACATGGTTTAAAAAATGGGTATTATTTTTACGTAAGTTCCCTAAATCTTGAAGCTAGATGTGAACTCAGAAACTAATGTCAGATTTCTATACCTATGAGGTCTTTGGAGCAGCCTATGCCACAAGAGCCCAAGGAGATTAACAGTGAGGAATTTGGAAGGATGCTCTCGCTCTTGCTCTGTGTAGTCCTGAGAGGGCAAGCAAGGCCATCCCTGTGGCTTTGCAAAGAAGAGATTTGTGAGGAAAGTCTCCTCCCTGCTGGCGGTGCCTGGGGCTGCATACTCAAGATGGCCTGGAATACCAAGAGAAAAGACGCATGAAGAAAGAATATGTGAAAAGAGACCCTACAATGACCTCAGAAAAATAACTTCAGCATGGATAAACCTAGTCAGGCCTGAGGGAAGAAGAAGATATGTTTGAAAAAATGTTGGTGGGGGTTAATTTTGAAGTAAATGGTAGCAAATCATATTACTGAAATAGGGCTTATTAAGTGAAGCTGACAGACAAGTGATGGAATCTTGCCAAGGGGTCACTTATATATCTTCTAACGAGAAAGGGTTCTTCTCTCAGAGTGCAATCTGGAGTCTGTTATTAGAAAGATAACTGTAAATTATTTAACTCATAAAATACTGAGACTTATTAATAAACTGGTTTTAATTGCCCTGACACCTCTTTTAAAAATATTTTCATGGGCTGGAGAGGTGGCTTAGCGGTTAAGCGCTTGCCTGTGAAGCCTAAGGACCCCGGTTCGAGGCTCGGTTCCCCAGGTCCCACGTTAGCCAGATGCACAAGGGGGCGCACGCGTCTGGAGTTCGTTTGCAGAGGCTGGAAGCCCTGGCGCGCCCATTCTCTCTCTCTCCCTCTATCTGACTTTCTCTCTGTGTCTGTCGCTCTCAAAATAAATAAATAAATAAATAAAATTAAAATAAAATATTTTCATTTATCTATTTGAGATAGAGAGAGTGAAAAAAGGAAGGATGGAGGGAAGGAAGGAGGGAGAAAAAGGGGGGAGATTCAAGTAGGCTAGGGGCCTTCTGCTGCTGAAAACTCCAGACACATGCACCACTTTGTGCAATTGTCTTTATATGGGTACTAGAAAAGCAATCCAGGCGATCAGGCTTTGCAAGCAAACACCTCTAACCACTGAGTGAGTCATCTCTCCAGGTCTTGTCTTGACACTTCTTAAAACTCCATGAATTTTATTATTGACAATAATATCATCTTGCATGGCATACTTTTCCCTAGTCAAATGGATATAATGTTAAGTTTAGAGGATTTGGAGCTTAACTTTTAAGCAATCTACAGGTAGATTGCAATGCCAATTCTAGAATATATAAAAAATGAGGAATAAATAAAAATCCCAGCCCTTAGAAATAGCAAAATTGTGGTTTCAGGTCTTACCAGCACTAGGGAAATAACATTTAAGAAATACTTACATAATACTGCCTAACAAACCCTGGGACTTGAGAAAGCATGGACTTAAGTCTCTAGGGAAACAAAAAGTCTTCATCTTTCAGAGAACCCATCACCTCTGCAACCATGTTCCTTCGAAGAAGGGAAGGGAATGATGTCTTCACTTATTGGGACCTGCCATTTGCTTCATCACATGTCAGCCTCAATCTAGTTGAACAATTCTCTGAGGTGGTACTTAACTGAAGATGCCTTTCCTTTGGATGTTCTTGTAAATCGTTGTCCTGCTTCTCTGGTTACTGATTTTCATGTACAATACTGTTTTCTTTTGTTATTTATTTATGTGTTTATTTACATGTATGTGTCTGTGTGTGCACACGCACATGTATTAGTTTTCTGTTTGTAATTACTAAAGCTGCTTCTCAGGTATAGAGAAAAGCCATCACTAATTTGCATCTGGCATTGCTGAAACTTTTTTTTTTAAACTTCATCTATTTAACTGGGAGAGAGGAGAGGAAGGGAGAGTGTAGGCGCACCAGGGTCTCTTGCCACTGCAAACGAACTCCAGACACATGTGCCACTTTTCGTAGCCCCTGGGAAACTGAACCCAGGTTGTCCAGCTTGGTTAACAAACACCTTTAACTGCCGAGCCAGCTTTCCTGCCCTAACTGAAACTTTTGATGCATTTTTAAAAAATTTTTTGGAAATTTGGTTGCTCTTGCCCTGTCAGGTGGATTCATATCCTTCTTTTATTTTCTATTAGCCCAGTGGGTGTGGGGGGAATGCCATAGATTGGTAAAGTTCTCCCTCAGTTCTATGAAGGGTCTTTAATGGACCCCTCTTAGATATCTCATAGACACATTAAAATGTTCCACTGTAAATGAGACCTCCATAGCACTTGAGACTCTGAGAACCTGTAGAGGAGAAGGCAGAGAGAATGGAAGAGCTGGAGAAAGGGCTGAAGTAGTGTGGAATGTGTCTTCTGCCATGCCGTGGCCATTGCATTCTTTATAAAAAATATTTAATTTAATTTAATTTAATTTAATTGACAGAGAAAGAGGGAGAGAGAGAGAGAATGGGCACATCAGGGCCTCCAGCCACTGCAAACGAACTCCAATTGCGTGTGCCACCTTGTGCATCTGGCTAACGTGGGTTCTGGGAATCAAACCTGAGCCCTTTGGCTTTGCAGGCAAATGCTTTAACTGCTAAGCCATCACTCCAGCTCCACCATGGCATTCTTAAACTCTCAGCAGACTCGATTCCCTGCTCAAGGTTGGACCCATCCACAGGGAAGGGCTGAGGCTTCACAGGTGGTTGATCGTTGCTCCTATAAGCCATCTTAAATGTGTCAAGTCACCAAGAACAAAACAAAACAAAAATATACAGACATGATCATAAAACGTTGGGTGGTTCGGAAAAGGAACAAAATGAGCAGGAAATGTGTAGGGGATAAGACGGTGGTGTAATAAGGCACAATGATAATAAAAATATGAAATATGATATGAAAATATCATAATAAACAAATTACATTGTTATGCACATTTATCTATGTCTTAGCAAAGGTGTGTGATTTGCTGTGCTTCAGTTGCATTTTAAAGGTATAAATCCATTTCTATGGAGAAGAATCAGGTTTGGAACGGAATTTAGAGAAAGCTGTTTAAATAATTACATAGGACCTGTTTTCCTTCTTGTGCACGGTTGTGATTCTCCCCTCCATCCATCCAGGGAAATAGGAAAAGAAAACATCACACTTCATTAAAATCCTTGGAAATGAGCTCTTAAGTGGGTTTAAATAGCATCACATTCATCTCCCTTGGGCCGTTTTGCCAGTGTCCAGTTTTGGGATCTTTATCCCAACATTTGGTTTTCCTTTGGGTTCTAACTGCTTTCTATTAAGGTATTTGGGACTCTATCCAGAAAAAAATTTTGCATTATTGGTCTCCCTTTCTCGGAGAAACATTTTCCAGTGTTCTCATGATACTCTGAGGCATAAGCCAGTCAGTAGAAACTGACCGAATGGTTTCTATAGAGGCAAGGTAGGGGGCACAATGATCTCCATCTCCCCGTGCAGGGTGGTATGCTATATTGCTTGCATACGTGAGTGGTTTGTGCAACAGATCTTGTGTGAGTTGTTGGTTAAGAATTGGTGCAATGTAGACCAAAAGGGGAATTTCAACCTTGTAGTTTTTATTGATTTATTTTTATTTATTTATGTGCAAGCAGAGAGAGAGAGAGAGAGAGAGAGAGAGAGAGAGAGAGAGAGAGAGAGAGAGAGAAGAGAAACAGACAGAGAGAATGGGCAAACCAGGGCCTCCAGCCACTGCAAATGAACTCCAGGTGCATGTGCCACTGTGTGCATCTGGCTTACATGGGTTCTGGGGAGTTGAACCTGGGTCCTTAGGCTTTAGTAGTCAAGCACCTTAGTGACTAAGCCATCTCTCCAGCCCAAAACTCGTTGTTTCTTTTTGATTTTGAACAATTCAATGTGCAACAGATGTCTTCACTAACTGTCCTTCTGTGGTTCTGGCCGTTCATTTCTGATTCCTTTTTGACTTCCCGTGTTTATTTTTTCACTCCTTTCCTTTTAAGTATGCCTCTGCGTACTCTGTGTTTGGATGGCCTCATGTGCAGGCATCGACGGCTTCCCGCAGCATGCTCTCTGCTGTCCACGATTCTGCTAGGCTTCACCTGAGTGTCTGCCCAATTGCCTAATGCGATTTTCATGTGCGTGTTCCACCTCCACGGAGCAGGTTCCTCTGTCCTCGCGGGCTCCTTCTGCCTCGTTGAGAGTGCTGTCTTCTTTACAGGCCAGGATTTACATGCAAGGCTTTTGCTTAAAAATACACTTCAGTAGTTGTTATATTTCCTTCCTTTACAAACCTATCAATTACACCATTTTTTTCAATTATATGTCACAAATGTAATTGTATCTTAATATAACTTCACCTCCAGTGTATTTTGTTGAAAGATCATTTCACGCAAATAAAGTCTGTTTGATATTCCTTTATGCTTTTCACAATGTTCCTGAGGAAATTCAAACTTCTAGCTTAACCCAATAGATACACTCCTGGTCCTACATCCAGCCACACATCCATCCATATTTGCTATTTTCTTGGAAAATTCCATTTTCTGTTAAGATAGGTCTCTTCTTGTACTAGCCTGAGAAGTAATTTTTATTTATTTATGTATTTACTTTTGGTTTGCATTCTGGATTGCTTACCAAAAGTGTTGAATTCCAGTGAGTTATTTTCCTTTGTTATTGCTGTGATACTATTATTCTATCAGTTAATGTTAATGTGACAGGTTCAGTTTTTAAAAATTTAAACCAGGTTTGTATCCCTTTCCAAGAATGACCACTTACTACAGGGTTTGACTTATCTATAGTAACCATGTGATTTGGACATGACATGAGTCCGTGTTCAGGTTACTGCCTATTTTTTGTTTCTTAAACTGTTCTTACCTAGTTTGATATCCAGTTGTAATTGCCTTGTAGATAATTTCAGGAATGGAAACATTTCTGCCCCCTGATTCTTTTGTCCACCTATTTTGCTATTTGGGTATAGTATTTTCTTTGTGGCATTGTAATGTGTTTTTAACTTTTTATTAAAATTACACAGTGCTCATATAAAAAGTATAAGACTTTCTTCAGCCAGTTTCAAAAAGCTAAACATGTTTCTGAATTGTATGTATTATTGAAATTTTTGTGTCTGTGGAATAGATAGACTCTTTTTATATTTTAGTTATTTATTTCTTTGAGAGTTGGAAGGGAGGGAGGGAAAGAGGAAGAGGCAGAGAGAGGGTGAGTGAATGAGAGAGAGAGAGAGAGAGAGAGACATACTGAGCACACCAGGACCTGCAGTCACGGCAAATGAACCTCAGCTGCATGCATCACCTTGTGCATCTGGTTTACATGGGTACTGGGGAATTGAACCTGGGTCTTTTGGTTTTTCAGTCAAGAACCTTAACCACTAAGTAATCTTTCCAGCCCAGATTCCTTTTAATAAGAATTTTGCTTTACCCACAATACAATTTCTTTTTAATTGTAAACATTTCTAATTTGTGTTGTTCTTTCTTCTTGATAAATTTCACCAGTATAGTCTCTTTTATTGACGGAGAACCATAACAATGCATACATTTTAAAGTCTTCTGTTATATCTTTGCTGTACATTCCATGAATACTAGCTTTATTATACCCAAAGATTCATTACTTCTTTCTATAATTGTATATTATATACATATCCTATAATTATATCTTAATAGGCATTAATATATGAATATCCATTATATCCTAATATCCATTAATACTATTTTTATTATATTCTTTTGCATACTTTGGCTTTATTCTTATTATTTCCCTTATGGCCCAATTCAGTGTTATATTTATGAACACTATTCATTCACGTTATTTTTTAATGCAGACAGAAGTATTATTAGGGCGGAGAACACAAGTATAAGGGACGTGCTACAGGGAAAAGAGGGCTCCTGGAGTGAGAGTGCTCAAGAGACCACGTTGACTTTTACAGTCAGTTTAGTTGAGTGCATTTCTGTGTCCTGTTTTGTGATTTCTCATTGTTCCTCTTTATTTTGAGTAGTTTTATTTTTGATAGTATTTTCTCCTTTTTTGATTTTTTATCTTGTTTATTTTCCTTTTTGAGGTTTGCAGTTTATATATCATATTTCATTAGTTTGATGAATATGCACAAATGCTCTCCACTCAATTAGAACATACAAAATTATAAAAAAGTGTTAGGAATGTAAAAAGGCACATGACTCAGATTCATATACAACAAGAGAATAAGTAGAAAATATGCAGTGTAAGGATAAGAATAAATTTGTAAATATCCTAGAAAAAATAATTATCAAATATGTACTTAAATAATCTTCATATGCTTGTAGACACATAATTGAACAGCAATTAAAATTTACATATAAAAATATCAGCAGGCTCAGACAATCTTCTGTGTGTATGGCAGAGTATTTTGTGTGATTCAAAAATTTGTTGAGTAAGCCCATTATATACATGTGCGAAAATGTCAAAAATGGAAAAAACAAAAAAAGTCTTGGTAGGGCTAACAATATTTTGCAGGTTAATATATACACACAGTAGAACTTAGTAAAAGTGATTTTATTTGATAATTTCAATGTCTTCCTAATTTACATTGAAGACATTACTGTGACTTAGTGGGGAATGAAGGGATATTTTCAACAAGTTATTGCAAATCAATTGAGGATGTATGGAAAAATGAATCTTGACTCTTGTTTGTACCATATACAAAATTTATTGAGAATTTCAATGGCTCAGGAATCCAGTCTTGACTGGTAAAACAATAAAGCATTTAGCTGATAACAGGAAAAAAAAAAAAAAAAAAAAAAATTTACTTTAGGATTGAAAAGAATTTAACAGTACCCAAAGCCAAATAACAAAATATTGGAATCATTGACTTACTGAAATTGTAATCTATGTACAATGTTCAGAGAGCTTAAGGGAATCTACACATAGAGAGGCCATTGCTCAGGATGTGACTTACACAGGGATGTGCGTATCCGAACATGTAAGGATTTCTAAAGTCACCAAGAGTGATAGAGATCTCCTAACACAATAACAGTACTCAGCAGGAGCAATGGAGATCTAATGTGACACCAGCACGTAGCCCAAAGACATCCCCTAAGGCAGGAGCAGCCCTCAGTGGGGGGCGGTGTGATAGAGATCCAACACAATGACAACGCTCTATAAGCTCGATAGAGATCAAATGCCATAACAGCCCTCAACAAGAATGACAGCGATAGTCTAACACAAAGAGAACACTCAGCGGGCGTCACAGAGACCTCTGCTGCAGTAGCCATGATACAGGGTAGTGAGTGGTACATTACAGAAAAAGATACCCAAGCAATAATTTAAAAAAAAATATGTATTTCCTCAGTCATTGAGTATACGAAGAATCAAAACTAGAATGTGACTTCACTACCCGACAAACTTGCGTAACTAAAAAGAAGAAAACAGAACCCAAACTACTAATCACTGGCTGCATGAGAAAGAACTGGAATTATTGTGTACTCCTGATACAGTGTCCATCAGTAAAGCCACATTTTCCCCCTTTGAAATTATTTTTATATATATTTCTTAGAGAGAGAGAAGGAGAGAATGGGTGTGCCAGGTCCTCTAGCCACTGCAAATGAACTCCAGACGCATGCGCCACCTTGTGCATCTGGCTTATGTGGGACCGGGAGAATTGAACCTGGGTCCTTAGGCTTTGCAGGCAGGTGCCTTATCTGCTAAGCCATCTCTCCAGCCCAGTAAAGTTACGTTTTTAAACTGGCAATGTTGACTGAAACTGCCACATGCATTCCTGGAACTACGCTCCCAGTTACGTAGTCAACAAGAACAGGTGCATATTTTCACAAAAGGACGTGTACAAGAACTTTCACTATTTCACTTTTGGAATGTCCTCCTCATGGGAAGTGCACCAATTGGGTAAACAGACACATGGTGGCAAGTCATGGGTAAATTTTGTCATTCTCTGTAGTAATGAAAAAAATGCTAGAAACCTGTGCAACAGGTTGGTTATTTGTTTATTTTTTATTTTAGAGAGAGAATTGGCGTGCCAGGGCCTCAGTCACTGCCATTCAACTCAAGATGCTTGTGTTGCCTAGTGGGCGTGTGTGACCTTGTGCTTGCCTCACCTTTGTGCATCTGGCTTACATGGGATCTGGAGAGTTTAACATGGGTCCTTAGGCTTCGCAGGCAAGTGCTTTAACTGCTAAGCCAGCTCTCCAGCCCAGGTAGGTAATTTTTAAGACTTTTTTTATTTTTGTTTCTTGTGCACTATGGGGAATTGAACCCAGGGTCTTGCACACATGAGGCAAAGGTGTGTGCCACCAAGGCACATCTTCAGCTCTCCCTGTCTAGATCAGTGCTGATAATCTTGGGATGAAGTGGGTTAAGATAGTGACAGGAGATCATGAAGGTGGTCTCTGACATGTGTGTGGTATTCTGTTTCTAGTTCCCTGTGACAGGTGCATAAGTTTATTTATTTTGTAAGAATTCATTGAGCTGATGCTAAGATGGTCACATTTCACTATTTTTGATTGCCTATAAAATTTCCCAAAACTCTTTTCTGTTATGTGTTATATGAAGCAGGTACGCTTTTCAGCTCACCTCCTCTGCTGTATTTCCAGACACTAAAGCTCACTTTATGCCCTATTTTCCTATGTTTCCATGACAAAGATCTAGAAAAAAAAAGTGCTTTACGAACATGGTCAATCATACATCAGAAGACACCCGAGAGTTTTCAATGTGAATTTATACTCTCGGGCAGAACTGGGGCATCTGTAGTTAACCTTCTCCAGGTAAAATTTCATATGTAGTCAGATTTTTGGAACCTCAGGTTTAAACTATTCAAATAAGTCCCCAGAGAGATTCATCAGGAATAATATTAATTTATAATTAAGCATGTGAAAATCAGCTTGATAAACATCTTACCTTGGTTATTTCATGCCTGCACGCTGATTGGCCTCCATAGTGAATGGATAAAACTTAGCTTATTTTGATAGCTTCATCCTAATGACTCAGAACCTGCTTTTAGAAAATGGTAAATTGCAATCAAATTAAATTGTGCAATCTCTTCAAGCCATGGCTATGACATATGTAACTGGAATATCAAACTTGTTGCTTGTGCTCACTTTAAGAATTAAAATAGATGGAAATGAACTTAGCCTCTTGTAATGTCCGGCACATCATCCATTTGTTGAGTGAATTTCTAGGATCTCTGTAAGAGTAAGAATGTTGCTCAGTAAATTGGGATTTCAGCTCTCTGAGAATAGTCATCGGAATACCACGTTGATGCAACTCCTCACTGGTGCCAGGCATGCTCTTTGGCTGTGTGTTTCAGCAGTGGTCACGAAGTTACATTCACCAGCCATGGTCTCTTTACGTGTCTGGTTTTTATTATCACCGTTCTTTTGTTAAACTGCTGGCTGGTCTGAAGTATATGGCCATCACAAAACTACCCATTCCAAGTACAAAATTACATCTCCCTAGTTTTTCCTAGCCTCATGATGTAACCAATGAGCAAACTAGCCACAGGTAATTGAACAAAGTCAGATAATTGGTAGGCAATGTTCCACTCACTCAGAAGACCAATTTGGTCACATCTCCTTAATTTTCCAATTAATCACTTCAGTACCCAACTTCCTTATTTATCAGGAGACTGAGAGTCTGCCTCTTGGGATTTTCCCCCTTACCCTTAATTTGTCCAAGAATGTCACATAGCGCCGTGGCCATTCATACTTTTGCACCCACAAGAGAGAATTCTGGGTCTTCCTCTCCACATCCCCTGCTGCGGGTGTGGCTTTGGGGGCTTGTCCTGCGCCCTCACAGGATGAGGATGAAAACTCACTGGTGACATGAGACCAAGACGACCCAGGTTCCCACCATCGTGATTCTTTGAGTGTGGAGAATCTATTAGAGTTGAGCTTTTCTCTGATTTTTAAAATTTTTTGTTTTTATTTTTATTTATTTATTTGAGAGCGACAGACAGAGAAAGAGACATTGAGAGAGGTGGGGGGAGAGAGAGGGAGGGAGAGAGAACGGCATGCCAGGGCCTCCAGCCACTGCAAACGAACTCCAGACACGTGCGGCCCCTTGTGCATCTGGCTAACGTGGGTCCTGGGGAACCGAGCCTCGAACCGGGGTCCTTAGGCTTCACAGGCAAGCACTTAACCACTAAGCCATCTCTCCAGCCCCTTTCCTCTGACTTTTAGTGCCCAAACATTTTACACTCCTTATGAGCTGGTTCTTGTAGTTCCAGGTAAATGCAGAATCAGTTATAGTGTCCTTGTCACGTTACAGGCCCAACGTCCCTGGTCCCTTTTTCTTGACAGGACTCTACTTCCTTGGGCATCAGTGATACGTGTGCAGCCTTCTATGAGGGGACCTCCCTCAGCTTTAGAACTCAGAAACAAATGCTGCTGGTACACCACACTTTGTGCTCTGCAGTTTGCTGCTTCCTGCTCCTAAACCCATCTTTTCTCAGAATGATTGGCAGGGGCACCATGGAGACGCTCTCTCAGGCAAACCTCTCTATCCACCTGGAGGACCTCAGTTCCCTCGTTTGACGCGCTGGATGGAATTCTCCAGTCAGTACTTTCATACCTGGGATTTTAGGTTTAAATTACGCCACCTGTGGGACAATATTGACACTGCAGTCAGGATGAACATCACTTGGTTTAGACCAGCCTTCTTAAACTTTTTCATTTATAACCCCTTTTTGAGATTTTTTAAAGATTTATTTTATTGATTTTATTTATTTATTTATTTATTTTGGTTTTTTGACGTAGGCTTTTACTCCAGTCCAAGCTGACATGAAATTCACTATGTAGTCTTAGGGTGGTCTTGAACTTACGGTGATCCTCCTACATCTGCCTCCCGAGAACTGGGATTAAAGGCGTGCGCCACCGCCCAGCTTATTTTTTTATGTGTGTGTGTGTGTGTGTGTGTGAGAGAGAGAGAGAGAGAGAGAGAGAGAGAGAGAGAGAGAGAGAGAGGGAGGGAGAGAGAGAGAGAGAGGGAGAGGGGGGCTTGCCAGGGCCTCAGCCACTGCAATCACACTATAGACGCTTGTGCCACCTAGTGAGCATGTGCGACCTTGCACGTGCCTCACCTTTGTGCGTCTGGGTTACGCGGGATGTGGAGAGTTGAACAGGAGTCCTTAGGCTCCGCAGGCAAGCGCCTTAACTGCTAAGCCATCTCTCCAGCCCTGTTTGAGTATTTTCACATGACCCTATAGGTGTACGAAATTTATACAGAAGGCTAGAAAGCACAGTTAGTAAAGTGATTTCTAAGCAAGCAAGAAGACATGAGTCCAATCTCCAAAAAAAAAACAAAAGCCAAGTGTTGTGGTGCACACTTATAACCCCAGACCTAGTGAGGCAAAGACAAGCACCTCCCTCTGGCTCAGTGGCCAGGTAGGCCAGCCTAACTGGTGTGCTCCCAGTTCACGAGAGACCCCATCTCAAAAAAATACAAAGTGGACTGTGGCTGAATGATGAAACCTGAGGCTGGCCACTGTGCCTCACCACACAAGCATGCACAGGTACATTCATGCAACCACGCACACAACAACACGCACGCACACGCACACACACACACATACACACATACACAAGTATGCCCATCAAACATTTGATGATAATAAATTGTAAAGGAATTTATTTTAAAACAGTTCATAATATAATTCTTACCATTTATTTAAGCAAGTTTGTATCTAACAAGATGGATGTGCTCATTTACCTTTAAATGATGAATTAAATCTTGGGTGGATATTTACTACTGGAGGACATACAGAATCTCCAACTGTTTTAGAGTTGACTGATATTTTGATTTGATTTTATGATCATCAATGCTGAGACTGTCATTTTAAAATATATTTTAAAAAATGTATTAACTTGAAGCATGTGTGAATGGGTGTGTCAGGACCTCTTACTGCCCTAAACGAACACCAGACGCTTGTGCTACTTTTTGTGTCTGGCGTACATGGATGCCTTGGGAGTTACACCCAGGCTGTCAGGCTTTCCTGACAAGTGCCTTTAACCACTGAGCAACTTTCCTAGCTCCCTGCCCTGACTCTGTGAATGCCACTTTGCATAAATACATAGTACAAAATAGCAGAAATATATCTATAGCTATTTGAGAAATAGTCAGAAATTCTTTGCTAATCTCAAACCAAAATGCATTTAATGATATTTAAAAGTAAAATGCAAAGGGGCTGGAGAAATGGCTTAGCGGTTAAGGCGCTTGACTGCAAAGTCTAAGGATCTAGGTTCAATTCTCCAGGTCCCATGTAAGCCAGATGCACAAGGCAGCACATGCATCTGGAGTTTGTTTGCAGTGGCTAGGGGCTCTGATGCACTCAATCTCTCTCTCTCTCTCTCTGTATGTCTCTAATAAATAAATAAATATAAATATTTTGTTTTAAAAATAGTGAAACTCAAGTCAGTAACTCAAATAGCAATTTTTACAATCACTTAAGCATTTAAATAAAATAGAGTCCAAAGGCACACGATTTTATGCTTATATGCTGAGGAATGACAGCAACAAAATATTGGGTAATTTTTGTTTTCCATCCTTAGGCACCAGAGAAATGCAAATAGAGATTGCTTTGAGATTATATCTCATGCCAGTCACAATGGCTACCATCAAGAAAGCCAAGGAATAAATGCTGCTAAGGATATGAAGAGGAACTTATTTACTGCCTGGTGGGAGTGTGAACTTTGTATAGCCCTTGTGGAAATCAATAAGGACATTTTTCAGACACTGAACAAAGAACTATTATAGCACCCAGCTAGACCGATCATGAGTCCTTGAGCCATATATACAGAGATATTTGAACATACATGCTTATGTCTATGCTACTTACATTAGAGAGCGTCACAAAATTTGTGTGATAAAAGAGCAGAAGTGGGTTGGAGAGATGGCTTAGCAGTTACGGCGGTTGCCTGTGAAACCTAAGGACCCATGTTTGATTCCCCAGGACCCATGTAAGCCAGATGCACAAGGTGGCACATGCATCTGAAGTTTGTTTGCAATGGCTGGAGGCATTGGAGCATCCATCCTCTCTCTCTATCTGTCTCTTACTCTTTCTTTCTTTCTCCCTCCCTCTCAAATAAATAAATGAATAAATAAATAGTTTTTTCAAAGAAAGCAGAAGTGAGTACAACTGAGAGAAGAAAGGGAGCCAAGTGGAGTATGTGCATGAGCAGCAGGGGATGAGCAAATGAGAGCAAAGCGTAATTTCATACGTAATGATATATATATATACATATACCATGTCGAAACCCATTACATTGTAAGAGAAACTAAACAAATGAAAACAAACTTAATAAAGAGAAATTTATCAGGCTCGGGAGATGGCTCAGGGGGCGAGGTGCCACTGTGCATGCATGGCGACCTGGTTCACATAGATGCCAATGTCACGGTGTGGATCTGCCATCCCAGTGTGGGGAAGCAGGGACAGGGAGCCCCTGGGACTCGCTGGCCAGCTGGGCTAGGTGGATGGGGAGCTCTAGGGTTAGTGGGAGATGCTGTTTGAAAGACCCAGTTGCAGAGCACTTGAGGAAGACACTTGGCATTGACCTTTGGCCTCCGTGCACACAAGCCCACCTGTGTGCACGCCTTCACATGCACACACACACATACACACACACACACACACACACACACATGCTTGCACACCATTCTCATTTATAAATGCAAAGAAAAGCAGCTGATTAAGCACATTGTAGAATGTTGTCTTAAATACAGTTTCAATAAACTTTAGGAGTTAATACTAAAATGTCTATTTTCTCTAGTTGAATCATTTTTTTTTCTGCAAGAACAGGAAACTTCATGTAACAATAAAAAGCAGCGTGCTTTGTGCCAGTCAGTTGTCTCGAATCTGCTGCGGTGGCCTCAGGCAGCACTTGGTAGGGTGAAGACTCCGCGACGCCCAGCGGGTTGCGTGCCCGGCCGCGGCGGCGATGGGCTTGGGCGGGGGACACAGCGCTAGACGCACCTGGGATTCATTTCATCTTAATTTTAACTTTTGGTTGTTGCTGATTTCTTGTCTTTGTTTTTTATGCAACACCTACATTCAGGGATGTGGCCCCATATGTGGTCCCAAGTCACAGCGCAGGCTGTGGTTTAGACAGTGGCTCTCTGATCATTACCACGGGCTTTACAGGAGATCGAGCACCTTGGTGGAACCGTGCAGTAACTTCTTGGGACCTCATCTCACAGCTACTGAATTAGAAACTTTGTTTTATTAAAAATATATTTTAAATATTTTTTATTATTTACTAGTGAGAGAGACAGAGAGAGCCTGCCAGGGCCTCTAGCCACTGCAAACAAACTCCAGATGCATGTGCCGCCTAGTGCATCTGGCTTTACGTGGGTTCTGGGGAATCGCACCTGGGTCTTTTGGTTCTGCTGGCAAATGCCTTCACTGCTGAGCCATCTCTCCAGCCCTGAATTAGAAACGTTGGAGGTAGACTGTGCTTAAATGAATTTGGGAGATTGTGGTCAAAAAAGCACAGCTTGGGTGCTGGGGAGACGACTCAGTAGGAACTAGGGCTTGCACAAACATGAGGATCCAGCACCCGTGTGGAAAAGCAGACACGGTTCTGCGTACCATTAATCCTGGTGCTGAGGGGAAGGGAGACAGGATGTCGCCTGGGCTATCTGGTCAGCCAGTCTAACTAAAAAGGGTAAGCCCCAGTGAGAGCCCCGTGTCCAGTAAGGTAGAAAGTGGGAGAAGAGGACACGCACCACTGTGCATGCATGTGCACACACACCACACACACACACACCTCACACACACACACCTCACACACACACACACACACACACACACACCTCACACACACACACCCACCACACACACACACACACCTCACACACACACACACACCACACACACACCACACACACACACACACCTCACACACACACCACACACACACACCACACACACACACCTCACACGCACACACACACACCACACACACACACACACCTCACACACACACACGCACCACACACACACACCACACACACCTCATACACACACACCACACACACACACCTCACACACACACCACACACACACACACCTCACACACACACCTCACACACACACACACACCACACACACACCACACACACAAACACACACCACACACACACACCTCACACACACCACACACACACACCACACACACACACCTCACACGCACACACACACACCACACACACACACACCTCACACGCACACACACCACACACACACACAACACACACACACCTCACACACACCACACACACACACCACACACACACACCTCACACGCACACACACACACCACACACACACACACCTCACACACACACACACCTCACACACACACACACCTCACACACACACACACCACACACACACACCACACACACACACACACCTCACACACACACACACCACACACACACACCTCACACACACACACACACACCTCACACACACACACCACACACACACACACACCTCACACACACACACACCTCACACACACACACACCACACACACACCACACACACAAACACACACCACACACACACACCTCACACACACACACACACCTCACACACACACACACCACACACACACACCTCACACACACACACCACACACACACACACCTCACACACACACACACACACCACACACACACACATACACACACACACACACACACACACACCAAAACAGCAAATTTTAGGGCTGGAGTGATGGCTCAGTGATTAAAGGTGCTAGCCTGTGAGGCCCAAGAACCCAAGTTTGATTCCCTAGAACCCACATAAAGCCAGATGCACAGAGTGATGCACGCATCTGGAGTTCATTTACAGTGGCTGGAGGTCCTGTCGCACCCATTCTCTCTCTCCTTTGCCTGTTTCTCACACTTTCTCTCTAATCAATCAATCAATCAAACATAAAAATAGCAAAGTTTGGGAGTCATTGGTCTAGAGATAACAATAATTGCTTTGCACTGGGCGAAGAGCTGACGCCTTCATTCTTGTCGCTGTCTTCCGAGTGCTAACAACGCTACTTCACATATACGTGGAGCAGTTTGTGGAAAACTGTGGTATAAATGGGCTTTCCTCAGAGGAGCGAGCTTGCTTTCTTTTCTTTTCTTTTCTTTTCTTTTCTTTTCTTTTCTTTTCTTTTCTTTTCTTTTCTTTTCTTTTCTTTTCTTTTCTTTTCTTTTCTTTTCTTTTCTTTTCTTTTCTTTTCTTTCTTTTCTTTCTTTCTTTCTTTCTTTCTTTCTTTCTTTCTTTCTTTCTTTCTTTCTTTCTTTATTTCTTTCCTTTGGCTTTTTTTTGAGGTAGGGTTTCACTCTGGCCCAGCCTGACCTAGAATTCACTATGGAGTCTCAGGGTGGCCTCGAACTCATGGTGGTCCTCCTACCGCTGCCTCCTGAGTGCTGGGATTAAAGGCGTGCGTCACCATGCTCGTCCGAGGAGCTTTCTTTATTTCAGCCCCCTGACAGTTCTATGTGGAGGTTCCACGGCTCCATCTGACATATGCAGGAAGACAGGGAGATTCAGAGACTCCCTGGCACATTGCCCCTTGGGTCGGGGAGTCTCCAGGCAGTCTGGCTTCTTCATTTTGTTTGGCATCTTCCTGTGCTTGTTTTGTTCTGGGGCGGGTTTGCTTCTTCTGACGTAAGCAGACCTGGTCGGAATGGAAACTTTCCATCTGCCAGTCTAGCAAGAAACAACTGGGAGCCCTCATTATGAACAGGTTGACAGGACTAGCCTATGCTAGGTTATTTTTTAAACCTTTCAATATGTATGTTGATTTTTTGTAATCAAAAGATTGCATACTTAGACACCCCCACTACCCCGCCCCAATTCTGCTGAGATTCTTTGGTGGGGTAATTGGTGTTCATTGTGGGGACCAAGAGGCCACAGTCTGTCTCTGCAGGGATGGGGGACACACGACGTCCCAGCTATTCCCACCCACCTTGAGGCTCTTCAAATATATATATGAACAAATATGAGATTAGTTATACAGATTTTGTCTATGTTAGAATAATTTGATCTCAGATATAGTTTTCCTGAGCAAAGAAAATAAGATTTTTTAAACTCTTTTGTTTTTGAGGCAAGCCCTATAGATTGGCCTTTTTTTTTTTTTTTTTTTTTTTTTTTTTTTTTTTTATGAAAGAGAGAGAGAGAGGGAGAGAAGGAGAGGGAGGAGGGAAGAGAAAGCATTGGTGCACCAGGGCCTCCAGTTACTGCAAACAAACTCCAGACACATGCACCACCTTGTGCAGCTGCTTATGTGGGTCCTGGGGAATCAAACCTTGGATCTTTGGCTTTGCAGGCAAGCGCTTTAACTGCTAAGTCATCTCGCCAGCCCAAGTATCCCCATTTTTTTTTTTTTTAATGAGAGAGAGAGAATTGGTGTGCCAAGAACTTCAGCCACTGCAATTGAACTCCAGATGCTTGCCTTGCCTTTTGGGCATGTGCCACCTCATGCCTCTGGCTTACATGGCATCTGGAGAGTCGAACATGGGTCTTTAGGTTTTGCAGGCAAGTGCCTTAACCTCTAGGCCATCTCTCCAGCTCTGTTTTTTTTTTTTTTTTGACAGTTGCACACATATTTATTGCATTGTGATCATATATACCTCACATTACCCTCCATGTCTTCCTCAGACCCACTGTATCCCCCCGCCCCTTATTAGATCACTTGCCAGTGAATGAAGAGAATGGCTCCCCTTCTCCCTTGGAAACATTTTTGGGGGGTCACTAGCTCAACAGGAAGGGGAGTGGTTTAACAGCTCCTCCCCTGTCCACAACAGAATGGCTACTGGTCCCGTCTTGGGCAGTCTTGGGCTGGCCACTGCAGCTGCAGGGAGCGCAGGGCTCCGGAGCATCGTGGAAGAATATGAGAGGGAGGATGGAGCTCTGCCATGAGACATGAAAACGATGCAACAGTAATAAAAAAATATGTTGCTACTTTCCACCCCATGACCTGTTGTTAAAGGGCGTATTGTACCTGCAGGAGGACTGCTTCATGACAACAGAGCAAGACGATGATCAGAAGTAAATGTTGACACTCGGCAGCATTTTGATTCCTCCGGGTGACAAACACACAGCCAAGTTACACACCTACGTCCCTGTCATCTAACTCAAATACAGGGTATTTAGACGTGCGTGACACCGAGAAATGCCAGCCGGAGTGCCGCATCTCTTTGCCTCCCTCTTCTGCCAGGAATGAGAGAGAGATCCCTGAGCAGGTTTGTGGTGCCAGGGCCTGGTCTCCTCTTTAGGTGTATAGTCATGAATTCAACTAGAAAGAAATTTATTAATGTGTCACAGTTTCATGGGCAGTGATTGAGATTTATAGCAAGAAAATATTCATTAAGTTTCCCCAGAAACTTGTATTTCTGATATAAATGTTTATTTCTAATAAAAATCTTATTGCTATGAATAAGTCTCTTTGCTTATTGCACTCAGTAAAGATTTCCATTTCTGAACTATTCATTTCTTTCCATACATTATGTGATTTAAATTAACCAAGCTGTTGTGTGTTAAGCATGGATACTGTGGTAAATGTTGCAATTAATACTGATTTTTATTATAACTTCTATAAGCTTTGCATGTCCTAGTGACATGTTAACATCTTAAGCACTTATCTGATAATTACCATAATGCTTGAAAAAAAATTCCCACATTTGCTTATATAGATACCTAAGATAGAATGTTACTTTTTAAAATGTCTTGAATTCAAAAGAATAATTTTATTTAATTAGGTTTTTTAATTGATACATGTACTAAATCTTTGAAACATTTTATTTTTGATAACAAATTGCCAATTATATGGAATTTTCAAGCCTTTGTTTTGGCTTGTTTTCATGGTAGGGTCTCAGTCTAGCCCAGGCTGAGCTGGAACTCACTTTGTAGTCCCAGGCTACCCTTGACTTTATGATGCTCCTCCTACCTCTGCCCGCTGAGTGCTGGGATTAAACGTGTGCCACCACTTCCTCCTCCAAAAATTTGTTTCTCTGTTCACCTGTCTTATTTTAGAGGAGCATGAGATATACTTAAAATTAAAATTTGATATAAATATTTTGACAATTATTTATTACTTTAAAATCCCAGTGTGGATAGTTTTTGAGGCAAGCCCAACAGACTGGCCTTTTTTTGTAATGTGAGAGATTGAGAGTGATTATATGTGTGTGTGTGTGTGTGTGTGTGTGTGTGTGTGTGTGACATACATATATATATATATGGAAAGAGAGAGAATTGGCATGGCAGGTCTGCAGCACCGTAATCACACTCCAGACACTTGCGCCACCTTCTGAGCATATGCGACCTTGAGCGCTTGCATCACTTGTATGCCTGGCTTATGTGGGATCTGTAGAATCAAACTGAACATGGGTCCTTAGCCTTCATAGGCAAGTGCCTTAACCACTAAGCCATCTCTATAGCCCCCTCTGCATTTTTAATCTTATAGTTATTTTAAAATGTACTGTTGCTTAATTTAGTCATCATATGTAATGCACTTAAGTAAAGAAGCAACAATTATAGCTAGTTCTCCCTCTCTTCCTTTCTTCCCTTTTCTCTCCTTCCTTTCTCCTTTCTTCTTCCTTCCTTCCTTCCTCTCTTTCTTTCCTTATCTCTCTCTTTCTCTCCCTTCGCCCTTCCTTCCTTCCTTCCTTCCTCCCTTTCTTCCTTCCCCTTTTCCTTCCTTTTTGTCTCTCTCTTTCTTCCTTTCATTATTATTTTTAATTCACAGAGTTCAACTGTATAGACAACATTGGCCTTGAACTTGGGATCCTTCTGCCTGCATCTCCCAAGTACCCCTTCACTCTTCATTCTTATTTGTTAAATCTTACTAAAAATCTTTTAGTGTCATAGTTGATGTCTCCAAGATCATTCACTAGTTGGTTAGTAGGCTTCACATGACTCAGTAAAGCTGTTGTAGTCATGATTGACTACAATAAGGCCATTGCACAAGGGTGAGGCAAGTGCAAGGTCACACATGCCCACTAGGTGTTGCAAGCGTCCAGAGTATGACTGTATTGGCTGAGGCCCTGGCATGCCAATTCTCTCTCTCTCTTTCTCTCACTAAAATAAAAAAAAAAATAAAGCTGATTAAATAAGTAATAGGGATGAAAAGCACACAGGGCAAAGTCCAGAAGACACCACCAAACATCTTTCTTGTTACTGCACTTCAGTGAGATCCTAAGGACAGCATATGCAGCACATGCAATGTCTCTGTGCAAAATGTCCCAACTTGTGGCTCTAACAATCCTCATCCTCCACAAAATTCCCTGAGCCATGCTGGGAGCATTTTAATTCCACTTCAGTGATGGGCTTTTAGGAGCCTCTGTGTCTCTGCTCTGATGGTGTTGAGTGCCCTCAGTGTCTATCTCCTTCACCCTTGTGCTGAGATCACGTGCATGGCGATTCTTATATGCCAATGGCTTAAGAACTCAAGTTGGCCTTATGTGACCCAAGGTTGCACTATAAGGCATTCCTTTTCTTTTTCTTTTTTGAATTTGTTTGTAAGCAGAGAGAGACAAACAGGAGGAGAAAGAGAAAGAGAGAGAGAGAGAGAGAGAGAGAGAGAGAGCGCTCCAGCCTCCATAAATGAACACCAGATGCATGTGCCATGTGCCACTGTGTCTGCTTTTATGTGTGTACTGGGGAATTGAACTTGGGTTGTTAGCCACTGGGCCAATCCTATAGCCCCTGGCACATACTTAGTATTCACTGTCTGAGGTCACTTCAGGTAAATCAAGTTATTCATTGATGGATACATGAGCTATTTTTAAAACCATAGTCACCTTATTAAGAGGCATTCCCAGTAAAATTTTAGTGTTCTATGTATGTGGGGGTTTGATTCGGGTGTCTCCCATAAACTCAGGTGTTCTGAATGCTAGGTCCCCAGCTGATGGAGATTTGGGAATTAACACCTCCTGAAGGCAGTGTATTGTTGGGGACGGGCTTATGGGTAATATAGCCAGTTTCCCCATGCCAGTGTTTGGCACACTCTCCTGTTGCTATGGTCCACCATATGTTGGCCAGGGGGTGATGTCCATCCTCTGCTCATGCCATCATTTTCCCTGCCATTATGGAGCTTCCCCTGGAGTCTGTAAGCCAAAATAACCTCTTTTTTCCCACAAGCTGCTCTTGGTCAGGTGATTTCTGCTAGCAATGTCAACCTGACTGCAACAATGTGTTAATATTGAAGTATCTCTTTAATTATAAATTTGTGGTATAATAATAATCACAACTAGATTTTATATTTTTAACTGGCATAATTTTACGGTTATAAAAAATAAGTTTTAGGGTTAGATTGGCCAATGGCTAAGGCACTTGCCTGCACAGTCTGGTTTGCCAGTACCCATGTAAAGTCAGATGCACAAAGTGGCACATGTATCTGGAGTTTGTTTGCAGTGGCTGGAGGCCCTGGCCGGCCTGTTCTCTCCCTCTGTCATTCTCTCTCTGCTTGTAAATAAATAAATTAAATAAATATATTTTTAAAAGAAAATAGCAAGTTTCAATTACAAAAATATATGAGGGAATAATTCATATTATATTTTCTTTTTTAAAATATTTTTGTTCATTTTAATTAATTAATTTTCTTTTTTTAATTTTTTGAGGTAGGGCCTCCCTGTAGCCCAGGCTGACTTGGAATTCACTATGTAGTCTCAGGGTGGCCTCGAACTCACAGAGATCCTCCTACCTCTGCCTCCTGAGTGCTGGGGTTAAAGGCGTGTGCCACCACGCCTGGCTCATTTTAATTTATTTATGAGAGAGAGAGAGAGAGAGAGAGAGAGAGAGGAAGGGAGGGAGGGAGGGAGGGAGGGAGAGAGGGAGGGAGAGAAGGGAGAAAGAGAGGCGAGCCAGGGCTTCCAGCCACTGCAAACGAACTCCAGATGCGTGCGCCCCCTTGTGCATCTGGCTAACGTGGGTCCTGGGGAATCGAGCCTCGAACCAGGGTCCTTAGGTTTCACAGGCAAGTGCTTAACCACTAAGCCATCTCTCCAGCCCTCATATTATATTTTCATATGTCATTACAAGGGAAGGAAAAATGAGCTTAAGGAGAAAACAATTAAAAACTGTTCCAGGCTGGAGAGATGGCTCAGCAGTTAAGGTTCTTGCCTGGGAAGCCTATGCACTTACGCTCAATCCCCAGGTTCCACATAGACACAGTGATGCAAGCGCGCAATGTCGCACATGCGTACAGGGGGCGCACACATCTGGACTTCGTTCCTAGCAGGCTGAATGTCCCGTTGAACTCATTCCCTCCCTCCCTCTCTCTCTCCAAATAAAAATGATAATAATGATAATAATGATAAAATACTGTTTTCGAAGTTGTTGCAAGCATCCGTTCATACAATTTTAAATGGGTGACAATGGATGTTTCTGTTCATATACTTAAAAAATATATGAGAGCTTTACATTGGGAGGCTGCTTTAATTATAGTAGGTACATTCAGGAGGTTTATAGTTTTATTTTAAAATAAAAACACGTATACTATACCAAAAATGACTGCCTGGATGCCATGGATACCATTATTCATAAATATCTCTACATTTCTACATGTCTAAGCATTGTCAGCAAAGTACCTATGTTTTTAGGAATATTTGTGTAAGTAGGTGGCCTTGGAGAGATGGAAAAGGTTACTTTCTGTAGACGTTAGAGCATTAAGACTCCTTCCTCACTGCCCCAGAGAGATTTCTTTATATTACCCAAGGGAACAAAAGTAGCTCACCTCTCTGTAGGAATGGCTGGGCAGATGGGTGACCTTCATTTAAAATCAGAATCTCTCAATCTCGAGGTTACTCTCGTCCAAGGCATCCTTACATTTTTGCAGGCAATGCCCGAATGCCAAGGTGTTATTGCTGAAAGTAACAACTGTCGGGATCCATTTGGATTCATTGTTTATCAAGCAACTTCAGGGAAAGATGGCAAGCTTGCCTTCCCGCTGCTGAACAATGTGGCCTGAGCACCACTTCACAATACACAACTGTGCAATTATTTAAACTTATGAAGCAATTTAGATGTGAAATTAACCCTCAAATTACTTTTTTTCTATATTATTTTGTTCTCTGTTAGTGTCTGTCAGTTATGGGCACTAAAATGCAGTTTTAAATTTTATTTATGTATTTAGGCAGGGTCTCACTCTGGTCCAGGCTGATGTGTAATTAACTATGTACTTTCAGGGTGGCCTCGAACTCTTGGCAATCCTCCTACCTCTGCCTTCTGAGTGCTGGGATTAAAGGCATGTGTGCCACCACACCCAGCTTTAAAATGCATTTTTTAAGAAAATGAAAGTATAAAATCGTCCAACCAGGCAAGGTGGATATACCAGTGTAATTCAGGCCATGGCGGTAATTAACTGCTTTCTGATTGGACATGAGGCCTCCTCAGTGGGAGGGAATGCGAACCTGCTACTGAGAACCAAGTCAGAATCTATGGCTCAGAAGCTCATAGACTCAAGAGGGAAGCTCCTACTGTTGTTCTTAGCTTAAAAGGAGAGGCTATGTCTGTCAAAAACCTTCTTAATGTCTATGTTTATCCCCTTTGATCCAGGCTGCGTTCACTCTTGGCTGGAGAACCAGTTTTTCACAGATGACAGCGAAGAGCAAACAAGCCATCCGAAAGACCAGAGAGGAAAAGCGACTGTCTGCTGAGTTAAGTCGCCTCGTCACACCGTCAGCGCTCAGCAGATGTGACGGAGGAAGTGGCTGATCAGCACACGGGCCGCTCTCACTGCCAGCCCGAGACCCTGACTAACTAAAAACTCATCAAAACAGAAGATCAGAGGCTGCTGAGAGCTCCACACTAAGGAGACCCGCCCTGCAAGTCTCAGGGAATATAGTGGCACAGATGGTGGAAAGCCGTACACTGAAGCACCCCCTGCCCCCACAGAGAGTCACTGGTACATTCGTGACTCCCCCAGTGAATACTCACACCCCACTGAGGAAGGTACCCAGCGGAATGGGGCTGGGGGGAGGGAACATAAGGGTATAACCAGATGGGAATATGGCCAATATGCAATATGTTCATGCAGTAAAGTTCTCAGAAAATGGAAGAAATGAATGATTAGTCATGAACATGAATTTCCTAATCCATTTTTTTAAAATAATCAAACTGCTATAGGTTTAGCAGCATGTTTAATATGCTAATTATGTCTAAGAGGAAGAAATTTAAGTCTTCAGCATAATTACTTTATTCCTTTACAAATAGATTTTAAATGCCTGCTCTATGTTGACTGTTTGCTAGGTACTGGAAAACAAAGGTGATTAGAATCAGTTCTTTCAAGCAATCCCAGTAGAAAATGTGCAAATATAGTGAAAAAAGTTTACTTGTTAAAAATGAGAGAATATGCCAAACATTGGACAACTACAAAGCTCATAATGTCTCCTTTGCGTTAGGGATTAACAAAAGGCTCAAATGTTTTCTGGTAATTATTGAACTAAGATAGGAATGTGTCTAAGTGTGCCTGCTGGTACCAGGGAGAAAGAGTAAACCATTTAGGATATTAGTAGACATAGGGCAACACATTGTATAAGCCAATTTACAATAAATAAATTTTCTTCTCTCTCTCTCTCCCCCTGTCTTTTTCTCTCAAATAAATAAATAAATAGAAATAGAAAAAAATAACTATAAAAATGCTAGTAATAATCAAAATAGGATGAGAATTAATTTAAAATCTGCAACTTTTTACTTTTTTAATATTTTTATTTATTTACTTGCTTGAGAGAGACCGAGAGAGGCAGGTGGGTGGGGAAGGGGAGCGAGAGAGCAAATGGATGCCCCAGAGCCTCCAGTCAGTGCAAACGAACTCCAGGCACACGTACCACCATGTGCATTTGGTTTACGTAGGTACTGGGGAATCGAACCTGGGTCCTTAAGCTTTGTAGGCAAGTGCCTTAACTGCTAAGCTATCTCCCTAGCCCAATCTGCAACATTTTCAATAATTCTTCTTCTTAAAAACAAACCATCAAAAGAGGTCAACTTCCAAGATGGGGGTTTGGCAGCTAATATTTCACAAGCTGGGATTGTTGATATCATTCCAAATGTCACGTTTGGCTTCTGGAGAATTCCTGCAGGGGAGTACAGGCTTTGTTGGAAGAAGCTCAGAGGTAACCAGCAGTCAGCCAAGTGAAGTCCGTCCTCAGTCAAAAGCAGGCACATTTTGTACAGCCAAGATGGATGAGTGGCCGCAAGCTAAAGACAGTGATTCCTGTAATTCTACCCAGATCTTTTTTGAGCTGTTTTTGCTCTGAAACACTGCATTAACTCAGATTTTTGTAACCCTAAAGCCTTTCTTTCAGGACCAAAAACCTCTGAGACAAGAAATCTTATGTTAGCAAAATTCAAGGTGGGAGGATTATTTTGTCAGGATACATTTATTTATTTTTTTTCAAAAGCTGAGTAATGCCAGTCAGTCTACCATTTAATTGTAATTTTCCAGAAAGACTTTAAGGTTACTGAATCTTTCAAATATGTGAGCTTAATGCAATAGTCTTGCTGCACTCCAGCATCTGACCTTCTAAAAACATGGCCTTTCATTATGTTTCAGATATGTAAGTGATGTCCTCTGTTATACCTTTTGCCCGGGGGAGAACCCATTACAAGGGCAAGAGCTGGCTAGAGCTGGTGCCCTTTGAGTGTCTAACCATCTCTTTCACAGGTACACTGTATCTACCAACAGAGGGGGAACTTGCATTTTCTGCCACCTGTTAAAATTATGCACAGTGTTATACAAGGTAGAGCAAAACAAAGTTAAGTATAGCCTAGTGTGCATAAGGAGACTTTGGCTTAAAAAAAAAATAGAAGAAAGCAAACAAGGAAAGAGGTGGGAGAGGAGGGGAGAATGGGAGAGAGGAGGAAAAAGGAGGGGAGAGGAGAAGAGAAGAGAAAGAGGTGCCGGGATAGATCAATTACGTCTGCTTAGTTTATCTCCTTTTCATAACTTCTTGAATTTTCTCTTGATAAATTGTATGTCATGTGATAGCGTTTATTTTTGGCGTACCCATATCATGCCCACGCTGTACTCTGGCACTTAATCCATCATTCCCTGTCCCGAAGCAGCCACAGATGTCTTGCCCAGCGTGTCCTGCCTCTGTGAGCTACGAGGAAAGGGCCTCTGCCTCCGCTTCTTGGTAACATCTTTGGTCCTTGCTAGAGTTTTAAGCATGTAATACATATGGTCATTGTTCCATGTCCTTTAGTTTAATTAGGTAGAGGTGAGCTGGCTTATCATGTGTGAGAAGCTGTAAGAGCCATGGCCCCATGGAAGCGTCATGAAACAGAGGCTGCTGGAAACTGGCCTACTGAACTCACCTCTCCCCTCCCCTCCCCTCCCCTCCCCTCCCCTCCCCTCCCCTCCCTGCCCCACCCCACCCCTCCTCTCCCCTCCCCTCCCCTCCCCCTCCCCTCCCCTCCTATTTATTCTTCATTTTCCTTCATTCTTTTTTTTCCTACTTTTTCAAGCCAGGGTCTCCTTATGTAGTTTAGACTGACCTCATACTTATGATCCTTATGCCTTAGTCTCTCAAATGCTGGGATTGAAGTTAGGTTTTCTTTTCCCCCCAGCTTTGGTTTTACTTACTGTATTTGTATATGCTGTGTGTATGTATGGACACACATGATTAAGCTGGCACAAATATATATATACAGATACATATATATGAACATATATATATATATATATATATATATATATATAGAGAGAGAGAGAGAGAGAGAGAGAGAGAGGGAGAGAGAGAGAGAGAGAGAGAGAGAGAGAGAGAGAGAGAGAGAGAGAGAGAGAATGAGTGTGTCAGGGCCTCCAGCCACTGCAAGTGAACTCCAGATGCATGTGCCACCTCTCATCTGGTTTATGTAGGTGTTGGAGAATCGGACCTGGGTCCTTAGGCCTGGCTGGCAAGCATCTTAACCACTGAGCCATCGCTCTAGGCATGCACATGTGTGCATGTGTGTACGCCCCTTGAGAGTCACTGGGCCTGAGCCACGGAGACTATGCCAAGTGTCTGTGCGACTTGCAGAGATGTGGTTTGGCTTCAAGTCACTTGTGTTTACTATTTCAGCTTTCTCCTCAAAGTTGTATTAACTGAAGTATTATTTTCTATGGTGGCATTTTATTAGTATAACTCACATTTCATGATTTCAGTAATCTCTTTAACTTGTCAAATTGAGAAAATGCTCATGGAGACTTACTCAACATACTATTTGTTACGTGTTAGTGAGCAGTTATACAGGATGTGAATAATTTAGTGCTGTGCTAATCAAGTTTCGTGTTACATAGTCTACAAAATATAAAAGCCTTCCAAAACTCTTCTGAAACTTTAATGGATTTGTACATTTCAGACTTTTTTTTTTTTTTTAAATAAAAGCTTTGCTACGTGCTGGTGCAATTACCAAAAAATTACTCTATTGAAACAGCTGTAAGCAGCAGCATTAACATAACCTGCTAATGGATTAGGCTGTAGTGTTCTGAAATGAGTTTTCGTTCTCTAAATGTTTCTGTAACTTCATAAGGATACCACACCTAAGAGATTTTAACTTATATCTTGAAATATAACTTGAAAATATTTATGTGGGGGCTAGAGAGATGGCTCAGCGGTTGAGGTGCTTGACTATAAAGCCTAACAACCCAGGTCCAATGCCCCAGAAACCACATAAAACCAGATGCACAAAATGGAACATGCAACTGGAGTTCATTTGCATGCCCATTCTCTCTCTCTCTCTCTCTCTCTCTCTCTCTCTCTCTCTCTCTCTCTTTCTCTCTCTCTCTGTATGGTTCTCTTTCTGCTTGCAAATAGGTAAATAAAATATAAAAAAAAAAATGTTTGTGTAACAAGCTGGAGGCAGAGCTCTTGCCTGGGTTTTATCACTGGCATTGCCAAAATAATGTTTGTACACATTGATGTGGAAATAATATAAAGCATAAACATTTGATATAATCCTTGTTATGTATGGAAAGAATGAAATTACATATCACATAACAGATGCTAAAATATTTGCTCTCAACCAAAGACAAGATGATTTTATCTCTCTTTTCACTTTATTTGTTACTTTTTAAAATTACTCAATTAATTCATTTATTTATGAGGGAGAGAGAGAATGAGAGAAAGGAAGATAGAGAATGGGCATGCTAAGACCTCAAGCCACTGAAAATGAATTCCAGACCCATGTGGCACCTTGTGCATTTTGCTTACATGTGTACTGGGGAATTGAACCTGGGTCCTTAGGCTTTGTAAGCTAGTGCCTTAACCACTTAGTTATCTCTCCAGCACTGATTTGTTACTTTCTAACTAAACAACAATTGCTTTTCAAACTCCCAAACTTTAAGGGCTTTATCCCTAGTGAAATACGTGTAACAAACTTGCTAAGCATTAGCAACATTGAAGGTAGTGGTTAAGCCTTTTTTTTTTTTTTAAAGAGAAGGGCATTCTTTTTTTTAAAATTTATTTTATTTTATTTATTTATTTGAGAGCGACAGACACAGAGAGAAAGACAGATAGAGGGAGAGAGAGAGAATGGGCACGCCAGGGCTCCAGCCTCTGCAAACGAACTCCAGATGCGTGCGCCCCCTTGTGCATCTGGCTAACGTGGGACCTGGGGAACCAAGCCTTGAACCGGGGTCCTTAGGCTTCACAGGCAAGTGCTTAACCACTAAGCCATCTCTCCAGCCCAAGCCTTTTTTTTTTTGTTTGTTTGTTTTGTTTTTTTGAGGTAGTATCTCACTCTGGCCCAGGCTGACCTGAAATTTACTATGTTGTCCCATGCTGGCCTTGAACTCATAGCAAACCTCCTACCTCAGCCTCCTGAGTGCTGGGATTAAAGGCGTGCACCCTCCGTGCCCAGCTTAAAACCATTTTTAAACAATTTATTCCATTCTGAATTAAATTATTCTGAAAGCAGATATTTTATCAACTATATATGATGTCTATAGAGATTTCTGTTAAATAATCGTAGTGTGGTGCTTGCCATAGCACATATGTTCATTATGTTCATACTTCGCCAAGCAGACTAAACGGGAAAGTAATAAAATGGGACTGTGTGAACTGGAGAAGTCATAGATTTCCATCACCTCTCAGAACAAAAAAGTAAGTGTAATTTTACTTCCACCTATTTCCCTGCAACTCCAGTGTTGGCTTCAACAATTCACCATCCTGCCAGTCCCTAACTGTTCCTCTACAGTTTACTTCAGAAGACCTGAAGCATTTGCTTGCATGAAATTGCTTCCTTGTATTTTAGAATCAAGATGTTCTTAAATTAGCTCAAGAACCAAACTTACTGGGCACTGCTCAGTACAAGTTAATATCACTAAACAGTGGAGTTTAATCGGTTCAGTGGCGGCCCATTGGTTGGTCTCCATGAAAAGGCAATGTGCTTATTCTGGAAATATTCATAGAGAATTGAATTAAGAGATATGCTTATAATTCAATGAGTTTTGGCCCTGTAAAAATACAATTATATGCTCCATAATCACATCTTTTTTTTTTTTTTTTTTTTTTTTTTTTTTTTTTTTTTTTTTTTTTTTAGGTAGGATCTCACTCTAGCTCAGGCTGACTTGAAATTCACTCTGTATTCTCAGGGTGGCCTTGAACTCTCAGTGATCCTCCTACTTCTGCCTCCTGAGTGCTGGAATGAAAGGCGTGCGCCACCACGCCCGGCTCATAATGACATTTTTGATCAATAACAGACCACATGTGCAAGAGTAGCCCCATGAGATTATGACAAGGCTAAAAACTTGTATCTCAGTATTCTCACTATTCTTTTTCCAAGTTTAGATACACAAATATTGAACCATTGCATACCAGTTCTGCATTGTATTTACAACAGTGATAGCCTCACAGATTTGGATCCTAGGCTCAAGTAGGCTACACTACACCCCCCAGCTCTATAGTAGGCCATGCCATCAGGTTTGTGTAAGTGTTGTGTTTTATGTACACGCAATAGCATCACCTAGTATAATAAACATTTCTCTGATGTTATCCTTGTGGGTAAGTGACATGTGATTGTATTATGACTGTGAACATGTATCAGCCTGATGTAGATGATATATCCTCAAGAGACACTATCTGGTTCATATCAAGCATAATGGCTCAATTTTGTGTTTCCCGTTCAATTCATTCACGATCTGTCTGTGCATGTTATTCTAGTCTCTACCTGATACCTCGAGCTTCTGCTCTCGAACTGGCGCCGACATTTGGGAAGCGAGGCTTCGGAAGAAGAGCAGAGCGAGCTTGTCCACCAGAGCCCAGTGAGAAAAACAGCTGAGAGGTCTGAGATCATTCAAAGTGAACTTGGGGAGAATGGCATGGAACGCGCCTTCCTGTCGCAGCCTCTGATCTTTGCAAATGAACTCCAGCTGCGTGGGCCACTTTCTGCATCTGGCTTTGTGTAGATACTGGGGAGTTGAACCTGGGTCATTAGGCTTTGCAGGCAAATGCTTTAACTGCTGAGCCATCTCCCCAGACCCACATCTAGTACTTTTGGGTTTAACTGCTGCCCACATAGAAGTGCCACACATTCATATTCCTTTACCAAAAAAAAAAAAAAAAAATAGCACTTCAATACTTACTCTTTCCGGAAAAGATGTTCTCAGTTTAGCTAAGCAGGGTCTACTAGAGGTCGATTATTCAGCTCCATTTAATTAAAAAAGCCAATGAAAAAAATACAACAGGGTACTATATGGACTTGTTTCCTGTGAAAGTGAAATCTGAAATGTCTAATTGGAAAGTAGTCTCAACGAGTGACGAGCTTGGATCTAATGTGATTGACGTGCTATCAAAACCATGGCAACCCATTTCCGGTCCAGATGCCAATGTACCGGAAACTATCCTCAGAGCTGTGATCTACATTAGACTCTTGCTGTGTGGCCCAGGCTGGCAAGGAGCTTGCTATGAAGGCCAGATTGCCCTCAAATGTGCGATTCTTCTGCTCAAATGTTGCAATTTCATACATGTGCTATGACGTTAGGCTGGGTTCATCTCTTTTTTTTTCCCCACAGGTGACTGCCTAAGCACAATTGTTGGAATGATAATCATCTCTACTTTGAATTGTATTTGTTTCTTTCTTAAAAAAAAAAAAATTGTTTGGAGTCTTCACCCGGGGTGACAGTTGTGCGAATCTCTCCCATCTTGGAGGCCGACTGCCCTCCCCTGGTGCCCGATGCACGCGGAGGCCCAGGGTGTCCTCGCTCCGGGGAGCCGAGGGGCTGGCAGCCCAGCAGGCGGGCACAAGTCTGTGCAGATCCAGTTCTTCCCGAACCCCTCCCGTGTCTCTGTCTCGGCTGGACTTACGATGTTCCCAAAACACGTTCTTAGGTGAGATTTGAAAGTAAGAAAATTGAGGAGGAAGCAGCGAGCCACAAGGACTTCAACAATAAATGTGTTGTTGCTTTTAGGTGATGTCTTCTTGTAAAAGAAGTGCGTTCTAATGGACTAAGCAAATGGAGAAAAATAGGAAAGCAATAGTCGGTGTTCCTAAGACTACAAGCAAGGAAAATCACCATGATATTTGGGTCTGTTTCCTTCCGGTTTCCTCTTTTTTCTTTTTCTTCTTTTGAGCCAGGATCTCATTCTAGCCCAGGCTGACCTGCAGCTCACTCTGACAGCCCAGGCTGCATTGAGCTCACAGCAATTCTCCGACCTCAGTGCTGGGATTAAAGGTGTGGGCCTCCGCACGCAGTTCAGTCTGGTTTTTGTTTGTTTGTTTTTCCAGATAGCAGTTTTACTCTAGCCTAGGCTGACCTAAACTGTTTAGCCCAGGCTAGCCTCTCACTAGCAGAGATCCTCTTACTTCAGACTCTCAAGTGCTGGGATTAAAGGTACGCATCACCCCCCAAAAATATATTTTATGGATCTGGAGAGATGGATTCCTGGTTAAGATACTTGCCTATGAAGCCTAAGAACTCAGGTTCAGTACCTCAGTACCCAAGTAAGTCAGATGCACAAGGTGGCACATGTGTCTAAAGTTCATTTGCAGTGCCTGGAGGCCCTGGTGGGCCCATTCTCTCTCTGTCTGTGCCTTTTTCTCTCTCTCTTTCAAATAAAATTAAAAAAAAAGAATTTCAGAAATCATGTGTATAATTCATTTATTTGCAAGCAGAGAAAGATGGAGAGATGAGGAACAGACAAAGAGAGTGGGCACACCAGGACTTCTAGTTTTGCATGTGAACTCCAGATGCATGTGCCACTTTGTGCACATCTCTGTTCATGGGTACTGGGGAATTGGATCAGGATCATTAGCCTTTGGCCATCGCTCCAGCCCTGTGTTGGGTCTTCTATTCTGGTTCACTGATCCATTAGTCTGTTCTTTTGATATAGAGCACTGTCTTTATTACTGCGGCTTCATAGAACACTTTGAAGTCCCCTGGCTTTGTTCTCCTCTTTCAATACCATGTAGACTATTCTGGATCTTTTGTTTTTCACGTAAATCTTAGAGTCACTTTGCATTCACAAAAAAATTTGCTGGGATTTTGATTGTGTTTGCTTTCAACCTCTCGATCAAATTGGGACGATCTGACATCTTAGCAGTATTAAGTCTACCTGCCCGTGGGCAAGGGAATGACTTTACTTTCTTTGATTTCTTTCTTCAAAGGTTTGCAGCTTTTCTCACTTTGATCTTATGCATATATTTTAAATTTATATATATTTGGGCTAGAGATATGGCTTAGCAGTTAAGGCAGTTGCCTGTGAAGCCTAAGGACTTGTATTCAACTCTCCAGGTCCCACGAAAGCCAGAAGGTCACGCATGCACACAAGGGGTGCGCACACACGTCTGAAGTGTGAGTGCAGTGGCTGGAGGCCCTGACACACCAATTCTCTCCCTGTCTTGCTGTCACACTCTCTTCGCATTATAAAAAAGGCCAGTCTGTTGGGCTTGCCTCAAAACATTTTATGATTACATCACTTGTTACTTATTATATATTTCATAAATATTTATTTACTTATCAGAATGAGAGAGAGAGAGAGAGAGAGGCAGATAGAGATAATAAACACACCAAGGCCTTTAGCCACTGCAAAATGAACTCCAAACTCATGTGCCCCCTTGTTCACCTAGCTTTATGTGGGTTCTGGGGAAATGAACCTTGGTCCCTTGGCTTTTCAGGCAAGCGCCTTAACCACTAAGAAATCTCATCAGCCTAGTCTTGTATCTCTACTGGTGCTCATGTGAAAAAGGAATCTTAATTATGCAGTATTATTATTTTATGCTGGTATATAGGAAAATAATTAATTTCGATTCTTCCATTTTTTTTTCTAACAATATAATAGTTTATTACCATCTGGACTGCAAAGCACGAATACCTATTATTCAAAGATTCAATGAGAATTGAAACCCAAATTGATTACTTATGAGCTCTTAAAAAATCTACAGGGGTCAGGAGAAAGGTTAACTATCCATATAGACATCGTCTTCCCCGAGGAGACAACTTATTATAAATTCTCAACAAAAAGATTGACAATTTCTTTTGGTTATAATACATTCCAATCACTCCTTGACAATTTGCTTTGTTAATTATGCTTCAGGAAACCAGTGGGTTAGTTACAGCACTCCACTTCTGAACGTCAGCCCGGCAGGAAGAGTGAGTCGTTAGCGACACTCGCAGAGCTGCAGGGACAGCTGCGCTTTCAGAGACACGAGCATGCGTAAGGACTGACCAGTTCCTGCCAACTCCCCCCTGTGAGAGGCCACAGTCCCCTCACTCCGTCTTTTCCCAAGCCTGCACATAATTAGCCATTTGTAACAATCTGCTGATCCTTACACTATGCCGTTTGAGTCCTTTGGGGCTGCTATGACAGATGCATGAAACTTGGTTTCATAAACCAGAATCTTGTTTCTCAGGGTTTTGCAGGCTGGAAGATCAAGAACACAGTATCAGCACACACAATGTCTGCTGAGAGGGTCTCCCTTTTTAAAAAATCATTTTTATTTATTCATTTATTTGAGAGTGACAGACAGAGAGAGAAAGAGGCAGATAGAGAGAGGGAATGGGCGTTCTAGGGCCTCCAGCCACTGTAAAACGAACTCCAGATACGTGCTAACGTGCATCCTGGGAAACGGAGCCTTGAACTGGGGTCCTTAGGCTTCACAGGCAAGTGTTTAACCTCTAAGCCATCTCTCCAGCCCTCCCTTTTGTTTATAGATGGTGACTTTTTACTGTGTCCTTATATGGTAGAGGGTGCAAAGTAATTCCCTGAGGCCTCTTTTATGAAGGTATTAATCTTATTCATGGACTCTCAGCTGTCATGACAACTTCCTCACAATTGGCCCCTCCCTTTTCCACTTAAAAAGTAATTTGTTTACTTATTTACTAGAGAAAGAAAGAGAGAATGGGAGCATCAGGGCCTCTATCCGCTGCAAATACAGACTCATGTGCCAATTTGTGCATCTGGATTTACGTGGGTACAGGGAAATGGAACCCAGGTCCTTATGCTTTGCAGGCAAGTGCCTTAACCATTAAGTAATCTCTGTAGCCCCTTTTCCACTTCTTAATGCCATTACATTGGAGACTAGGTATCCATGTATGAGTTCTGAACATACACAAAAAAAATGGTCTCTTGATACAGACTTCTCTTGTTTAATTAAGCAATCCTTTAAGGTCAAATATTAATACATGGTGGTCTCCTCTTTTGAGAGATTTTATTCCTGTTATCAAAAACAACAGCTGTGGGCTGGAGAGATGGCTTAGCGGTTAAGCGCTTGCCTGTGAAGCCTAAGGACCCCGGTTCGAGGCTCGGTTCCCCAGGACCCACGTTAGCCAGATGCACAAGGGGGCGCACGCATCTGGAATTCGTCTGCAGAGGCTAGAAGCCCTGGCGCGCCCGTTCTCAACCTCTCTCTCTCTCTGTCTCTTTCTCTCTCTGTCACTGTCAAATAAATAAATAAATAATGAACAAAAAAAAATTAAAAAAAAAAAAACAACAGCTGTGATTTGCATTGTTTTTAAGCTAGGGGGAAGCTTCACAGAATCATGACTTTATTATTCTCTTGAAATTTGTTCTTGTTACTGATCTGTATAGGATCCAACGTTGTAAATGTAGTTTCTGTCTCTTCTGTAAGACAGCTCCTCATCACTCAACAGCTAGTTAAGTACTGTTATGTAAAAACAAAAAATCTTCCCTAAGTTCTTCTTAGGAGTTGGTGCCCTGTGGCAGAGGGATGGCGCAGTGAGTAAAGTGCTTGCGATGCAAACAAGAGGACCTGCGTTTGGATGCCCAAAGCCCATGGACACCTCAGCCAGTGCACTACCATGCGCTGGGAGGCAGAGAGAGGAGAAACCCCAGAAGCCTGCAGGCCAGAGAGGAGAGCTTGGTGAGCTCTGCCGTCAATAGGAGAACTTGTCCCAAACAACACAGAAGGCAGGATGACACCCAAGGTCTGACCTCCGCATGTGCACCTGACACATGTTCGCCTGCATCCACATGCATGAACACACACACTCACACACACATTCACACACTCACACACACATTCACACACACAGACACACTCTCACACATACACACACATTCACACACACACTCACACACACAGACACACACACACACAGACACACACTCTCACACACATTCACACACACTCACACACACATTCACACACACACTCACAGACACGCACAAACACACAGACACACACTCTCACACATACACACACACACTCACACACACAGACACACACTCTCACACATACTCACACACATTCACACACACACACTCATACACACATTCACACACACAGACACACACTCGCACACATACACACATTCACACACACACAGACATGCACACACACACATTCACACACTCACTCACACACACAGGCACACACACACTCATACACACCCACATGCACACATACACTTGTCATACACACACATTTAGTGTAGGTTATGGTCACTCTTGGGAATATGGCAGTTTTCTCTTTGCTGTCACAAATCTCAGTGTGGTGCCTTATATTATTTCAATATTTGATTCTAGTTTGTTTTTTTTTTTTAAGAGAGCAAGATAGAGACAGACAGAGAGAAAGAGAGAGAGAGAGAATTGGTGCACCAGGGTGTCAGCCACTAATTGAACTCCAGATGCTTGTGCCACCTAGTGGGCATATGTGACCTTGTGCTTGACTCGCTTTTATGATTCTGGCTTATGTGGGATCTGGGGAGTTGAACATGGGTCCTTAGGTTTCACAGGCAAGTGCCTTAACCACTAACCCATCTCTCCAGTCCTGATTCTAGTTTTAAGATATGCTATCAATCCCCATCCCATACAGCTTTCATTTGTTTTCCAGGTTTTTGTTATAATCCTTATTATGAAGATTCCATTGCATATGAATTTTGCTTTAACTAGCTTTAAAAATCCATTTTGATGTCTAGTATGGAAATGGTGTATAACACCCTTCTTTATGAGAATCATCAGGATAATGCTGCAGTATTTTCACTGATAAATCTTTTCCACACTTTCAATTTTGAGAGCAAAATATTTTCATAGTTCCAGGAAGCTTTAGAATCTGACATTATGTTTTCACAAAATCAATAGGTTAAAGTTATATTTTCACAAATAATTTATAATGATGTTATTCTCTTAGGGCCAAACAATGTGTGATAACACTAATTATCAGCATAACTGGTACAGGGTCAAGATCCCCACAGCTGTTAACTGGTCAACTGTACAACCATCTTTGAATGTGCTACAACTTTAATAACAGTATCATGCTGCACTGAAAGCCTTGATATTAAGCATTGGCTCTAGCACAGTAGATCAAAACAGCAGTTTCTAATGACTGGTTTTACTTCTTTGGCCTGCAAAACACCGTATTTTCAGAGACATTGTCATCATAAATGGAAGAATAGTTTTCCAACATGGATGATAAAGTGAACAGTCTAGATAGGACGCTGACTCAGAATCAATATAAAAAAAGTTTTACTTCTTTATCCTGCAAGCTGTCTCACCATTTAGACACACAGCATCTTGCATTAGGGAACTTTATTTATTTTGTTTGGCTTGAATTTTACAGTTTGTTGGTGCTATTATGAATTTCTTTCTTTCCTATTACCAGTGGTAGTCCCATTAGGACATAGGATAAATGGTCCCCAAGGTATACTTTAAAGTGATGAAAAGGGCTCATTCCAATTTATACTCCTTCCCTAAATGCCATCGTGTTTGATATTCTCTCCTTAGAATGGTTGTGGGTAGGAATGAAGTGGAGGGACTCATTCCTCCAAATTCTAATTAATTGGACTACAAGATGAGGCAAAACCAACACCATTAAGACCAATTACCTTTTTATCCAGAGGGCTTAGTAGATGCTCTGGGGAGAAATAACATGATAAAATCCCTTTCTTGAGACTGCATAAGTTAGCGGATCTTCTCTGAGTCATGAGTAAGCTGGGATGCTTGGCGGCAGGGAGGGCACCGGGCTCGGCGTGAGGATTTCTGAACTCAGGAGCACGGGGTCGACACAGGCCGCGTGGAGTCAGGAGGCAGGTGTGGCGGTGTGAGCCCGTAATCTCCGCACCGGGGAGGTGGAGGCAGGAGCGTGAGGAGGGCCATCTGTCCTGGGCTGACATGAGACCTTGTCTCAAAAAGACAGGGATGATGTGCCAGCTCTGACTGTTCCTATTTAGTCATGGACACATGTTAATTCTACTTCCAATAACCTGTAATCTCAGAAACTGAGGAGAGAAGCAGCCTTGTTATTTTTTGTTGTTTGATTCTCAATTCTAGCCCAAATTACTTTGCTTTCAGGAATTTATATGCCAGTTACCGCATTTATAGACAGGTTACTGTAACGTGCCAGTTACCGTATTTATAGACAGGCTACTGTAACGTGCTAGTATGGCAACAAAGTGAAATGCTGCAAAGGGAACTATTTTCCAGACAAAGAGGAAAGTGACAAAACCAGGCCATTCTGGCATCCCTGAAAGATCCCGAAGCCACTGTACTGGCAGGTTGGGGCCAGTGTGTTGGCTCTGTGTTCCTGATGATCTCCCAAGTGACCTGAAGCATCTTACAGGTTCTCCACGTCTCCTGTGTCTAGGATAGAACCACAAGAGGGCAGCATTTTTGGGCTTGCTGCAGAAGACGTTGGGTGAGTGGGAGAAAACCTACCACTGGGGCTGAAGCAACTGGTTCTATTATAAGTAGGATTTAAAAGTACCATGAGCTGTTGGGCTTGGAGAGATAGCTTAGCAGTTAAGCGCTTGCCTGTGAAGCCTAAGGACCTCTGTTCGAGGCTCCATTCCCCAGGACCCATGTTAGCCAGATGCACAAGGGGGCGCACGCGTCTGGAGTTCGTTTGCAGTGGCTGGAAGCCCTGGTGGGCCCATTCTCTCTCTCTCTCTCTGTCCCCTCTTTCTCTCTCTGTCTGTTGCTCTCAAATAAATAAATAAATTTTTTTTTTTAAAAATACCATGAGCTGTTATTTTCCTGTAGCTTTCTTTTAATGTCTACACAACTTGTTAGGATTCCTCATCCAAAGCCAAGCAGGTGCTATATTTGTTTTTCCCATCTAAAATTATCCTGTAGTTGTCTTTTGATTATATTTTCTTATTTAAAATCTCAGGCTGGAGAGATGGCTTAGTGGTTAAGTCTAAGGACCCAGGTTTGATTTCCCAGTTCCCACACATACCAGGTGCAGAAGGTGGTGCATGCTTATGGAGTTCATTTGCAATAGCTAGAGACGCTATAGCCACCCAATCTCTCTTTCTCTGTCCCTCTGTCTGTCCCTTTCTCTCTCTCCAATAAGTAAATAAATAAAAATATTAAAAATATAACTTCTCACATATATCATAACCTGCATTTCACAGGAACTGGTTATAGTGATATTAATATTCACCTTACATGTTTAAATTTTTGAAAAATCTACCTGGAGTCATCTGCTTCAAGTTACCACATCACCCATGGCACCAGTGGCACCAGCGTGGCGGCAGCACTGTAAGCTGTTTAGCAATGACTATGTTTCAAACCCAAGGCTGAAGGCATTAATTAGCTGTATCGTATACCACTATTACACAGCCTATGTTAAGAACTACTGTCCTTTCATCAAAGAGGAGACAGAAGCAGACAGTCTTCGTAGCTTTTGCGAAGTTGCACAAGTAGTGAGAATTCAATTTCATGTTACTTGTCACTATGTATTCCCAATGAAGGAACCGAGGCTGAGAAAAGCAAGAACCAGGTTACACAGTTAGCGACAAATCTGAGGTCCAGTCCATATGACTCTTCAAAAGATTTACTATTCACCCTGTCCTGTTTCTGTACCTTCTCTTTAGAGAATAAAAAGGAAGTAAGGTTTGTGAATGAAGGGTTTGGAACTATTATGGACACGTCTGCCTTTGTAGAAGGAATATTTCAGAGCTGTGCTGCTTTGCTGGCTTGGCAGTGGTCTCAAGCGTGTGCTTCCCGCTGACCCTTTATCCAAACTGTTCACTTAAGTCTCAGTGTGGCCATGAATTATCTTACTCAGCAGAGGCAGCTGACCGAAGCTTGCCTGGGAATCAATGCTACTGATGGAGCCAGAACTAGTCAAATGCATTTCAGCAGGAAGTGTTGCAAAGGGCCCTGGAGTGTCCATTCTCTATCTGTCTTTCTCTATATCTGTCTGTTACTCTCAAATAAATAAATAAAAATAAACAAAAAAATTTAAAAAATGATATATTCCTTGAGTCCTTTAATAAGTGTAAGTACATTGATTGAAAAACGGCCTTAGTTCTTCAGTCTGCCCTCATGCACGAGCTCTCTTCAGATCCCCCTTAGACCAAGATGTCAAGTCCATTTTCCATTCATTGAATCCAGACTGGACTTCACTTTTGCTTCAGCCAGTAGGATATGGTGAAGCTGACGACGTGCCAGTTATGAGCCAGGTGCCTTCACTGCTTCTCTGGGACCACCTGGACGGCCGGCTACAGGGTGAAATCCATGTGGGTGGGATTGCCACTTGTCCCTGAGAGAGACCACGCTGGGCAATTCTGCACTAGCTGATCGCCAAGCACTCAGGAGAGTGGCCTATTCAGTCCACAATGGGTCAAAAATACAGGAGTGAGATCAGCTGGGAACAAGGGAAAACCGGGATGTCTCAAAGATTGAAACGGTAATAAAAATGTTTATTATTTTAAAGCACTAGATTTGAGTGATTTATTTTAAAACATTAGCTAACTCACACAGTATATTACTTCACTAAGCTTCCTTAGACAAGGATTAAAATATTATTAATAGTCCTATTTAATGACTAAAGGAATGTAGGATTAGCAAGATTAAGTTATCTATTTAAGTTCTCAGTGAATAAATGACAGGGCCATGATTTGAGCTAAGGTATTCTTATCTACAGAGCTTAAGTGCATAAATATTATTATATAGTTCCACTTTAGGAACAGATGATTTATTAGACTTAATTTATGGAATTACCAATATTTTTTAAAATTCATTTTTATGGACTGGAGAGATGGCTTAGTTGTTAAGTTCTTGCCTGTGAAGCCTAAGGACCCTGGTTCAAGGCTCAATTCCCCAGGACCCACATTAGCCAGATGCACAAGGGGGCGCACGCTTCTGGAGTTCGTTTGCAGTGGCTGGAGGCCCTGGCGCACCCATTCTCTCTCTCTCGATGCCTCTTTCTCTCTGTCTGTTGCTCTCAAATAAATAAATAAAATAAACAAAAAAATTTTTAAAAATTCATTTTTATTAGTTATGGACATACTTAATATATAAACAACACATGTTGGTAGCATCCTTTTCCTCATTTCTGGCCCCTAAAGGGACCCTCCTTGTTGGGGGTGCTGGTTATCCTCGTGGGGATTGTGGGTTGTGCATTGTGGGGTCACCTGCCAGTTATTGGGTGGCAGCAATGTCTCTGGGCGTAATGTCTCAACTTGTGGCTCTAACAATGTTTCCACACTCTCATCCACAAAATTCCCTGAACCATGTTGGGTTGTTTTAAATCTACTTCAGTGATGGGCTCTTAGGAGCCTTTGGATCTCTAGTTTGGTAGGTGTTGAGTGTCCTCAGCGTCTGTCTCCTTCACCCCAGCGCTGCTTATCAGGTTCCCTGAGAAAGCAGCGCTCCTGCTCATCTCCCAGCTCCTCTGTGGTTTCAGCTAGGGCCGGGCTGAAGTGTGATGCATTGTTTACCTCCTCAGGTCCTGCTGCAGGCCAGGGAACTAAGGCATGGTTAGGTGGATACCATCTTGACTGGAAGTTCAGAATCATCAAATATTTAAGGGAAATAATTAAGTTTACTCTCTCCGAGTAAACTAATCAAGAGATAGAGACCTGGATTTTGCTTAATGCTCAAGGTTACAAAGTGATACTACGACCAAGGTGGTTTTCTTCTTTTAACTGATAAATTTAACATATGAACATATTGTAAATTGGTCCTATTCCCATAAGATTATACTCTTATGTGTCCCCTTCCAGCCCCTCATTGCTCTGAGATCCCCACCTCAGGACAAGGGGAGGTTCATGCCTCAGAGTATACTGTCCCACCCTGTGGCATATATACAGGTTGTATGTGCCTCTCCACTGCCCTTCTATCCTCCTTCTGAACCTTTTCATCATCCTCTTCTCTACTCCAAATAGTTCCCCTATGTTCTCACATATTCCATTAGAGAGAAGAAACTGTTACTGCTACAAAAGCTTACACTTAAGCCAGGCATGGCGGTCCATGCCTTTAATCCCAGCACTCGGGAGGCAGAGGTAGGAGGATCACCACGAGTTTGAGGCCACCCTGAGACTCCATAGTGAATTCCAGGTCAGCCTGGGCTAGAGCAAGACCCTACCTTGAAAGAAAAAAAGAAAGAAGGGCTGGAGAGATGGCTTAGCAGTTAAGCGCTTGCCTGTGAAGCCTAAGGACCCCGGTTCAAAGCTCGGTTCCCCAGGTCCCACGTTAGCCAGATGCACAAGGGTGCGCACGCGTCTGGAGTTCGTTTGCAGTGGCTGGAAGCCCTGGCGCACCCATTCTCTCTCTCTCCCTCTATCTGTCTTTCTCTCTGTGTCTGTCGCTCTCAAATAAATAAAAATTAAAAAAAAAAAGAAAGAAAAAAAGATTACACTTAGTAAAATCTGTTGACAAAACTGTCAAGCACAGGTAGTCACAATAAAAGAGCACAATTTGGTCAAACTTCATATCAACTGGAAACTTATTATTGTAAAATTACAATTTTATGATCTTGTGATGGAGTAATCTGAACATAATTTATATTTACCCTCAGATGCATACATTCACGGTTCACGAGAACACCTGTTACATTCACCTACCATAGTCACTGGAGAGCCATAATTCCTTCAGGGCCAGTGAAGCACAGTAAGTTCTGTAAGACGCAGGAACAGCGTACACGGCAGCTTGCTTCTCCCAGACTCCGGGAGGAGAGAGCAGTGGAGCCGCACACAAGCTGCCTGCCGGCCTCGGTTAACCTGACTTCAGAAGGTTCATCTCATTACTTTTGTCGCATTTTGTTCATTAGAAGGGAATGATGGAATGATTCTGTACATTAGATGGAATTAAGCAAATAGATTGTTGGAGAAAAAATAGATTTTTGAAATAAGCTCAAGGAGATTTGAGAACTTAACCTAAGACGTTGGTATAATAATAATATAATGGCAGAAATAACTAAATAAAAATGCAAGACAGCAATGATTTATTTAATAGGCAGTATAACATACTTTATTTTATATCCAGGAGAAAAAAAATGTTTAAGTTATTGCTGCATATCACATATAAAACAAATTAAGTACAGTTTAAACTTCTAAATGTAAACAAAAAGAAAATAACTTTGGGATAAAATTGAGGGCATTTTTTAAAAATAGTTTTTGTTCATTTTTTATTTATTTATTTGAGAGTGACAGATACAGGGAGAAAGACAGATAGAGGGAGAGAAAGAGAGAATGGGCGCACCAGGGCCTCCAGCCACTGCAAACGAACTCCAGACGCGTCCGCCCCCTTGTGCATCTGGCTAATGTGGGTCCTGGAGAACCGAGCCTCAAACTGGGGTCCTTAGGCTTCACAGGCAAGTGCTTAACTGCTAAGCCATCTCTCCAGCCCTTGAGGGCATTTTTAAAAACAGTTATAGGAACAGTCCAAAAGCCATAAAGTTAAGGATTTGAAAATTTTCACAGCACAAATATTTAAAATATTTGTCTGGTCATAGATTATGATAAGGAGGTAAATCTGCTAGTTCCAGGCAAAGAAACTATCTGCAATCAAGTGAAATAGTGTTTTTTTATCTCTCATATACAATAGGCTTCTGTATTTGATAAAATTAAATGACAAGTAGAACTAGAAAATAGGCAAATTAAAAAAAAACTCCCACAGTATCAGAAGCTTCTGTACACACAAACATTGAGAGGATAGCATATTAGTAACTGCTAAATAAAAATTCAAACAAACTCTAATGGTTTCATTTGACCCACAAAAGTTTGAAAGGCGAAATCTGCATTGTGATTTTCAGAACTGGTAATTGCGCAGGAGAATCATCTCAATTATTTGTTGCTGGCAGGAGTACGAATCTTTTGTAAAATGCTTTAGGATTTCTTATAAAACATCTATTACCTATCATTGATCTATCTGTCATATGTCCTTAGGTACTGTAGGAAAGTAGTCTGTCAATGCTCACGAATACTTGGAAGCTATTAGCAACAATGTGTTAGCTATTGGCCTTGAATGATGACTGATGTAGTCACTTCATCGTCCAGAGGTCTTGTTTGACTTGAACAGCATTATTTTCATTGCCCTAAACATATCATATCCTTATTTGATAAATGTTAATGAGTTTATTGTATGGATAATATAAATTGTATGCTTTTAAAAATCCTTAACATGGACATCCTTATTTCTTTAAGCTTAGAGAACGATGGAGAAGGCATATGTGTGTATATGTGTTTTGTGTATGACAAATATCAGCATGTTATCCTAGATTAATTCAAGATAGTGGCATTCAGTGTGGCTGAATTGAGTAAAATCATTGATATATATACACATACATACATATGTGTGTGTGTATTCACAGCTTTCTACTTTTTCTGTAAGTCAAGACAATGTTAGTTTTGTAATTTACAAGCACAAAGAAGGACTGGCGAGATGGCTTAGCGGTTAAGCACTTGCCTATGAAGCCTAAGGACCCCGGTTCAAGGCTCGATTCCCCAGGACCCACGTTAGCCAGATGCACAAAGGGGCGCACGCATCTGCAGTTCTTTTGCAGTGGCTGGAGACCCTGGCATTCCCATTCTCTCTCTTTGCCTCTTTCTCTCTCTGCCTGTCTCTCTCAAATAAATAAATTAAAAAATAAGCAAAAAAAAAGCAGAAAGAAATAATTTTCAAAGAAAATGTTTTAAAAAATTGAGACATATTATGCCATGTTGATCTGGGTGACCTAGAACTTATTATGTAGACTAAGCTGGTCTTGAATTTGCAATGATTTTCCTACCTCTGCTTCCCGAATGATGAGGCTGCAGACACATACTATGAATGTTATTTTATCATTTCTGGACAAAAATACAAACAAAACAAAATTTCCAACCAGAAGAAAATGTTTGTTTTGAACTTAGCGTTTCATCGTACAGGCAAAGCATGGAAGCTGTAGGGAGCAGGAAGCTGGGGTCACAGGGTCACATCCATGGGGAAGAAGCAGAGAGGGAGGAACGCTGGTGTATGCAGCCCAGGACCTCAGCCCAGGGGACGGTGCTGCCGGCTGCTTGTGTGGGTCTTCCTGCCTCAACTAACCTAACCTGGAAATTCCTAATAGGCGTGCCAAGAGCAGTATTGCCGTGGTTATTGTAAATACTGTCAAGCTGATAACCAGAGATTATCCATCATATTCCACCACACCAGGCCCAAACAAATTTTAATAGTATGAGAAAATGTTTACATTAGGAAATCCTTGATAAAATGGCTTTCACTTTATAAGATAAAAATGTGACATGTTAAATAAGGAATAACTACAATATTAGTAGTAATTACTAAGAAAGAGGCCATTTCTGTTTATTTTATTTTTAAATAAATTTGCTACAGTCATAATTCTAGGTCCTTCTTTCTCAGATAAAAATCATTCAGTGGGAATATATCCCTATATTCATTTATACACTTATAGTATGTATTTCTAAGTATTTATTAACTTCACATAATTCAGAGATGATAGGATTTTACAGATATCTTCTGTAGCTTGCATCTATAACCATAAAGTAACATATAATTTAAATACTACCCACTGTTTCAGAAATTTTATTTCCTGAAAATACAATTACAGATGCAATGCTTTATTGAATATTATCACTATCATTTACTTTGGCATTACTGATGTGTCTGCCACCATGGAAAACATTAATTTTTAATAGACTCTCATACAAATAAGGAAATAGCATAATGAGATTTTTTTTCTTCTAATGCCAAGTTTTAAAGAAGGGATGAGATCCAATAAGAATTTCCATCTATGCAGGCTGGAGAGATGGCTTAGCAGTTAAGCGTTTGCCGGTGAAGCCAAAGGACCCCGGTTCAAGGCTTGATTCCCCAGGACCAGATGCACAAGGGGGCGCACGCATCTGGAGTTCGTTTGCAGTGGCTGGAGGCCCTGGTGTGCCCATTCTCCTTCTCTCTCTCTCTCTCTCTCTCTCTCTCTCTCTCTCTCTCTCTCTCTCTCTCTCTGTTGCTCTCAAATAAATAAATAAACAAAAAAAATTTAAAAAGAATTTCCATCTATGGAATTCACCATACCACTTCACATCTGCTTCTGTGTTCCTCTGAGTTGTGTACCAGTGGCTTATGAAAATAAACCTTCCTCCCCACAGATTCACACTGGTGCCTGTGCAGTAGTGGAGGTTAGTGTTAAGTACCCATCACCTGATGTGACTTGAAAGGGAAGCTTCGTTGTGTACCTCTTTTGCGCAGAGCAGGCCTGAGACAATGGAACCCTGCTAATCAAACTGGACATTATTCTCCGATGGGGGAGGCACAGCAAAATCACTGAGATCATAGATTTTAAATTCCTCAAATGACAGGTTATGGCACTGAGGATGTGAGGTATAGCTTAGTGATGAACTCCGTGTAAGGAGATTTTTAAACATGAAATGCGCAATCACTCGGGGTTAAATTAACTTCATTTTGGGGTTGTTTGCTCCGCATTATGAGCACCCTCATTATATTGTCTAGCTTCTGCCTTTAAGACCTTTAACAAAAGGGACTTATTGCACCCTAAGACAGCCTGTTTCACTTTAGGACAGCTCGTTTTGTTTTAGGGTAAAAAGATCTTTGGGTCAAGTTCCAAGGGCTGCGAGAAAATGATTTTCTGTGGAAATTTAGTGACTGCGTTGTAGTTTAGGCACCGAGTTCTAGGAAGCATCACACAGAAGAGCATGCTGCGTCACTCCTGACAGTATGCCCAGGGGACAATGGTGACATGCATACCAGGTCTGAAGCCAAAATCAATTGACTATTTAGACTCTATCGTTAGTAACTCTTTATTTTCTGTATGGCTTTTATAAGATTTCACTGCTTAAAGGATATCTATGGAGATAAGATGATGACAGTGAAATAGCTCAAATAACTAAGCGATAGTTAAGAAATGTTTAAGAGACAATCATTATGCAGTTGTAGATAAAGAAGTATTGATGGGGGGGGGCAATGCTGTGCTTAGGTATCAATTCAGAATCTCTCTCCCCTCAAATACTGGGGAAAAAAAATCAAGTTTCTTTCAACTCATTTGACAACCAAAAACCTGACCTGAACTGAGGGGATTCAATGTGTAGTTTCTGCCCCACTAAGTATTAATATTCATATCGTAGTACAGAAATACTAATGTATTTGATTTTATGGCAAATTGATGCCAACCTTCAGGGAGGTGTTAGGTAAGACAGGGTGCATGAATCATTACCTTTCTCAGATTTACAAGTTGGAAAAAGTATAAATCCTGAAATGTATTTGTCCCCAAGGATTACGTGCTGTAGGTAACCAGTTCCCCACCCAGCTTTGTGCAGGCAGTCCTCTTGCGAATGTGTCTCTCTTGTTCACTCGGCATGCATGTTTGGCCTGGTGTTTGTGTGTGTGACGTACGTATGTGTGCGCAGACAGGCACGTGCAGGTCAGAGGAGAATGTCCGTGAGGTCCCCCTCTGTTGTTCTTGTACATTACTTCTTGGAACAGAGTTTCCCACTGAATGTAGAGCAGCTGTTTTCTTGGTAAGACTGGCTGATCAATGAGCCCCATTGATTCTCCTGTTTGTGCCCCTCCCCATAATACTATGATTCCAAGTGGGAGAAGTCATGCTTGATTTTTTAAAAATATATTTTATTTTTATTAATTTATTTGAGAGGGAGGTGTGTGTGTGTGTGTGTGTGTGTGTGTGTGTGTGTCCTTAATTGATAAACCACTTCTCCAGCCCCAATTCTCAATCTGTTTCCTCTTCTAATCTGCAGCTTGATCAGCACAATTTCTTCTTAAAGATATTTATTTATTTATTTATTTATTAGAGAGAGAGAGAGAGAGAGAGAATGGACACGACAGGGCCTCCAGCCGCTGCAAACGAACTCCAGACACATGTGTCCCCTTGTGCATCTGGCTTATGTGGACCCTGGAGAGTTGAACTGGGATCCTTTGGCTTTGCAGGCAAATGCCTAAACCGCTAAGCCATCTCTCCAGCCCAGCATGATTTTTATTTACTGTTTTCCCATCAGTATTCTTGTCTTCTGAGGTCATACCAGAATTTCTCACTAAGCTTAATCTGGCTCATGATTTCAGACGTGTCTGTCTATGGTGCTTCCGGTGGGACATCATAACGTGGCGGGGGTGGGAGGGCATTGGATGCAGAAGACTGTCTTCCTGATTGTAGATAAGGAGAGGGAAAAGGGACAGAAGGGGAGATAGTCCCTGTAGCTTCACCTCCAAAGGACCACTTTCTTCAACTAAGCCTTCCAATAGGACTGGAGAGATGGCTTAGCTGTTAAGCGCTTGCCTGTGAAGCCTAAGGACCCTGGTTCGAGGCTCAATTCCCCAGGACCCCCGTTAGCCAGATGCACAAGTGGGCACATACATCTGGATGGAGTTCGTTTGCAGTGACTGGAGGCCCTGGCGCACCCATTCTTTCTCTCTCTCTCTCTCTGTGTCTCTATCTCTCTCTGTCACATTCAAATAAATAACTAAAAATGAACAAAAATATTTTTAAAAAGATTTCCAATAGTCCATCAAATGAATATGTGAAATGTATTAATCCGTCATTGAAGTCAGAGTTCTTGTGGCTCAGTCAACTTCCATATCTCTGAACAATTTTGCCCTGAGGACTACACCTTCAAAACAAGAGCTTTTGGAGGACAGCCCCTAATAATTAAGTAACTCTTCTAAGTCTTCATTGCCTTTTTCTGTAGCTAGGAAAGAAACGTTCCACTCATAGTTTGTGATGAGAACTGCATGACGAATGGAAAGCCTTCCATCTCCTAAGAGGAAAACTGGATCTTTGATCTGGGCACAGAGTATATTTTAGAGAGAAACAGAAAAGTCTTACAATTATAGTGTAACTGTAAAATTAAGTCTCTGTCACCACAAACACGGTGGCAGTCACCCACCAAACACCACTCACATTGTGTTATGTCCCAAAGCTCCCTTTGAAAACGAAGTTCCTGGCTCTCTCTGCGTTCTCTCTGTGCAATGTATTCATTCATGTTGTGTTGTGGGCCTGTCTTCCTGGCAGGATATTGAATTAAATTGGTATCTTTAAGAAGGGATGCAACATTGAATGATGCTTTTGTGTTTTCAGTCCTTTTACATTTGTCACAAAATGAATGAATGTGATACTGGAAAGCATTACTCGTCTGGGAAAAAAAAGATCCATCTGGTTGCTGGCGAGGGGACTGTGTTTTGTCTTGAAATGCTGTGTAAACTTCAACAGCTCCAGAGTGTGGCTTGATGATGCTTCATACAGACAGCACCAAATTGAAAAAAGTGAAAAATGGATTGCTCACCTACAATAAAGTCGGATTCTCTGATGTTCATCATTTCACTTTCCAGCTGCAGTTTCTTGTTTGCTTGTGAGACTTTCTGCAGGGAATCATGGAAATGGCAGCATTGTGGCTTTCAGCATATTTAAATTTACAGTGTTTCTCTAACTCTGACAGCAATAATGCCACTACTTCAATGGATCCCTTTGGAGACACTGACTCGGTTTTTGCAAAGTTTGGGAGATAATATCTTCACATGATGGGGATAATGCAATATGTAAATGAAGACACCAAGTAATTACGATGCAACTGACATGAAAATAGGTTTTAGCAGTAAGCTGAGCCAGATCTCTATGCATCTTATTGAACTTGAAAAATGTTTAGAGATGTATTACGAAGAACTTTTCATAACACAGCTTTTCCATTTTGGTAGATATGTCAAATTTTGTCATTAGGCTTCTTCTTCCTTCCTCCCTCTTTCTTGTATGTCGGTCATTCATTTTATGCTCTTTCTCGCCCCTCTTTTCCCTGTTTGTTTTTTTGGCATGAATGCACATAAGGCTTAAAAAGGCTCAGAAAGGCACAAATTGAAATTGCTTTCTCGCCACGTCCTCTCCCCTCAGAGATTGCTATTGTTTTTCAGAGACTACAATACACATATTTTAAGAGATTACAATACACATATTTCAAGTACTACAAACACACAGAAATCCTAATGAAATATTGATTTTTTATGCTTATAACTATTGCTGAATTACTGCCACTTCATATTGCTGCCATGAATGTGTGACAGTGATGTCCCCACATGTTCCCTGATCCTGTGTGATCAAAACTTATCTCTGCCAGTGGAAAAGTGAAGGAAAACCTCACTTCTAAGATGAATATGATCAAGAATCTGAGAATTCAGATCTCCTTGTATTTTACTCATATGATTTGCTCAGAAACTTTTTCCTATTGCATTTTAGCTTTCTCAGTAAGTTTAAAGAAATCTCTCTGTTCTTCTTCATATGTGACAGAAATAACTTCCAGTTTCAGTTAGCCTATTAACTTATTTTTGTTGTGTCAAAACTTTCATTTTTGATCTCATCTTTTTACACTAATCTTTCAAAAAATTGTTATTTGTAAACAGGAAAGACAGTTAATTTAGTTAATTATTTTCAAAGTGAGCCACCTTTCACTACTGTCATCTTCAATGTTTCATAGGCACTTTACTTTAGGTTTACATTAAAACACTATAGATTTTTATTTTTCAAATTTTGTATTAAAATATTTTATTTATTTATTAATTGAGAGGGAGAGAGAAAGATTAAGATAGACAATAGGCATACCAGGGCCTTTAGCCATTGAAAACTAACTCCAGATGCATGAACCACTTTGTGCATATGGCTTACGTGAGTACTGGGGCGTCAAACCTGAGTCCTTAGGCTTCACAGGCAAACACTTAGCCACTAAGCCATCTCTCCAGCCTGATTTTTAATTTTCTTTAATAAGAACATACTTTGGATGGATTCCTCATGTGTTGGTACCATCATTTCCTTCCTCTTGTATCTTTGAAGTTATATTTTCTTTAAATTTTTTAAAAATTTTTTATTTATTTATTTGAGAGCGACAGACACAGAAAGAAAGACAGATAGAGGGAGAGAGAGAGAATGGGCGCGCCAGGGCCTCCAGCCTCTGCAAACGAACTCCAGACGCGTGCGCCCCCTTGTGCATCTGGCTAACATGGGACCTGGGGAACCGAGCCTCGAACCGGGGTCCTTAGGCTTCACAGGCAAGCGCTTAACTGCTAAGCTACCTCTCCAGCCCTTCTTTAAAATTTTTAAAAAATCTTATTTGCAAGGAAGGGGGGGGGAGAGAGAGAGAGAGAGAGAGAGAGAGAGAGAGAATGGATACACCAGCGCCTCTTCCACTGCAAACAAACTCCAGATGTGTGTTCCACTTTGTGCATGTGGCTTTATGTGTGTCCTGGGGAACTGAAATGGGACATCAGGTTTCCTCTTCTTTCCTGACCTCTTGATCGCCTCTTGTCTCTGTGTCATATATTCACTGAGTCATTCTGCTTAAAAAGTCACCCACTCATATCCTGAGCAAAAGTGTGTCATCACCATTGCCAGTGATTCACTGGGTGATTTTATTCTTGTTGCTCGTGACAGGCACTAGAAAATATCATTTTTAATTTATTTAATTTTAAAAACAATTAACAAAACAGACAGCAAAGTATTTAAGGGCCAAAATACCACTTCTGAGTGATAAAAGTGTCAGGAAAACGAAGTTTACATCTATTTGTGATCAAGATTTTAACTACCAAATCACTCCACACCATTACTGTATAACAGACCTTACAGACCTACTGGGTGGAGGAGAGATGACAGACTCCTGTCCCTAACACAAATCCCTTCCAAATTTCTCATCTTATCTTCCAAACTTGTCGATCTACTTAAGGCATTTCTCTCCCTCTGGCAAGTAATACGTGACTGTATTCAGAAAGGCAAGCATATCACTCCACTGGAGCACCCACTAAGAAGAGAGAAACATACGGCTTGTGGCAGAAATGTTCCCCTTTCCCACAGTTAACACCTGCCAATTCTTTCTCTTTATTAGTTTATTAAACTTGTGTTTGTTTTCTGTTTGTTGCTTCAATGAGGTGAGTTCTTCCTAAAGCCAGTTTTTGTCTAGTCCTCGAGATGCTTGCTGGGAATATCAGCACCTTGGTTAGATTCAGGTTAGGAGCTGTAGATGAGTGAGACTATGTGGCGATTTTCTTTTGGTGATTGGGTAAGTTCGCTGAGAATGATCTGTTCTAGGTTCAACCATTTTTCTTCAAATTTCATTGTGTCATTCTTTCTTACTGCTGCATAGAATTCTACTGTGTAGATATACCACATCTTAGTTATCCATTCTTCTAGCGATGGGCATCTGGGTTGATTCCAGCTCTTGGCTATTATGAATTGAGCCACTATGAACATGGTTGAGCATATCTCTGTGGACTGTGGTTTAAAGGTTTTAGGGTACATGGCCAGTAAGTGAATAACTGAGTCTGTTGGCAATTCTATACTCTGCTTTTTCAGGAATCTCCATATTGCTTTCCAAAGAGGTTGTACCATGTCACATTCCCTCCAACAGAGGATGAGGCTTCCTAGGGAGGATTAATTGAACTTAGATGGACATCTCCATGGCCTACAGAGAAGCCTCTTCTTATTAGACTTCTTGTCATGGTGTGTGTGATCCCAGCAAGTTTAGCCTCTGTTTTTCTTTTGCTAATACAATTATTTGCTTTAAGATTGCCCTCAGATTATTCTATGCCTGTGGTATGGCTACAGATGTCTTCAGTGTGGCCTCCTAAAGCATCTGGTGGTGTTGCCACTAAACGAAGGATTTTATGGCAGCCTCCATGTCTTGGTCCAGTTGTAGACCGGGGCTATTTAACCAGCAGACTATGAATTTTGGCTTTAACTTTGGGAAGCTCTTGTTTTGAGGGGTTCATCAGGGCCCACTGTAGCCCCAGTATCCCCCAGCAACATCACAGAAAGCTCAGGTAAGTTTAATCCCTAGATGCAGTGACATGACCATTGGGCCAGATTTGTATATAAACAACTTCAGGTTCAAGGCAACAACTGTTTGTTTATTTATCAAAGGTCTAGATTATTTTCTGTGTTATATGTAGAACTTTTTTTTTGTTACCCCTTTTGAGCTTTTCAAGAGGAAAGAAGGGAAAATATGTCTTTTCCATCTGTAAGAATATGATATTTTCTTTTTCTCTGGATTTAAAATGTAGGCATAAAAGGAGTCTTTCATATCCTCAGGGTAGAATTTCATACATATTTTACAGCTACAAGGCTTCAGTAAAGCTTTAACTTTCCTATTTGGTATCGGTTTTCTTCTCCCCAATCAAAGGAGTATGTGTGTTTGTGTGTGTGTGTGTGTGTGTGTGTGTGTGTGTGTGAGAGAGAGAGAGAGAGAGAGAGAGAGAGAGAGAGAGAGAGAAACTGTGTGTGTGTGTGTATAGTTACCTATAAAATATAAATAAATTCCAAGTAAAGTGGGAAAAACTGAACAGGAAAGAAATGGCTTATACTTTCCGTACTGTTAAATGACTTTTGTAGATATTATTTTATTTTATTTTTCTTTTTAAATATTTTCGCACATATGTGTTATATTTTGATCATATGTCCCCCACTTTACCCTTCTTTATTCCCCTTATTTTCACTATAGCCCTTACCTTTCTCATCTCTTTATAAAAATATTTTATTGATTTATTTGGGAGAGAGAAAAAGAGAGAGAGAGAATGGGCACACCAAGGCCTCTACCCACTGCAAACGAATTCTAGATGCACATGCCACCTTGTGTATCTGGCTTACATTGGCAGTAGGGAATAGAACCTGGATCCCCAGGATTTGCAGGCAAGCTCCTTGACTGCTAAACCATCTTTTCAGCCCAAGTCTCTTTTTAAAAATCTTTTTTTTGTTCATTTTGCAAGAAGAGAGAGAGAGAGAGAGAGAGAGACAGAGAGAGAGGGAAAGAGAGAGGGAATAGGCATGGCAGTTCCTCTAGTCACTGCAAACAAGTTCTAGATACATTGTCACTTTGTGCATCTGGCTTATGTGGGTACTGGGGAACCAGACTCAGGTCATCAGACTTTGCAGGCAAGCACCTTAACCCTTAAGCCATCTCTCCAGGCCCTCTTCTCATCTTTTAATTGTGGCTATGCCATGAAGAGAACATTGCATGAATTCTTTCCTCACGAGAAGTCAATGAGCACTTACTCCCCTGGATAAGAACTCCTGCCCCCTGAGAGAATAAAGGCCGATTCACCAAAGTTCACCCTGGTGAGCCAATGAGTTTGTTGTGCTTCCCTACTAGGTATAAATGAGGGCTTATTTACAGGAGCATGGAGACCACAAAACAGCTATAGCATTGAGAGATCTCATCCCAGCATGGATGATGATCATAGCTGGATAGGCCAATCTTCCCATCCTTTACTCTTCGACCCTATCTCCTCCCAAGACCAGAAAACCATGAGCCTCATTGTACACAGCTGGCACTGAGTATGACTGAGGTCTCAGAGGAGGGTCCAATGACCCTCACACCTCTTTCTACGAGACAGGGGCACTTCAACAGGCCCAATCTCCAGTCTCAAGGAGGGCGATATGTTGTTCTCCTCAGAGGGTCACATGATAGGAGCTCACTAGGGAGGAACATGACCTCTCAAACTTCCCCCTGCCCACACCTATCTATAGATTGTTGACTGGCCCCATTATGCACCAGTGTTATTTTCCAAAGCGTAGTAGTTATCATGATTGCCTCACACATGATCATTTTAAGTGACTGCAACAAATTGCAGCTAGTAGCATGACACTGGATTTTTCATTTCTTTATTCCCAAACATTTCAGTTGTTTGAAGAGCTTTATTACCATAAGTAATATTGTAGTAGAGAAGAAATGTATCACTCAGAAACGTGAGTGTTGAATATTCTGTGGTCTCCTTTGGGTGGAGTACATGATTATCCAGTGAACTTCAGGGAATGAAGTTATAAATGATTCAGAACTATAACAAATGGAGTAGCACCAGCCTGCAAGCAGTCAGACTGAGGCCGATAGATACAAGGAAAGTGATGGGCATGTGAGAAGGAGGCCCTTGCCCAGCAATGTGGGTTGAAGCCTCTTTCCACTAATGAAACAGGCCTTTCTTCCCTCCTGATAACAAGCCTGCAATTGTCTAGGAATCTCACCAGGAGCCCCATTTGTAGGGAAAGGACATGTATTTAACCCCTTGTACAATCCTAGTGGCTTCTGGATTTACCTTATCAGACTGTGCTTCCATTCAGGGCATCTTTCAAACCACCCTATAATCTCACTTATCAACAAGAGTGAGAAGGATTGGAAAGATGGCTCAGTGATTAAGCACACTTCCTGTGTAAGCATGAGGTTCTGAAATGGCTGGAGTTCAAGTCTCCAGATCCTACATAGTTCACTGGCCATGGCCACAATGCCTTTAACTTTAGTCCATCAAAGAGGAGCTAAGACCAGAGACTAAGACCGGGGCTTGACAATAAGACAGCTTCAGTATCGATAAGAGACTCTGGTTCAAATAAGAATGGGTGGGAGATGGGCTGGAGGGATGGCTTAGCCGTTAAGGCATTTGCCTGCAAAGCCAAAGGACCCAGGTTTGATTCCTCAGGACCCATGTTACCCAGATGCTCAAGGGGGTGCATGCATCTGGAGTTTGTTTGCAGTGACTGAGGCCCTGGCATACCTGTTCTCTCTCTCTCCCTCTTTCTCTGTCAAATAAATAAAGATAAAATATTAAAAAAAAAGAATGGATGGGAGAGAATACAGTGGGGCCAGGCGTCTCATGTTCCATTCCTGAAACCAGAGGTGAGCGCCCCTCACCACAGACAAGCACATAGGGCTCCACAAAGTAGCATATGTGTGCATGTGCACACACACACACACACACACACACACACACACACACACGAGGGGTGGAGGTTTCTTGGCAATGTTTGAGATATAACTTGAGAGCTACCAGAATGATATATATGACTACTGCTAAGACATTTATCAAACTTTGTTTCATACTTGCGTTTTCTGAAATACTTTTCCTTGTAGAAGCCACAAGTCCTGGGTTTGGCTGAGTTGAGGGCCCTAAAAGGATAGTGGAACTCCTTAGCTGTTGAAGGTGATAGCCTGCAGCATTCTCTGTCCCCTCACCACTGACAGGACCATCAAAAAGAGCCACCTTGGCCTGGAGAGATGGCTTAGTGGTTAAGAGCTTGCCTGTGAAGCCTAAGGACCCCGGTTTGAGGCTCATTTCCCCAGGTCCTACATTAGCCAGATGCACAAGGGGGCACACATGTCTGGAGTTCGTTTTCAGTGGCTAGAATTCCTGGCATGCCCACTCTCTCCCTCCCTCCCTCTCTCTCTCTCTGCCTCTTTCTCTCTCTGTCTGTTGCTCTCAAATAAATAACAATAAACAACACAAATTAAAAAAAAAAACACCTCTAAGATGTGCTCACTGGTGCGATAGAGGCATGCCTGAAATAGGGGCAGCAAACTTCTCTCTGGATTTGAGAAAGCATTCCAGAGGACAGAATTCATTCCTGGTACCAAAAACTTAGTCAGAGGCCCATGGCTAGCAATGTCATAGCCCTTAGGAGGGAAGCTACCGCTATTGTTTGTCTAAATGGATATGTTGTGTCCATCACATTGTCCTCTAAATATTTATGCCTATACTCACAGATTCATGCTGCTCTCTCTGGGTTAAAGAAACTAGCCAGGCAAGATGGGGCACGCCTTGAATTCCAGCACTTGGGAGGCAGAGATAGGATGATCTCCATGGGTTCCAGGCTACCCTGAGACTACATAGTGAATTCCAGGTCAGCCTAAGCTAGAGAGAGACCCTACTAAGAAATCCCCCTCCCAAATAAAGCTTTTTTTTTTTTTTGTCAGTTGGTGGTGAGCAATGAAGAGACTCAAAACTTTTCAACATGCTGAGAAGTGACAGTCCAGCATTCAGCACTAAGTGAGAGATGTCGGTCACACTAGCCAAGGTTCACGGGACGCCGGGGCAGAGGTGGCAGAAAGAGTGGGAGAACCCAAGCATGGGGAGGAGTGCCTTGGAATCGTGTCTTCTGGAAAAGAAATGGCTCTTGTATTCACAGCAGCTGTTGTGACCTGCAGAATGTTGGGCTTATTAACATGTCGTCATGGATGATGGAGGAGGGTTGAAAAAATGACCAAAATAGAACAAGGACTAGTTGCAAGAAGAAAGGGTTCAGTGAAAGGGGACAGGGGAGATTATGATCATAATGCATTGTGTAAATGTGAGGAAATTATCAATAAAAGAATTTATTATTATTTTTTTTTTGTGTGGTAGGGTCTCACTCCAGCCCAGATTGACCTGGAATACACTGTGTAGTCATAGGGTGGCCTTGAACTCATGATCCACCTACCTCTGCCTCCCAAGTGCTGGGATTAAAGATGTGTGCCACTACACCTGGCTTAATAAAAGGATTTTTAAAGTAAGGGCTATCTCATTTGTCCTGGTGTTAACTTACTTTCCATTGGAGAATCTGCTTCTCTTTTTCAGATAGATGCAGATCCTAAGGAGAGAGCCACCCCATCATACCTCAAAAGGGCCCCAGCTGAAACTAAGGAAAATTGGCAAAACAAGCAAGTGTGCTGTTTTCCTGATGAACCAGATACCAGCACAAGGGTGAAGGAGACCAACACAGAGAAAAATCAACTCCTACCAAATCAGAGAGCCAGAGCCCCAGAGGCCCCCAACACCTCATCACTGAAGCAGACCAAAAATGAACACAACACGGCTTAGGGAAATTTTGCGGAAGAGGGGGCGGAAAGAATGTCAGAGCCACATGTTGGGTCATGATATGCAGAGACATTTATCCTACCCGTAACTGTGGGCTAACTCCACAATGCACAACCCATATACCTCAACAAGGAGGGGCCAATGGGGAGCGGGTAGGTCACGGATGAGCCTAATAATGGTACCAAACTGCCTGTACTTGCAGAATAGAAAACTAATAAAAAGAAGTAAATAAAAGGATTTTTAAAAGCCATCTCTCTGAGGAGTCAGAAGCAGTATCTGAATTTGTGGAGAAGATCCCAAGCTTTTCTTCCAGAATCCTCTGTGTTCTTGTCAGACGCTGAGCAGAGAGATGTGACCAGCAACCCAGGGTGTGCTCACTTATTTGTGTTTTGGGAAATTTGGAAGATTCTGAATATTTTTGGAATAAACTTGCAGAGTTAAGATTACGGAGTTAAAGAGTTCTATCCTGCTCTGTGGATAAATGATGCTGTGGTAGAGATGGTGGGTGGTCCAGCAAACATCTGTTCTCCCATTCTATGTAATGCAGAGTTGCTGCTGGAAAGTTGAAGTTCTGCCAAGACCTTTGTTTCTTTTTATTTTTTTTTAATTTAATTTTTTGTTTTTCAAGGTAGAGTCTTGCTGTAGCCCAGGCTGAGATGGAGTTCATTATGTAGTCTCAGGGTGGCCTCGAACCTCTTCCTCCCGAGTGATGATCAAAGGCATGCACCACCACACCTGGCTCACAACCTGTTTCTAATTCCGCCCCCTTCCTCAGAGGTCACGGGGGCTGTGTGTTCCTTGCGCACATGAGCAGAACTGCCGTGTGTTGGTTCGGGCTAAGTGCTCAGGAGGCAGGGGTAGCTCCTCCGCTGTCTCTCTCCTCTCTCCTGTTGGATGAATAGAAACAACGCAATTTTCAAAACTGTGGGGTGCAGAGCTTGCATTGTCTTGGGTTTGTCCCTTGTGATGTGTCCTTTGTGTTAATAAGAAACACATATTTGTATTGTTCAGTCACTGAAAAATCTGAGGTATTGATTATATATTTGTTTTTTATTCCCCTTAGATATGGAGGAAGACAATTTCCATGCCCGCCATATGCAGATGTTCTCAATTTACGGTGTTTGCCTTGAATTGTTTTGAATTTCCAGTGGTGCTTCAGTAGAAACCATGCTTAGAATTTTAAATTGTGATCTTTTCTGGGACAAGCAATATGTGGTATTGTATTTTCTTGATGTCTGAGGAAGAGACATCAAGCTGAAGCTCTGGGTCAGGCACACAATCACAAGGTACGAGGGTGTTGCTAAGCCATGTGTGATGTTTGGGAGGTTTGTTATAGTAAATGAGTTTTCAACACCTGATGTTTTAAATTACTGTGGGTTCGTTGGGAAGTAACCATATCATAGGCGGAAGAGAACCGTGTGTAGAGGCCATGTGACTGAGTTCTTAAGCGAAGGAATTTGGGTGAGTGACAGCAATGCCCTGAGGTCAGAGGCAGTGAAGAGTAAGCACATGCCCTCCATGCCCCTCTCTTCATCCAGTGTTGGAAGAGAAGAACTCTCCAAGGTGCATTTGCATAATAGAAGCAGTATGGACTCCAATTTGCTTCTGAAGGGGAATTTAGCAAGGGCAACTGCAAATCAAAACCTTGCTCAAGGGCTGAAGAGATGGCTTAGCAGTTAAGAGCGTGCCTGTGAAGTCTAAGGACCCCGGTTGAAGGCTCAATTCCCCAGGACCCACGTTATCCATATGCACAAGGGAGCGCACGTGTTTGGAGTTCGTTTGCAGTGGCTGGAAGCCCTGGCGCGCCCATTCTCTCTCTCTCTCTCTGCCTCTTTTTCTCTGTCTGTTGCTCTCAAATAAATAAATAAATAAAAGTAAACAAACAAACAAAACCTTGCTCGGTTATAATTTATGAGTAGGTCGTATGTTGGGCAAGACACTGGGGTTTCAGAGGATGACTACTCTAGCAGCAAAGGGCACCATTTGTTCACAGTTTCCAACTAAAAACTTATTAAATGCAGCGTGTGAATGTTGACACACTTACCATGGCAAGTCTTTACGTCTGACTTCCTCTTGGGGGCTTCTTCGATTTTGCTAAAGACAAGATTATGCTCCAAGTAGCCAAAGAAGAGAATTAGTGAGTCATTCTTGACTTATGCCCACATTGTTCTTAAGCGCGTGAATACAATAAACGAATGTGTCTTAGAGAAAAGATAAATACCACCATAAGTCACTGGGATAGTTCCCTTGACACCCATATGTATTGTGTATTAGGATAAACTATAGCCCATTTCCTTGTGTGCACATGCACTTTTAATCCTCAGATATATTCATTTTTAATTGTTTTATTTTTATTTTGCTTTACATTTTAGAAAGAGAAGGGGTGAGGGAGAGAAAGAGGTAGAGAATTGGCACACCAGGGCCTCAGCCACTACAATTGAACTCCAGACACTTGTGCCACCTAGTGGGCATGTGTGACCTGGCGCTTGCCTCACCTTTGTGCGTCTGGCTTAAGTGAGATCTGGAGAGTCGAACATGGGTCCTTAGACTTCACAGGCCAGCGCCTTAATCTCTAAGCCATCTCTCCAGCCCTGACATTCTTTTTTGAGACAATTTCTGTTCAAGATCCACAGGATGGTTAGTATTCATTACTAGGTAGGGTCCTGAATGTGAAGGATGACAAGTATGTTCATTTGGAGATTCTTTGCTCATAGGCTGTCCTACAAGGTAAGACTCCCATGGCTACTTCTGGCAAGGTCTGCTCTATGTAGTTCTTACAAACACTAAATATTTTTATAACACTACCATGTAAATATCTGTGCAAAGCCAAGTTAAAAACTAATGGAAGGGGGCTAGAGAGATGGCTTAGTGGTTAAGGCACTTGCCTGCAAAGTCAAAGGATCCAGGCTCAATTCCCCATTGCCCACATGAAGCCGGATGCACAAGGTGGCACATGTGGCTTGAGTCCCTGGTACCCCCATTCTCTCTCTCTCTCTCTCTCTCTTTCTTATTCTGTCTCAAATAATTAAATAAATAATTTTTTAAAACCTGTGGAAAATGTGCAAGATGGAATTTGTAGGGATAAAAAGTATGACTGCAAATGAAATGTTACCTTCACATTTGTGAGTTGCTAGTTAGTTTTTCTGATGATACAGGGTAATTATATATAGAATGCTCTTGGCCATAAAGTTGGATACAAGTGAGCTATATAGGCAGAAGGAATCTGAGTGATCAATCATCAAAAAACGTAGCAGATGGCCTGGTGTGGTGGAGCACACCTTTAATCCCATTCCTTGGGAGGCAGAAATCAGAGGGTCACCATGATTTCAAGGCCACCCTGACACTACAGGACAGCCTGGGCTAGAGAGAGACTCTACTTCAAAAAAAAAAAACAAAATCAATAAACACACACATACAAACAAAAACAAAACACCCCCCAAATGAAGAACAAAACAAAGCAAAAAATGCAGTTTGCTGATATGCAGTTCTGAGCATAAATCATTCAAAGTTATTACTGCAAACTGTAATTTACACTCGCTTTATGAAGGACAGTGCTTATTTTATTTAAGACTCTATGTAGCAAGCAGTGTTCTTTTTAAAATTTATTTTTGTTCATTTAGTTATTTATTTATTTGAGAGAGGGAGAGAGAGAGAGAGGCTTACCAGGGCCTCCAGCCACTGCAGATGAACTCCATCTGCAGTGCGCCCCTTTGTGCATCTGGCTAACGTGGGTCCTGGGGAATCGAGCCTCTAACCGGGGTCTTCAGGCTTCACAGGCAAACGCATCTCTCCAGCCCGCAAGTAGGACTCTTTACCGCCCCCCCCCACGTAATCCCTGCATAACTTGGTTCTTAAAGTCTCATATCAACAAAAATGGATGGACTTTGTTGGTTCATGGTAGAGGTGGCTGCACCTCACATATCTGATTTACATTAACCAGTGGGCGAAGGAATGTTCTCAGGACAATGGCAGAGACATAAGGGCCCGCACTTCTCAAGGCATAATGTTTCAAACTCTTGCTCAAGTCCTGTCTACGAAAACCTCATTGGCCAAAGCTAATCGCATGACAAAACCAAAGGCAAAGTGTGAGGGCCGGATACAAAATCGCGTCGCAGAGGACATGGGTACCGCGATGCGCAAGAACTGAAGTTGATAATGTAATTGTTGCAGTCAGTTCCTTGTTGCAGGGATGTCCATCCAGCCAGACCCAGTTTATGGAAGGACGCGATTTAGTTCAGCTTACAAATCGAGCGGAAGTTCCATCCGCAGCGGAAGACGCTGCTGACTTTCTGTCTCCAAGCAGAGACGACGGCAGCAGCAAACCCAATAAGCAGCAAACACAAACGCACCACAGCCCAAGCTGCTCTCCGCACGCCTTTGTGCTGGAATCACATCCTCCACCGGTGACACGTCTGCTGTAGCAGGAACATGCCTGCTAGGGGCTCAAGTTGTAAACTCATTGTTAAAAATATTTTATTTTTATTTATTTCTTTGAGAGAGGGAAAGAGGGAGAGAGAGGGGGGGGAGAGGGGGGAGGGAGGGAGGGAGGGAGGGAGGGAGAGAGAGAGAGAGAGAGAGAGAGAGAGAGAGAGAGGGAAACGGAGAGACAGAGAAAGAGAGAGAGAATGGGCATGCCAGGGCCTCCAGCCACTGTAAATGAACTCCAGATGCATGCACCACCTTGTGCATTTGGCTGGCATGGGTACTGGGGAATCGAACCGAGGTCCTTTGGCTTTGCAGGCAAGAGCCTTAACAGATCAGCCATCTCTCTAGCCCTAAACTCGATATTAAAAAAAAAAAAATTTACTTATTTGAGAGAGACAGAGAGAAAGAGGAGAGAGAGAGAGAGAGAGAGAGAGAGAGAGAGAGAGAGAGAGGGAGGGAGGGAGAGATAATAGGTGCACCAGGCCCTCCTGCCATAGCAAACAAACTCCAGATGCATCTGCTACCTTGTGGGACAAGAGGGCACATACATCTGGCTTTATGCTAGTACTGGAGAATCAAATCCTGATTGTTAGGCTTTGCAGGCAAGTGCCTTCACTGCTGAACCATCTATCTCTCCTGCCCCTTGTAAACTCAATTGTAATAAAACACCTGGGGCCATACATTTATATTATCACATTCAAACTACCACAGTAACACATGACATTCTGTCTTCTTATCACCTAGAGTCTACGCTCTTGCTGTATGCAAAGACTAGCCATGCCTACCCAAGACTTCCAAAGTTCCGAGGCAATCACATCAGTCTTGACATGCAAGCTCTCATGCTGCTGCTCACTTGACTATGCATGAGCTGAAAACCCTAACTGACCCTTCTTCCCTAAATAGTCAGTGGATGGTGACACCAGGGCACTGGAACAACTGGAACAATGTGATGAGTATGTCCACCTGAAATTGGAAAGAGTGATAAGTGCAGTTTGTCTTGTCCACCATGACTCTGAAGCCTAGATAGATCCTTCTATCCTTGGGTTAGGCCTACTTCCACACCCTGGAGCAGGCCCCTTGATCCATTGTTGGCTTTGCACAAAGCTCATAGTCGCCATCTTGAAGATTGCTCCTGTACCATCCACCTTCTCTCTGTTCACTTCATAAAATATATATCAAGGAATATATCCCTTTTAAAAATATTTGTTTATTTATTTATGAGAGAGAGAGAGAGAAGGGGCACTCCAGGGCCTCTAGCAACTGCAAATGAACTCCAGACTCATGTGTCATATTGTGCATCCGGCTTGTGTGAGTCTTGGGGAGTCGAACCTGGGTCCTTAAGCTTCACAAGCAAGCACCTTAACTGCTAAGCCATCTCTCCAGACCTGAATATATCCCTTTCGACAGTGATTTTTCCAACTGGCTTCTTTCATTTGAAACTTGCTAGCCTACTGGTCCTTATATATCTTGAATTTTATATCCTGAATTTCTGCATTTTTAAAAAATTTAGCTGGCAATCACTTTTATAGATTTCAGAAGAACTTTGTGGCTAATGTACCTACATTTGATAAGTACACAAGTACTTATTTTTCCACTTAACATTTTTGTTTTATAGCTCATGGTTAATTCTACTTTCAAAAGGGCCTTGGTTACAAACTTATGCAGAGAGACCTAGAGATTGGGTACCCAGCCTTTAACATTGCTGTCCCCCACCAGATTGGAAAAGTAATGTTTTATTTTAAGATGTCCTACTTGCAATGTGTCTTGTGATTGCACTGAATATATATCTGGTGGGAATTTAAATTTCCATATTGATACATTTTCTAAGAGAACATATCATTTCACCTTTATTTCCTTTAGCAAAATTTTAAAATGTAGTTCATTAAGGATCTCATCAAGTTGCCTTCTGTTTATTTTCAAAATTATTTAGTTTTTGTTTATTGTTGAAAATGGAAACTGGGGACTTCTGCCAGGATAATAGATCAGATTTATTCTTCCTTAGCCTTTCCTCTAAGTGTAACTAAAACTCTGTATGTTGGAGTAGAGATAAGTCATTTAAGGTCCCCAGAACTTAAGGAATTGTGTAACAGTGAGTTCCTAGGTCCCCCCCCCCCCCATATATGGATAGTTCAACAACATAGACTAACTAACAAGTGCACATAAAGAATAAACTTCTAACCAGGTGTGGTGGCACACGCCTTTATTCCCAGCACTTGGGAGGCAGACTAGGTGGATTACTGTGAGTTCGAGGCCACCCTGGGATTACATAGTGAATTCCAGGTCAGCCTGGGCTAGAGTGAGACCCTACCATGAAAAAACAAAAACAAAACAAAAAAAAAGAACAAACTTCTAACATTCTGGCCAAGGCTTAGAGACTATTTGGAAGAGGGTGCAAAGAAGATATTTACATATATATATATATATATATATATATATATATATATATATGAATGAAATCCCCCAGACAGAGTCCCTAAATACCCTACAGTGAACACCAAGGATGAGGGTGAGGGGCATTAAAGGAATAAAAGACTATAACCTATGGCAAGAGAGATGCTTAGTGGTTAAGGTGCTTGCCTGCAAAGCCTAAGGACCCATGTTTGACTCTCCAGATCCCATGTTAGCCAGACGCACAAAGGTGAAGCTAGCCAAAGGTTGCACATGTCCGCTGGGTGGTGCAAGCATCTGGAGTTTAATTTCAGTGGCTGAGGCCCTGGTGCACCAATTCTCTCTCTCTCTGTCTCTCTTACTCTCTCTAAAAAAAAAAACTTAAAAATTTAAAAAGACTATAACCTATATGAAAAACATACACAAGCTGGGCGTGGTGGTGCATGCCTTTAATCCCAGCACTCAGGAGGCAGAGGTAGGAGGATTGCCATAAGTTCGAGGCCACCTTGAGACTCCATAGTGAATTCCAGGTCAGTCTGGGCCAGAGTGAGACCCTATCTGGAAACAAATAAACAAACAAACAAACAAAAAACCATACACAAAGAAGGGATTAAGTGGAGGGAGGATTTGGGAGGGAGACAAGGGAAGGTGATGGGAGGTTACTATGGTCATGGTCTACTGTTAATAGTTATAAGAGTGGGCTGGAGAGATGGCTTAGCAGTTAAACGCTTGCCTGTGAAGCCTAAGGACCCCGGTTCGAGGCTCGGTTCCCCAGGTCCCACGTTAGCCAGATGCACAAGGGGGCGCACGCGTCTGGAGTTCGTTTGCAGAGGCTGGAAGCCCTGGCGCGCCCATTCTCTCTCTCTCCCTCTATCTGTCTTTCTCTCTGTGTCTGTCGCTCTCAAATAAATAAATAAAAAATTAAAAAAAAATAGTTATAAGAGTTGCCAATAAATAAAAAAGAAAAAAAGTATCAATGAAATCTCACTCTCTTTAGCCAAAGATTCGGCAAATGGCAGCCTTACAAAAGATAAAAGTTTTAGATAATAACTACCTTACTGAAGTCCAATACTGCAGAGAAAAGAATTGTGGCTTAATCTCTTTCCCTATGAGTAAAAGCTAAATATAATCTAGGCTCCCCCCCACCAACTTCCAAAGCTGTAACGAGCTGCCAACAGCCCATTGGCTTGCCAGAGCGATGCTGAGACGTCAAATGACAATGGGGAGCTGAGAGCTTCTCTCAAGATGGGCAACAGCAGGGTGTATTTCCACCCCTACGACTCTCCAGTGCCAGCTAGGGTCTTGTGATGAGGCTGAAGGACATCCCCCTGTCAGTGATAAAGAGGGCTGCCCTCCTTATCTGCCTGGGCGGTTTAGCACCACCCCATAGTAACTAGACCATCCAATGAAAAGTCAGTGGTCAGGTATGACATCACTGTGGCACCACCACTTATCCAAACCAGTGTGGCATTAGTGGAATCAAAATGAGCCATAATCTCATTCAGCGAGGAATCTTTCCAGCACAGAAGTTGATGGAAGCTGAGCGGAGATCAAAGACCTCTATTCTATGTGTGTCAGTAAGGAGCCAGCACCTCCTTCCCTGACCAGAATGGCACCAGAGATGGCATGCTAAAGATAATGCTTCTTTATATTTATTTATTTAAATTGAATTGTTTAGTTTTCATTCATTTAGTCATAATATTTATATGTGTGTATGTAAGACAGAGAGAGTGAGAATGGTGTGTGCCAGGGCCTCTTGCCTCTGCAAATAAATTCCACATGCTTGTACCACATTATGTGCCTGCCTTTTTTTTATTGGGGTACTGGGGAATAGAACACAGACCAGCAAGCTATGCAAGTAAGCACTTTTAACTGCTGAGCCATCTCCCCACATCCTAGAATGTTTAAATAATATTCTGAATCTCACAACAGAAGATTCAAGATTTCGTATTTCAATATAAAATGGCTAGTTTTTTTTTTCCCAGGAAATAAACAGATATCAATGGGAAGATCTGCAGCATGTATGTTCCAATGAAGGATTCGAAAGTAGTTACCATAAAATGCTCTTATGAGCCATTATAAGATACTTCAAAAATGAAAAAAAAAAAAAAGTCCTTACAGAGAAATAAAGTCATCCAATATTGCAGTGGAGCACTGGAGAGATGACTCAGCCTGGAAGTGAGTGTCCCACGCAGGCGTGAGCCTGGGGAAGCCTGGGCACCTCAGTGCCAATCTCCAGAGCCCACGTCCACATCCACATAAACAGCTGGGTATGGCCATGCGTTCATATACCCCAGTTCTGGAGGGGAACAGAGATCCGGGAATTACAGAGATCACCAAAAACAAAAACAGCAAACTCCAGGATAAGTAAGAGATATTCCAGCTCAAACAAAAGAGCAATCTTCACTGTAGCTAAAATGGCTATAATTTACATTTACAGCAATAAAAGGGCTTTGGGGAATATTAAAAAGTCATGGCTTTGCATCCTTAATTAATTTCACATGCAAAGTCAATAAATTTTGGCTATCATGACCATTGTAATGGCCATTATAATAGATACAAAGTGACATTGCTGTTTCAATTTACATTTCGAGCTTTCAAAGTAACTGTTGAGCATTTGCATGTCTTCTTTGTATGCCCACTTATTAGGGGTATTTGCTTTCTTGTGACTAAGTCCCTTACAAATAAGTGATATAATATAATTTAGTAAAATTTGAAAACATTTTCGCCGATTGTGTGGGTTGTTTCTTCATGCTATTAATGTGATCCAAGACTATCACAACTGGGTATGTAGCTAAAGAAATTGAAATCAGCATGCTGAAAAGATGTGTGTGGTACCACGTTGATTCACCATTATTCAAACAACCTAACTGTCCTTCAGAGAATGAATAAATTTTTTGTTTATTTTTATTTATTTACTTGAGAGCAACAGACAGAGGAAGAGGCAGAGAGCAAGAGAGAGAGAGAGAGAGAGAGAGAGAGAGAGAGAGAGAGAGAGAGAGAGAGAGAGAGGGAGGGAGAGAATGGGTGCACCTGGGCCTCCAGCCACTGCAAACGAATTCCAGACACATGTGCCCCCTTGTGCATCTGGCTAATGTGGATCCTGGGGAATCGAGCCTCAAACTGGGGTCCTTTGGCTTCACAGGCAAGCACTTAACCACTAAGCCATCTCTCCAGCCCACGAGCAGATTTTTTAAAGGCATCATATATACATAATGGTATACTATTTATCATTAAAAGAGCAAATTCTGCCAGCACTTGTATAGCTATAGCATTTGTCTTGGCAGAGAGCATTCGAGATGAAACTGTGGTTTTAGGTGCAGTTGCAAGGAGACAGGAGGAAGTTCTGTTACTGTGTTACTCACCACACTAAATGTAGTTTTTGAAAGCATATATTTCAAACTGGCTAAACAAAGGGATTGGAGAGATGGCTCAGTGGGCAAACAGCTTGCACACAAGCAGGAGGACTTGAGTTCAGATCCCCAGTACCCACGTGAATGTCACGTGTGCATAGCAGTCCTTCTATTTCTTTTTATTTGGTGTATTTATTTGAGAGAGAGAATGAGAGAGAGAGAGAGAGACAGAGAGAGAGAGAGGGAGATAAGAAGGAGGGAAAGAGAGAGAGAGAATGAGAGAGGAAATATGGGCTCCATGACATTGGTCTTGGCAATGATTTCTTAAATATATTCCCAAAACACCAGGCAAGCAAAGCAAAAAAATAGACAAAAAGGATTACTTTAAAGTTAAAAGCTTTGATAGGCCTAAGACTTATGCAGTATGAAGAGGTTTGTGGCTATAGGACACTTTATTGGCACCACCTCTCATAGGTGGTTGATCATAGATTTGAATCTTATGTTTGCCCATTGCAAACTCCAGCTGCGTCATAGCTTCAACCTGTTCATCCATCTTTTCCAAAGCTCATAAGACAAATCCTGACAATGTATGCTTTTGTGGAGTTTTCAGTTTCTGTAATGAGGTTTATATTTTGCAGTGGTGTTTACACTGTGGTTTGATACCTTCTCCTTTGCTCATTAGCTTAACAGAAGCCTTGCTGGATCAACAGCTTTTCTCAGAGCGGTCAAGGATTAGTACCAGGCTACTGGCCCAGATAAACCATGTGAATAAATGTCTGAACCACAGTAGAGAAATATCTTAACTATGTTTCTGCTCAATAGATAATGGATAGCTAGAAAAAAAATCATAAAAGGGGGGGGCAAAAACTATATTCACTTTTATTATAGCTTACCAATTTATTTTTATTCCTGTTGAATCTAGAGGAATATTGATGTGACTCTTAAACACGGAATGCTCAGAGACTTGGTCTGGGTGGCTAAATGTCACTCCTGCAGAGATCTTGTTTTCAGATAATTAAGACTTTCTTACTAAATCCAATCAGCTATATATTTGTTGTTGGTTTTCTCTTGCATACTTCTGCTGTCTTCCTTCTTGATTCATTACATTTGTTTCTCCTTTTAATAAATTTGTTTTCTTTTCTCTTCTCTGCCATCCCAGAAACAAAGAATGTGCATAAGGAGACAAAATATATTCTAGCAATATTGCTAATAATATATTGCTAGCAAATGTATTACTATGTCAAACAGGTAGCTTCCTGTGTTTTTAGACCCTATAAGACCACCATGGTTCTGAGCCCATTTACATTTTGAGAAGGAGTGTGGGAGGACAAAAGAAAGAAGAAAACAGAGAAAGGACTACCTTAAAAGGGGAGGGTGCTCAGGAATTGGGGTGTGGGGTGGCAGGGTCCAATAAAGGATAAAGAATGGAAACAATAAATTACTGTATGTTCAAATGTTAAAGTTTTCCATATAAATATATTTTTAAAGTATTTTATTTATTTGAGTGCAAGAGAGGAAAAGAGTGACACACAGAGAGAAAGACACACAGAGAGAATGGACACAACAGGGCCTCCTGCCACAGCAAACAGACTCCAGACACATGGGCTACCTTGGGTATAGGGCTTTACATGGGTATGGGGGAATTGAACCCAGAGCTGTCAGGCTTTGTAGGAAAGCAACTTTAATCGTTGAGCCATCTCTCCAGCCAAGCAACACAAAATCTATAAGAATTAGGGATGACATTTTGCAGAATGTCTACAATTCAGTTTTGGCAAATATTTCTTCTAAAGACAAGGAAGAGGGAGAAGTAGCATTGGGTAGATAGCCTCACCCACTACCACATCTGACCCTGCATAAGATAACCCTTGACCAAAGCCCCCTCCCCACACCTACCACCACATCTGACCCTGAATTAGATACCCTTCCTGACCAGAGGCCCCTCCCCTCACCCACCACCACATCTGACCCTGCATTAGAGACCCTTCCTGACCAGAGCCCCCTCCCCTCACCCACCACCACATCTGACCCTGCATTAGAGACCCTTCCTGACCAGAGCCCCCTCCCCTCACCCACCACCACATCTGACCCTGCATTAGATACCCTTCCTGACCAGAGCCCCCTCCCCTCACCCACCCCCACATCTGACCCTGCATTAGATACCCTTCCTGACCAGAGCCCCCTCCCCTCACCCACCACCACATCTGACCCTGCATTAGATACCCTTCCTGACCAGAGCCCCCTCCCCTCACCCACCACCACATCTGACCCTGCATTAGATACCCTTCCTGACCAGAGCCCCCTCCCCTCACCCACCACCACATCTGACCCTGCATTAGATACCCTTCCTGACCAGAGCCCCCTCCCCTCACCCACCACCACATCTGACCCTGCATTAGATACCCTTCCTGACCAGAGCCCCCTCCCCTCACCCACCACCACATCTGACCCTGCATTAGATACCCTTCCCTGACCAGAGCCCCCTCCACTCACCCACCACCACATCTGACCCTGCATTAGAGACCCTTCCTGACCAGAGCCCCCTCCTCTCACCCACCACCACATCTGACCCTGCATTAGATACCCTTCCCTCACCAGAGTCCCCTCCCCTCACCCACCACCACATCTGACCCTGCATTAGAGACCCTTCCTGACCAGAGCCCCCTCCCCTCACCCACCACCACATCTGACCCTGCATTAGATACCCTTCCCTCACCAGAGCCCCCTCCCCTCACCCACCACCACATCGGACCCTGCATTAGATACCCTTCCTGACCAGAGCCCCCTCCCCTCACTGCATTAGATACCCTTCCTGACCAGAGCCCCCACCCCTCACCCACCACCACATCTGACCCTGCATTAGATACCCTTCCCTGACCAGAGGCCCCTCCCCTCACCCACCCCCACATCTGACCCTGCATTAGATACCCTTCCTTGACCAGAGCCCCCTCCCCTCACTGCATTAGATACCCTTCCTGACCAGAGCCCCCTCCCCTCACCCACCCCCACATCTGACCCTGCATTAGATTCCCTTCCTGACCAGAGCCCCCTCCCCTCACCCACCACCACATCTGATCCTGCATTAGATACCCTTCCCTGACCAGAGCCCCGTCCCCTCACCCACCCCCACATCTGACCCTGCATTAGATACCCTTCCCTGACCAGAGCCCCCTCCCCTCACCCACCACCACATCTGACCCTGCATTAGATACCCTTCCCTGACCAGAGCCCCCTCCCCTCACCCACCACCACATCTGACCCTGCATTAGATACCCTTCCCTGACCAGAGCCCCCTCCCCTCACCTACCACCACATCTGACCCTGTGTCTGTCCCCAGGCTCAATGGGAAGCAAGCTCTTGAAGCTCTACTGAGGCTTGTAGAGGCGACATAGTTTCCACAGTGGTTACTAGGGGATTGTTTGCTTCATGGGTGGGACAGTTGCCCTGTTGTCCAGGAGGTGGCTCTTGCTCTTGTCACTGATGGTTGTCACTGTGGCTGTTGGGGAGGCAGGTGTCTGGGGGGCTGGTGGGAAGGACAGTGGTGTCCTGATCCTTTTTTTTAACATCCTTTTCCTTTGTGGCAAGATTTCTTTCACAATGTAGGATACTGAGAGTCCCTTCCCACTGTAGATGCCTAAAACTTGTTTATTTCATTTTTTTTTGTTTTTTTTTTTGAGTTTTACCTAGTATCATTGAATGGATTTGGCCACTTAGTACATTCAACCCTACAATTGACTTGCAAAAAAACAAAAACAAAAACAAAGAAAAGCAAAACAAGTTTCCTTTTCTCATACCATACTGAGGTGTCTTGCTATGATCTTGAATCATTTAATCATATTTATCTCCCCCACACACTAGGCCAGCTCTCTGTCACACAGTAGGGTTTCCATTATGACCCTGTGCTTCTTGTTAAGCCAAACACAGAAAGCATGTGCTTTCTGTTTTCTCCTGGAAGGCTCTTCCGTCTTGTGTCCTTTTGTCTCTCACTTTGAAGTTCTGCCTTTCCCTCTTCCTCAGGTAATTCGCTTAATTTTCTCTCTTTCTCTTCCTAGAAACAAGGATTTTTTGTGAGAAGATGGAGAACTATTTATCTTCTACATGAGAAAGAAAGTTACACGCCCAAAAAATAAAAATAAAAATCTCATTTTGCATGGTGGGCAAAACAGCAGCTTTACTATGAGAGAGAACATGGTACCAAGGTGCAGCCCTTGTAAACAGTGCATTTGTTTGCAAAGGCAGCTATAACGAAGTGCACAGATGGGTTGGCTTAAGAATCAAATGCACTTTCTCACAGTCCTGGAGGTCGGAATTTCCTGGCTGACTTTGGAGTTCTTTTGAGGCCTCCTTGGCTTGTAGGTGGCTCTTCTGTCTGACAATAGTCACCTGAACCCCACCTCTGTTAATCTCCTCTGTCATATGCATATGTCAGACAGAATTGTGGCCTATTCCCATAAGTTTTTTATTTTTTTACCCTCATTATTGTATTAATCCTAATTTCCAGGGCAGGCCACCTTTTGGAACATTGTGGCTTGGAATATCCTCAACATTTGCATTTTCACAGAAGTAGTACAATCTATAAGAATGTTTATTTTTTTATAAAAATATTTACTTATTTATTTGAGAAAGAGACACAGAGAGAAAGAAACACACACACACACACATACACACACACACACACACAGAGAGAGAGAAAGAGAGAGAGAGAGAGAGACAGAGAGAGAGAGAGAGAGAGACAGACAGACAGACAGACAGAATGGGAATACCAGGGCCTCTAGCCATTGCAAATTAACTCCAGACACGTGTCACCTTGTGCATCTGGCTTACATGGGTAGTGGGGAATTGAACATAGGTCCTTAGGCTTCACAGGCAAGTGCCTTAACCACAAAGCCATCCCTCCATCCCAAGAGTAAGTTTCACACAAATTTGTGTCTTATATATAAAATTAGTATTTCACCTGGGCAAGTATGCTTACGAAGCCATATATATGTCTACATAAAACTTGAGTATCTGGCTAGAGAGATGGCTTAGAGGTTAAGCACTTGCCTGTGAGGCCTAAGGACCCAGGTTTGAGGCTCAATTCCCCAGTACCCATATAAGCCAGATGCACTAGCTGGCACATGCATCTAGAGTTCATTCGCAGTGGCTGGAGGCCCTGGTGCGCCCTTCTCTTTCTTTTTCTCTCTCGGGCACTCTCAAATAAATAAAACAAATATTTAAAAAAAACCTTGAATACCATTTTCTCAGGATAGACATGTCACGTTTAACAAACACTTGCGGTGGATAGTGATGGGAATGGGGCTCAGGTCTGTTTATTTCTTTGAGAATTAGAATAGCATCCAGAGTCTATGATTAAGCGGAACAAAAGCATTGGCAAAAAAAAAAAAAAAAAAAAAAAAAGTATTTCCAGATGATTTGGGAACAGGACTGTGAACGCTGACTTGGCTCTGTGTAGTCACAGCACAGATATTGCCTCCACAGCAGGAGAACACATATGGGGGGGGGTCGGGGAGGAATAAAGGACGTGTTTCAATGTTGGGGAGGTCCTTTCCTGCGGGGATGCTGGAGCACTTTGAAGTGAGAGAGGCGGGCGGCATTTGGCAAGCGGGGCATTCTCCCGCAGAAGCAGACGCATTCCCCGAGGTCAGCCCGAGCGTGGGCTGCTCCTGTCAGCAGGGAGGCTTGCTGGGCACGGAACGAGTACCATCTTGCATTCAAACTCTTCCCATGATGTCCTTATTCTCCATGCCAAGCGCCTCTCTGCTTTGGGTTGGGTGTTTGTCCCAGCACCAGAAAGATGGCTCCAACCACCGCTGAGCCATCTCTGTAACCCTTCTCTCAGTTCTCAAAATCAGAATATGTCCACCTCTTTCTATGGCTGTCAATTCACCAACTACTTACACTTTTATGAGGAACTTTCAAAATGTATTTCAAGGCTGCACTTTTTCCTTCGTATTATAATTTATCAGGCCACTTATAAACTATGGATTGTCAAGGAATATTATTTCCTAAGGTGTGCATGAATTTTCCCATCACTTTTGAGAAACTTGTGGTCTGCAACCTCATGTAGGTTGACATTTTTATGCCTCCAGCGGATTTTCAGAGGCTGTTTCTGTCATGCTCAGTAGCTGCTCTCCAAATGTTGATGACTTGACAGCTCAGAGTGCCCCAGCTCTCCTGCTCTCCACATAGTAATGGGGAGCTGATAAAAACATGACCTCACGCTGGAGTCCTGTCCAAAGCTGGAGCTTACTACAATTCACCAATATGTTGTCTGTCCTTAGAACCTTGACATGGGACCAACATGGGTGGACCACTGAAACATGTGGTCCATAGGGGTGTGTTGTGTGAAACCCAGATAGGTCCATGTACCCTGACCATAAGAAAGTCTACTTCTTTCCAGAAACACATGAGGTATAGACTTCCCTAGTGCATAATTTCTAGAGTTATCTAAGTTTAATCTTTCATGCATCACCTCATGGCTTCATCAGAGCTGAAAATTGCAAAGAAAAATAGTCATCATTCCTAAGCTCCTGAAGTGAACTTGTCTGGTATTTCTCAACCCTTATGATTTCATAGTTTGTTTCTCTTGAATATCTATTAGGTGATAGACATTGTACTCTATGTAAGCATGAGTGTAAATTAAATATATAACTTATTTTCTGTTGCAAATAAGAGAAATGTTTCCCTTTTAAAATTCATTTATGTGAAAAGCTTTTAATTATAAGTCCTTTCTCTGTATTTTTTTAAGTTTGCACACATCTTTTTTTTTTTAATTTTTTTATTTATTTATTTGAGAGCGACAGACACAGAGAGAAAGACAGATAGAGGGAGAGAGAGAGAATGGGCGCGCCAGGGCTTCCAGCCTCTGCAAACGAACTCCAGATGCGTGCGCCCCCTTGTGCATCTGGCTAACGTGGGACCTGGGGAGTCGAGCCTCGAACCGGGGTCCTTAGGCTTCACAGGCAAGTGCTTAACCGCTAAGCCATCTCTCCAGCCCTGCACACATCTTTTTAAAAGCTAAGCAAGTCTCTTATTAACTTTGAGACCCTGTGATAGCTTTCTTTTTTTATGGTCCTTATTTTTTTTAAATTCCTCATTTAATAAGAATCTATAATATTATAAGGTTATATTTTGGGGTAGAGAAGTTGATCAATATCTATTTATGATACTCAAATAGAACATATATAAATAAAGCATGATATTATATGTAATAATGTGAGTTTAGGATATTAAAGAAGTCTACTTTGGGGCTGGAGAGATGGCTTAGCAGTTAAGATGCTTGCCTGCAAAAACTACGGACCTAGGTTCAATTCTCCAGAACCTACATAAGCCAGATGCAAATGTGGTACAAGTATTTGGAGTTCGTTTGCAGTGGGCAGAGGCTCTGATGTGCCCATTCTCATCTCTGTTTTTCTCTCTCTCTCTAATAAGTAAATGAAACTAAATAAGTATATAATATATAATATATATATATTCCGGCAACTTGTATAGAGATAACTTTAAGTTGGTATCTGAATGAAAGCGAGGAAAAAGGATACTATGTGCAGATGCTCTTGAGAAAGTAATAACCTGGAAGATCCAAGGACATAAATTGAGAGCGGGTGCAGCCTGGAGTAGGAGGGAAGTTTGCTGAGAGGTGGAGCTTAGGCTGGGGCCCACGATTCGATTCTGTAAACTATGCAGCGGGGTCCCGCACACAGCACACCCCTGCTCTCTGCGCTGGAGACCCTGCGCGGGTTCTGCCGACGTCCTCGCGGGCTTTGTGTTCCACTTGTCTTCCAGCAGGGCGTTGCTCAGACCCGACTGGAGGGAGGCAGGAAAATGAGAAGAAGGTACTGATTTTGTTTTGTACTTATTTTCTTATGGAACCACACAGAAAACTTTGGTCCACCCCCTCAGGGTTGTTTGTAGTGTCAAGGAAGATTACTCTTCCTTAATTCCTTCCTTCTCAAACCCTTTCAGCTTCAGGATGACATAACCCCAAACCTGGATAATAATCGACAATGTTAGAAAAGCGGTGAGCATCGTGGAATAGGGATAAGGCCTCATACAACTGAAGGAGAATCTGATTCCACAACCATAGGAAGTAATGGTTTCTTGAACTGGGAGGGTCAGAGAGGAGTCCCATAGCCACTGCTGGAACACTGGCTCAGATGGACAAGTTCAGAGTTTGCCAGGGAATCCATCAGGTTAGCCAAACTCAGCTGCTGTTTGGGGGCCAGATAAAGGTAAAGGGGATCCCCTGGAGAAGGCTGCACGCTTTGGTGAGTCTGGGGTCAGTGTTGGTCAAGAAGGTGTCCACAGTTGGTCAGTAGAAGAACTCCTTATTGGGCAGGGGACAGCAGGGAAAAGCCAGATGAAGACTCTGAAATACCTAACTTCAGTCTATAGTATCTCACATCTACCTCCTAAATCTCAAAACATCTCTCCTGGCCACGTCACATACAAACCTATGTAGTAAAAGTGATACTAGGAAGTGTGGCTCTGGCTTAGCCAGACAGGCATACTGCAGTTGCATTCCACGTGATTTCGGTATTTCCCAATCACAGTTTATAAGACTCACCTGAAAGTATCCTAATTTGAGTGCATAAATTTCTCACTGGTGCCCTCACTATCATGATATTTAAATTTTCTTGGGATTATCCCTATGAAAGTGAAAAATGATTGGATTTTGAGAAGAACAATAATGGAATGGGTTTGTATACTGGGGCTAATTTTGCGTAAAAAGGATGAGACAGAAATCTGGTGGCATATGGGTCATGAATTTGGAGAAAATGAATTTGAGAAAAATTTAGAAACAGGGAGATCAAGACCAGTTGGGAGTCTTTTGTGATCATCCATGCACGCAGCAATGATGATGGAAGAAAATTGAAGGTTCTAAAAATAATTGTATCAAGCAGAGTGGATTTGGTGACGAATGGGGAGTTAGGGCTTCTCTACAGAGTGATGTGGAAGGTCCCAGTGAATGAGAGCTATTAGCACATCTGAGAGAAACATTCACATATATAAGCTGCTGCAGATGATAGCTGCAATTCTAGAGAAGTGGCCGTAATTTATACAGCACAATATGCAAAAATGTACTTCTCATATGTTCTGTGTGTGCCTATTTTCTGCTGCTTGCAAAAGAACAGGAGAGATGCCAGTTTGAGGTAACTTTCTTTTGGCCTTAAGCAATCTGTCTGGCTTCAGCTTGCTATCTTTTCAGTAAACAACCTTCCTGGGTTGCTTTGGATCATTTCTTTTCTTTTTAATACTTGTGGGTATGTGTGGATGAGTTTGTATATGTACTGGTACACATGTGGGTGTGCATGTGTATGTATGTGTATGTGTATATGTGGAGGCCAGAGGACAAGCTTGGGTGCTGTTCCTCTTAGGAGCTGTCCATGGTTTTAAAGTTTTAAATTTTTATTTGAGAGAGAGAGAGAGAGAGAGAGAGAGAGAGAGAGAGAGAGAGAGAGAGAGAGAGGGAGAGAAAGAGGGTGAGAGAATTGGCACTCTAGGGCCTCAGCCACTGAAATTGATCTCCAGATGCTTGTGCCACCTAGTGGGCATGTGCAACCTTGTGCTTGACTCACCTTTGTGTATCTGGCTTATGAAGGATCTGGAGTTGAGCATAGGTCCCTAGGCTTAGTGATGGCTAAACCATCACTCCAGCCTGCTGTCCTTTGTTTTTAAAACATTTTTTAAATTTGAGATAGAGAGAGAAGCAGCTACATAGAGAGGGGATGGGCACACCAGGGTCCCTAGCCACTGCAAGGAGCAAACTCCAGATGCATGCACCACCTTGATCATCTGGCTTTATGTGGGCACTGGGGAATCAAACCAAGGTCCTTGGGCTTTGCAGCAAGCACCTTAACCACTGATCAATTTATCCAGTCCCTGTCCATGAATTTTTGAGACGGGATCTCTCATTGGCCTATACCTTGCCAATCAGGTTACACTGATTTGCCAGGGGCCCCAGTGGTCCTCCCCAGCACAGAGGTTACAACTGTGTACCTCCATGTCTGTCATTTTCACATAGGCTCCAGAGACCAAACTAAGGACCTCATGATCACAAAGGGGGTTGCTTTACTAACTGAGCCATCTCCCCAGATCTTTCTTTTGTCCTTTTCATCTCTTCTCCAATTCATGAAAAAAGTTTGTGGAGGACATTGCTAAACTGGAATTGGGGGTGGGAGTCTAGGGGATACGATAGTCTTTTCTTGGGCCCTGACCTTCATTTCCGCAAGACCTGGGCTTGTCTAATTTCTAACAAAGGACAGCAGGCTGGAGTGATGGTTTAGCCATCACTAAGCCTAGGGACCTATGCTCAACTCCAGATCCTTCATAAGCCAGATACACAAAGGTGAGATCCTTTGCACAGGCAAGGTGTGATGGCTCTCCTTACTAACTGCGTTGCCAAAGCCCTGACCAGAGCTTGAGGTGTGGCTGCAGTTCCATTTATTTAACCCAGTGATTGGGTCTTCTCATTTGTCTATTTACTCTCATGCTGTTATTTACTGGTTATTTGTTTGAGAGGAGAGAGAGAGAGAGAGAGAGAGAACAGTCACGCTGGGGCCTCCAGCTACTACACGTAAACTCTAGACACAGGCACCACCTTGTGCATCTGGCTTCATGTGGGTGCTAGGGAACTGAACCTGGGTCCTTTGGCTTTGCCAACAGGCGCCTTAAACTCTAAATCATCTTTCCAGCCACTCCAGTGCTGTTTTTATTCCTCACTGTGGCACCAGTTCTTTCACAGTCACCCAGGGACATCCGAGAACTTCCAGATACTTTTAATATCACAGGGAAGATAGACTGTATTGAAAGGAGTGAAGGGGCCTACCAAATGGCATGAAAATTTGACAGTTCCTCATTTTTTTTCTTCTCAAAACCATGTCCCTCCTAGCCCTTTCTTCCTGTAGCTATTTTCCCAATCCCAAGCTTTAAGGTCTCCGGATTCATTATTTTTCAGGTGACACTTTGTTCTTTTGCCACACATCACTTTGGGCATAAAGTGGACACTTCTTCACTCAACAATGCTTAGCTATCCAATCTATTGAACTGGGAGAACTCAACTACAAGCTAATGCCAAGCCACACTGTCTTTGTTTTAAATTCTGTCAGTCCTCACACTGAGGTCTTCAAAAAACAATAGTTGAAGGACATAATACATGATTTTGATATGTAAAAACAAGCAGAATCCACTGTTCATTCAAGATTGTGGCTGGGAAAAAAAAATCATATGAGTTACAAGCGAGAATCATGTGAAAATCTATAGAAAACTAGAGGTTTGATAGGATGGGATAAATCTGGTCCCTTCTTTAAAGGTATCATGGGCTCCATTTTATTTGATGTTATACCACGCTGCATTTCTTTTACCTCTTCTTCCTAGCTCAAGTACAGTGGAGAGTGAGGAAGTTCGTATATGATATTTTAAAATATTTTATTTATTTGAGAGGAAGAGAGAGGAGAAAGAGAAAGTGGAGAGAAAGAGATAGTTGGTGCATCAGGGTCTCTAGCACCTGAAAATGAACTTGAGGTGTATGCGCCAAGCATGGGCATGCTTTTGTGGGTACTGGGGAAATGTACTTGGGTCCTTCAACTTTGCAGGCAAGCACCTTAACTGTTAAGCCATTTCTCCAGCTGTATGTTGTGTTTTAACACTGAGCTCCACCTTTGTACTAGAAGAAAAATCCTGAACAAAGTTCTAAGAGAAAAGGCAGCAGGCTCTGAAATGTTACCTCTAAAGATATTTAATTAAAACATTTTAAATGTCACTACATTTAGAACAAATGATGTTCATTTATTTCTAAACCTCAGTGCTGAAGCTTGCATGCCCAGGCAGAGCGTGTGCTCTGCATTCACCAGGCACACAGAGCAATCACCCAACTGGCAACAAACAACACCACATTCTAAAAACGGTGCCTAGATATTATCCTCCTTCTGCCTACTTTGAAGGGTTTTTTTCTTGTTGACATTTAATGATTTGCAAGGTTTACCGGTTCTTTTCTCATTCTGGAATTCAATCATATTGTGCTGAAATATTGAAATAAGTCAGGAGTACACCAGAATGATCACAGATAAGGGCAGTATAAGGTCATTTTATTTCAGAATAAGTGAGGTTACCCTATGAATATTAAAAGTTAATTATAAAGATTCCGGAAGTGTCCCTGGTGGACCATTGTGATTCTGGTGTAAGCTAACATAAATTTCCAATTTCTGAAGCATTACTGAAAAATAGATACTGAGGCTGGAGAGATGGCTTAGTGGTTAAACACTTGCCTGTGAAGCCTAAGGACCCAGGTTCAAGGCTTGATTCCCCAGGACCCATGTAAGCCAGACGTACAACATGGCGCATGCATCTGGAGTTCGTTTGCAGTGGCTGGAGGCCCTGGCATACCCATTCTCTCTCTCCCTCTTTCTGTCTCTGTCTGTCACTCTCAAATAAATAAATAAATATAAATATAAATAAATAAAAATAGATACCTCTGAAGTTCTAGATCTTTGCGACTTAGAATTGGACCTCTGATGTCATAGAAACAAACTCAGAAAAGAATGGAGAAGTACATTGGAATCCTTATTTGCATTATCCATTGAGTATAGTCTGCCCAAGGCATGCATATATATGCCTTACACACACATGCTGCCTAAGGAATAGATTGTCCACTACGGTTACACTTTTCACAGGTTTTTCAAAAATGAGAAGTCTTGGCAAAGCTTAAAACGAGTGCTTTTGGAGAACAACACAGTGGTCAAAAGTAAATTTTTGGAAGAGCTTGATGAATAGTTTCAGTGAAGCACTTGGAATATGAACATGCTGAAATTAAATATTGAGTTAATATTTGTACATTAACTGGTATTATAAACTTAATTTTTCGGGAGGGTAGAGTGCAGTGCATGTGTTTCTGGATATGTGACAATTCACTCTACTGCTTTGGGGTGTATATAAATTCTTACCAGCTCTGAAAGCATTGAGTCTCTGTCCAAATTTGTTTACTTAGAGAGCCCCTTTTGCAGGTCTATATCATTTAATAAAAATATCAACAAAGAAGCACTCCATTAGATATGGGGAGGATGAAGACCAGTCGGAGAGCTGAATGTCTCTTTCTCTGTCTTCTGTCATCTGTGAGGCATGGCATTCTATGTTTAGTGATCGCCTTCTCTGCACAGAGGTGGCAAGAGTCTGTGATAAATGTACAGAAAGCAACACTTGAAGCTCACATTATTTCACAGATGGAACGTGTCCAGTTGATCCTGTCTCTCGCTTAAATGGTTTCTCTCGTATTTGTTGACAAGTGCAAAATCCCCCTTAAGTATGTTTAGATGCTGGTAATTCTCCATTTTAAACCAGTTGATAGAAATATGGTCAAGTTCTAAAATTTATCTTGTATTTCAGTCACATTAAACCATTGAGAAGCACTGCTGCATTAAACAGGAATTTTCTAATATATGCATGAAATCATCAAAATTATATGAGTGTCCTGGGGTTTTACCTCAGGCTCGACACCATGTTACATCTATTCTCAGAAACTGAAATTATCCCTATAAGGATATAAGGAAATTGTGTCATTGTGGGAAAAAAAAACAACAACACAACAACAAAAAAACCCAAAAACATAAATGAACTGACATTCAGGGGCCACCGTGGCAGAGGCAGGGTTTGGGAACGTGTTTTCTGAACAGTTTGGATTAATCAGCTGCTGACAGCGCTGTAAATTGGAAGTCTCGAGGAGGTTGAAAACACCATCTGACACACCATCGCAGCTAATCTGTTTATGTTAAAAAAATAAAGAAAAATTATACACAATGCTAACAGGAATAGCCATTATCCGCTTAATTGTTTCTTGTGACATTTTACAAATTATTTGTCAGCTAGCAACGTGCAGATACAAGTGGCTGGTGAGGTCAGATGGCCATTTCAGTGTTATTCTTTCTTTCTCCTTGCAGGTTCTTGTTAATGCAAAATTAGAGAGAGAGAGAAAGAAGAGAGAGAGAGAGAGAGAGAGAGAGAGAGAGAGAGAGAGAAAACGAGCGAGCTGCTTTGTCCTGAGAGAGAAGGCCATATATTTAAAAAAAATTTTTTTATTAATTAGTTTTGTATTCAGCAAATACAATCAGTTTGGTACCATTATTAGGCTCATCTGTGACCTTCCCCTTCCTCTTCCCCTTGGCCCCTCCTTGTTGAGGTATATGGGTCATGCATTGTGGAGTTATCCCACAGTTGTGGGTAGGATAAATGTCTCTGCATATCATGACCCAATATGTAGCTCTGACATTCTTTCCACCCCCCTCTTCCACAAAATTTCCCTGAGCCATGTTGGGTTCATTTTTGTTCTGCTTCAGTGATGAGGTGTTGGGGGCCTCTGGGTCTCTGGCTCTCTGATTTGGTAGGAGTTGATTTTTCTCTGTGTTGATCTCGAGAAGGCCATGTATTGCTTTCATTATTAAGTCTTCTTCCTTCTTGCCTATTTATTTCTATATCATATTCCTCCTGATAGTCTTCTGAATTTGGCAAATGTGATTTGTTGTAGAATCTATACTATTTATCATTTATATCTACTCAGTCCTTGCACAAAATTCTAATAGTAAACATGCTTTGAGTTGGTTAGGCTGCTTCTGGTTTTAATCTTCAGAGCTGCTTCAAGTGGCATCAGCTGGGCACGTGCAGCCATCCTCCTACGCGTGTGGGCTCCAGATTCATAGTTCAGCCAACCACAGACTGAAGGCATCAAGAACACAACATCTACACTAAACGTTGTACATTGCTTTCTTTCTTACCTCGATTCCAACAAACCTTACATAAGATTTGCAGTGCGTTGGGTGTTATGAGTAAGTGAGAGAACGTGGGAAAACGTGCACAGGTCAGACGCAAACACCATGGTATTGTTTCTGAGATCCTTCAGCACTCATGAGATTTTGGCATTTTCAGGGGTTTAGGAGCCAACCCCAGAGATAAAAGATAGCGATGGAGTGCGCTTTCTTTTCTTGTCAGCATCCTTTCCTGCTAATGGCTTGCTAGGATTGCCTGCACTATATGTACATTTAAGAGTGAGCCAACTGCTCCCAAGCTCTGATTCCCTGACAGGTTTTTATAATCAAATTTTCTAGCATGATTCTATTTATTTATTTATTTATTTAAATGTGTGGGTGCATGTGTACAACAAGGTCTCCAGCTGCTACAAACAAACGCCATAATTCTTGACATAGTTAGAAATACTTGATCCTAATGGACATGTCTGTGATGCCAAACCACTTGTGAGCCTCGTTTATAGACAGATTGACTGCTTGCGGGAGGGGTATCCACCTCTGTTATGCTCTGCTGTGTGTTTTAAGACCTTTTGAGAAGCTCTTAAAATACACATAGGGTGTGGTGGTTTGAATATATGGCCCCCAATATATTCAGTTGTTAATTTGTTTGTAGTTTGCATCTGTAGCCACCTGTCTGGAGTCAGTGCCATTGTGTGGATCTTAAGGTGTGGTGGTAGGTTTCAGATTTCAATCTAAAGATATGCAAAGTGTGCTGTGGCTTTTACCTCTCTCTCTCTCTCTCTCTCTCTGCTTGGTCCGCTGAAGGCAGACCAGCTTCTGCCATTTATGCAACTTCCCCTTGATCTGTAAGCTTCAATAAATATCCCTTCCTCCATAACTGTGCCTGGTCTGGAAGTTCATCTCAGTGAACCTGAAGCTGTCTGATACATCGGGTATGATAGTTTGCTCCTTAACATACGCGGAACAGTAACGTTGCCATGATATTTTTGCTGTTTCAGATCCTAATTTGAGAATATCAGACTTTCCAAAACAATAGGTTCAGCACAAAATGCCATCAATAGAGATGGGTAGCCTCAGAAAGGCTAACTAGGGACCAGACAGATGGCTCAGTGGTTAAGGCACATGCCTGTGAAACCTACGAACCCAAGTTCAATTCCTCAGTACCCATGTAAGCCTGATGTACAAGGTGGTGCATGAGTCTGCAGTTTTGTTTTTTTTTTTTTTTCTGTGTCTAGAGGTTCTGGTATAGTCATTTTCTCTATCTGCCTCTTTCTTTTTTTTTCTCTCTCTCAAATAAATAAAATATTTTTTTTACAAAGTTACATAATCTGTTCATGTGTATACTGCCAGTGTGTAGGAGGGATGGGACTACATTCTAGGTGTTGATTAGGAAATTATACTATTCTTTTAAGCAGAAATGCATTAAAATTATACAGAGATCCTACTACAGTTTCTGGCATAAAGTATGTGAACTATTACTGATTACTAATACAAAAAATCTTCAGATTAGCTTAACTGTAAGATGACTTATTGGTCAAATCTCATTTCTAGTTCATTTTTTGTACATGTCCCATATGGGACTCATCATAGTGAATCATACATAGAAAGTTCCACTACATGCATCCTCCCACCAGTCAGTATTAGGCATGTTTACATGAAATATAAGAATATATCTAGGAAAGTAAGAACCAGGCTGGAGAGATGGCTTAGTGGTTAAGGTGCTTGTCTGTGAAGCCTAAAGATCCAGGTTTGATTCCCTAATACCCACCTAAGCCAGATGCACAAGGAGGTGCATGAGTCTGGAGTTTGTTTGTTGCAGCGGCTAGAGACCCTGGTGTGCCCATTCTCTTTCTCTCTGCCTCTTTCTTTTTCTGCAATAATTCAATGAATTAAAAAAAAAAAACATTTAAAAGGAAGGTAAAAATCATGAAGTATAGACAGTACTACTCTGTATATCTCTATATTTTGAAGAACACAGATGATTCACACAAATGAATGTGTTTTTAGCCATGTTTTTATTTTTTTTCTTTTTTTTTAAAATTTTTATTAACATTTTCCATGATTATAAAATATATCCCATGGTAATTCCCTCCTTCCCCACCCCCACACTTTCCCATTTGAAATTCCATTCTCCATCATATTACCTCCCCATTACAATCATTGTAATTACATATATACAATATCAACCTATTAAGTATCCTCCTCCCTTCCTTTCTCCACCCTTTATGTCTCCTTTTCAACTTACTGGCCTCTGCTACTAAGTATTTTCATTCTCACGCAGAAGCCCAGTCATCTGTAGCTAGGATCCACATATGAGAGAGAACATGTGGCGCTTGGCTTTCTGGGCCTGGGTTACCTGACTTAGTATAATACTTTCCAGGTCCATCCATTTTTCTGCAAATTTCATAACTTCATTTTTCTTTACTGCTGAGTAGAACTCCATTGTATAAATGTACCACATCTTCATTATCCACTCATCTGTTGAGGGACATCTAGGCTGGTTCCATTTCCCAGCTATTATAAATTGAGCAGCAATAAACATGGTTGAGCATGTACTTCTAAGGAAATGAGATGAGTCCTTTGGATATATGCCTAGGAGTGCTATAGCTGGGTCATATGGTAGATCAATCTCTAGCTGCTTTAGGAACCTCCACACTGTTTTCCACAATGGCTGGACCAGATTGCATTCCCACCAGCAGTACAGAAGGGTTCCTTTTTTTCCACATCCAAGCCAAATTTATGATCATTTGTTTTCATGATGGTGGCCAATCTGACAGGAGTGAGATGGAATCTCAATGTAGTTTTAATCTGCATTTCCCTGATGACTAGTGACGCAGAACATTTTTTTAGATGCTTATATGCCATTTGTATTTCTTCCTTTGAGAACTCTCTATTTAGCTCCATAGCCCATTTTTTTGATTGGCTTGTTTGATTCCTTATTATTTAACTTTTTGAGTTCTTTGTATATCCTAGATATTAATCCTCTATCAGATATATAGCTGGCAAAGATTTTTTCCCATTCTGTAGGTTGCCTCTTTGCTTTTTTCACTGTGTCCTTTGAGGTGCAAAATCCTTGTAATTTCATTAGGTCCCAGTGGTTAATCTGTGGTTTTATTGCCTGAGCAATTGGGGTTGTATTCAGAAAGTCTTTGCCAAGACCAATATGTTGAAGGGTTTCCCCTACTTTTTCCTCTAGCAGTTTCAAAGTTTCCGGTCTGATGTTAAGGTCTTTAATCCATTTGGACTTAATTCTTGTGCATGGCGAGAGAGAAGAATCTATTTTCATCCTTCTGCAGATATTTATCCAGTTTTCAAAACACCATTTGCTGAAGAGGCTGTCTCTTCTCCAATGAGTATTTTTGGCATTTTTATCGAATATCAGGTGGCTATAACTACTTGGGCTTACATCTGGGTCCTCTATTCTGTTCCACTGATCTACATGTCTGTTTTTGTGCCAGTACCATGCTGTTTTTGTTACTATGGCTCTGTAGTATAGGTTAAAATCAGGTATGGTGATACCACCAGCCTCTTTTTTGTTGCTCAGTATTGTTTTACATATTCGAGGTTTTTTGTGATTCCAAATGAATTTTTGGATTGTTTTTTCTATTTCCATGAAGAAAGCCTTTGGAATTTTGATAGGGATTGCATTAAATGTGTAGATTGCTTTAGGTAAGATTGCCATTTTCACGCTATTGATTCTTCCAATCCAGGAACAAGGGATGTTTCTCCACTTTCTAGTGTCTTCTGCAATTTCTCGCTTGAGTGTTTTAAAGTTCTCATTGTATAGATCCTTTACTTCCTTGGTTAGGCTTATTCCAGGGTATTTTATTTTTTTTGATGCAATTGTGAATGGGAGTGATTCTCTGATTTCATCCTCTGTGTGTTTGTTGTTAGCATATATGAAGGATACTGATTTATGTGTATTTATTTTGTATCCTGCTACATTGCTGTAGGTTTTGATCAGCTCTAACAGCTTGCTAGTAGAGTCTTTAGGGTCCTTTATGTAAAGAATCATGTCATCTGCAAATAATGATAACTTGATTTCTTCCTTTCCAATTTGTATCCCTTTTATGTGTGTCTCTTGCCTTATTGCTATGGCTAAGACTTCCAAAACTATATTAAATAGAAGTGGGGACAGTGGACACCCTTGTCTTGTTCCTGATTTTAGTGGAAAAGCTTCCAGTTTTTCCCCATTTAGTAATATGTTGGCTGTAGGCTTGTCATAAATAGCCTTTATTATATTGAGATATGTTCCTTCTATTCCCAGTCTCTGTACGACTTTTATCATGAAGGGATGTTGGATTTTGTCAAATGCTTTCTCTGCATCTAATGAGATGATCATGTGATTTTTGTCCTTCAACCCGTTTATGTAATGTATTACATTTATAGATTTGCGTAAGTTGAACCATCCCTGCATCTCTGGGATAAAGCCTACTTGGTCAGGGTGAATGATCTTTTTGATATACTCTTGGATTCTGTTTGCCAATATTTTGTTGAGAATTTTTGCATCTATGTTCATGAGGGAGATTGGTCTGTAATTTTCTTTTTTTGTTCTATCTTTGCCTGGTTTTGGTATCAGGGTGATGCTGGCCTCATAGAAGGAGTTTGGTAGAATTCCTTCTTTTTCTATTTCCTGGAAAAGCTTAAGAAGCAATGGTGTTAGCTCTTCCTTAAAAGTCTGGTAAAATTCAGCAGTGAATCCATCCGGGCCTGGGCTTTTTTTAGTTGGGAGATTATTGATAACTGTTCGGATCTCCATGTTTGTTATAGGTCTATTTAAGTGATCAATCTCATTTTGATTTAATTTAGGTAGGTCATATAGATCAAGGAAATCATCCATTTCTTTCAGATTTTCATACTTTGTGGAGTATATGCTTTTATAGTATGTCCCTATGATTTTTTGAATTTCTCTGGAATCTGTTGTGATGTTACCTTGTTCATCTCTGATTTTATTAATTTGTGTCTCTTCTCTCTTTCTTTTGGTCAGATTTGCTAAGGGTTTATCAATCTTGTTTATCCTTTCAAAGAACCAACTCTTTGTTTCATTAATTCTTTGGATTGTTCTTTTTGTTTCTATTTCATTAATTTCTGCCCTAATCTTTATTATTTCTTCAGGTCTACTAATTTTTGGTTTGCCTTGTTCTTCTTTTTCCAAGGCTTTAAGGCGAAGCATTAGGTCGTTTACTTGCGACCTTTCTAATTTCTTAATATAGGCACTTAAGGCTATAAATTTACCTCTTAGAACTGCCTTCATTGTGTCCCAGAGATTTTGGTATGTTGTGTTCTCATTATCATTTGACTCTATAAATTTTTTGATTTCCTTTTTGATTTCTTCATTGACCCACTCATCATTTAGTAGTGTATTGTTTAGTTTCCATGATTTTGTGTATGCTCTATAGCCTTTCTTGCTACTGATTTGTAGTTTAATTCCATTGTGGTCAGATAGAATGCAAGGAATTATTTCAATTTTCCTGAATTTGTTAAGATTTGCTTTGTGTCCTAATATATGGCCTATTTTAGAGAATGTTCCATGTGCTGCTGAAAAGAATGTATATTCTGCAGTCTTTGGATGAAATGTCCTGTATATATCTGTTAGGTCCATTCCTTCTATGACCTCATTTAGTCCAGATGCCTCTCTGTTTATTCTTTCCCTGGATGACCTGTCAATTGATGAGAGTGGGGTGTTAAAGTCACCCACAACCACTGTGTTTGGTGTTATCTGTGACCTTAGTTCTAATAGTGTTTGTTTGACGAATTTGGGAGCCCCCATGTTAGGTGCATATATGTTTAGGATTGTAATGTCCTCCTGTTGGAGTGTGCCCTTAATCAATATAAAGTGACCTTCCTTATCTTTCTTGACTAACGTCGGACTAAAGTCTACCCTGTCTGATATTAGGATAGCAACCCCTGATTGTTTTCTAGGCCCATTTGCTTGAAACACCGTCTTCCAACCTTTCACCCTAAGATAATGTCTATCCTTTGTAGAAAGGTGAGTTTCTTGGAGACAACAAATTGTAGGATCCTGCTTTTTAACCCAGTCTGCAAATCTATGTCTTTTCGTTGGGGCATTGAGACCGTTGATATTAAGAGATATTATTGAAAGGTGTGTATTTATGTTTGCCATTTTTGTGTGTGTGTGTGTGTTTACTGGTTCTACCTGTGCTCTCTTCTGTTAACTGGTATTTGAGTATAGCTTGTTTTTTCTAGGTTCCTTATATGTGTGCTTTTCCTTTTGTTCAGCATGGAGGATTCTATCAAGTATTTTCTGTAGAGCTGGTTTTGTCTTCAAATACTCCTTTAACCTGCTTTTGTCATGGAATGTCTTTATTTCTCCATCTATTTGAATGGATAACTTTGCAGGATAAAGTAACCTTGGTTGACAGTTGTTATCTTTCAGAACTTGAAATATATCACTCCAAGCCCTTCTGGCTTTAAAAGTTTGTGTTGAATAATCTGCTGTAATCCTGATGGGCTTGCTTTTGTAGGTAACTTGATTTTTCTCTCTAACTGCTTTCAATATTTTTTCTTTGGTGTGTGTGTTTGGAAGTTTGATTATAATATGGCGAGGGGAGGTTCTTTCTGGGTTTTGTTTGGCTGGGGTTCTAAAAGCTTCCTGTATCTGTATTGGCACCTCTTTCCCAATTTGGGGGAAATTTTCCTCTATGATTTTGTTGAAGATGCCTACTATGCCTCTGGAGTGGAGTTCTTCTCCTTCTACTATGCCCTAAATTCTTATATTGGATCTTTTCATAGTGTCCCGAATATCTTGAAATTCCCACTTATACTTTTCTATAAGTTTGTCTTTCTCTTTGTTGGACTGCATTAGGTCTGCCACCTGGTCTTCTAGCTTAGATATTCTGTCCTCTCCCTCATCCATCCTACTGGTGAGATTTTCTACAGAGTTTTTTATTTCATTAACTGTGTTCTTCATTGCTAGTAATTCTGACTGGTTTTTCTTTATTATTTCTATTTCCCTATTTATGTCTTGTATTGCCTTCTTTATTTCATTAAATTGGTGTCCTGCCTCTTCTTTGATTCCTTTGATTTCCTCTTTGATTTCTTCTTTGATTGTTTTCATGTGTTCTTTGACCTCTCTGAACATATTTATAATTATTCTTTTGAACTCTTTCTCAGGCATTTCCTCTAACTCTTTCTCACTGGAGGACATTTCTGATGCATTAATACTTTTAGGTGGATTTATATCGTCTTGCTTTTTAGTGTTTCTTGTGTTATAATGTATATATTTTTGCATCTTGGATTAAGTTAATACTTGGATTTTCTAGCTAGCTAGTGTATTCTTAGCTGTATCAATTGATTTGATGTAATATATTTTCAGGGTAGGACCTTAAGGTATTAGGTGTGGCTCTTAGACTCTCAGAGTATCTACAAAGATGTTCTTAGGGGTTGAGTTTTCCTGCTATAGGAGTATTCAAGCAGGCTGAGTGGAATAAAATACAGGTAGATTCTAAAATTTAACTAAACACTGTACACATTCAATCAAAAACAGCCCCGAGTATGTATGCAAGAGTAGTTATTATAATGACCAGATCCTCTATCAACAAAGAGGTTTAGATTTCTGGTCTGTTGAGGGATCCAAGTCAGCTTGTGACCAAGTGAGACCCTTCCCTGGTGCAATCCCAGTTACCTTGGGTGATTTTGGTCTCAGTCAAGTTGCTGCCTGGGTCATCGGGCTGCTGTTCTGATTTCTGGAGCTGGGCACTTGCTTTTCCTATGGGGCAAACCGAGCCGCTGCTGCTGCCTCTGCTGCTGTCGTAGCTGCCACCACCGGAGCCACCACCACTGCTGAAGCTGCCGCTGCCGTGTCCACCGCCGCTGCTCACCCCGAAGCCGCTGCTGCGGGATCTGCCGCCGCTGCCGCTCCTGGGTCCGCTGCTGGTGGGGCCGCTGGTACCGGTGCTGTAGCCGCTGAAGTTGCTGCCGAACTCTGCTCCTGCTTGGGTCCCGCTGTCAGCCCAAGTTGGCGTGGCCGGTCCCGGGCCGCTGCTGTGTTCGCTGGAGCTGGGTTCAGGCGGTGGGGGAGGGGAGGGAGCCGTGGCTGCTCTGGTTGTCTCGCTGCTCCACGTGTTCTACCTTGCGGTCTTCTCCTCCGCTGCTCGCTGCTGCTCTCCCCTCACGTTTCCCGAGTTGCGGAGAGCGCGGTGTGAGGGGAAAATCCCGCACCTGGCTTTTCCTGCGGCTCGAGCCGAGAGTCTGGAGGCTTTCTACTGCGCCGCGGCTGAGCTGCCGGAGCCTCTGTTCCCGCCTGTGCAGGCTCTGGATGCTCTGGAACTCTTCTACTTCTCCACTGCCACCTCAATTTCCTATACACCTCACTTTTTAGTAAAAGTGTGTATTTTGCTGAGTTTTTTTGGTCTTTTTCCCCCCTAGGCTGCTTTGGCGTGGTACCTACGCCGCCATCTTAACCGGAAGTCCTCCATGTTTTTATTTTTATGATCAATATTTTTGGTTTCAAGGAGCTAGACTTTTCTTGAAAAGCTATAATTAAAACCTGGGTAAATAGTCAAACACAGTTAACTGAGCATGACAGGGCTTTAGAATTCATCATGAATCAACATGATATAAGTTCAAAATATCACTGCCTTGCCACTTAAAACATGAGCTATTTTTAAAAGCTATGCCCAGGGAAACATTTTTTTAAAGAAATTCTACTACTTATCTGTAAAAATGTACATCTTGAGTTTGATATCAGGTTTGAACTAGTTATTTCTTATTAAAATTGAAAAAAAAATGATCTTAGTTTGTATGAAATAACCCAGTGTGTGTCATTGATCTGAACTGAGAACACTGGAAAGGTGGTTTTGATTAGGCCCTGAGAGGAAATGCACTTCAACATCTGTGTATTTACTCTCAATTTCACATTTGCATTAAAAATTCATAGGCTGTTATAGTCATCAGATTCCCTAAGGTGCAAGGGATTTAACTATCGTGAGAACTTTCCTTTAATAAAGGGATTAGAAACAAATAGTACGGACACATGCGAAACTGAGGAACTTGCTGTTGGAATACTCTACTTGTTGAGTGCATCGAAAGGAGAAATAAGACATTATAATGCCTAGTCACACAGTCCTCTTTGCTCCCCGATTTTCACAAGAAGATTAAAATTCTACATGTAATGAGTTTCTTTCCTCTTAGCAGTCGGAGAGCCCATTGATATCTGTGTCCTCCGACAACTGTGTGCACTTGTGCATGAAGGTCAGGGGTTGATGTTAGACATCTTCCTCAGTTGATCTCCATCTTATTGTTTGACACATGGTCTCTCACTGACCTTGGAGCTCAATGACTCCAGCGCATATTTATGTTCATTCACAAGTTAGGACCATTATCGGGGAAGGTGGGACAGAGTATAACGGTTTTAGTGTTAGTGACATGAACAAATGGTACAGAAAACATTTTAGAAGGTAATTATGTGGGAAATGAGTATAGGGTACGAAGAGTCAAATCCTTATTATTACAAAAAAAAATGCCCAACACAGTACTCCTTGAGCACAGGAATGGGGGCTATGTTATCTTTGTGGACTTCTAACCACTGCACATCACCAACATTTCAATAAGTGATTATTGGCTCAGTGAAAGGATATGGATAGATCTTGTCAGAATGAGCTCATTCTTGAGCCCAAGAAGAAGGAAAGGGTAGGTGAGAAGAATAGATTTGCATTGCGCCCCAGCAATTAGGAATCAGGCATCTTATCTGCTATTGCCCTGTGACTTGTATGACCTCATTGCTGACCGCAAAAGGCAGTTGCTACACTGTCAGTCACTTTCCTCCCTGTCATTTGTAGCCACTTTCCTGTAATTTTCTGAAATTAGACATTTTCAGTGTTGGCATTAAATATCTTCTATGGCCAATAGCCATCTGTCTATTGAAACAGTTAAGTATCTTAAAAGATAAATGAATTAAGATGTAATTAAACTGTGCTTTAGAAAGTTCATATGTTTTATTCATTAAAACTTATTGTCTTCCTTGTATTTTATTAATGTTCTCTGGTGGCTCTTCTCCCTCCTTGAGGCTATACCAATGCAAGGCACACTTTAGAAACCCAAGAAAGTAAACAACCCAGTAAATCGTCTTTACATTGCTCTACATCATGTTCAGTGCTCACCACTGGAAGTTTAGTTCCCAGAGGGGCAGATGAAGTGTTCTCATCGGCGCTCATTCAAAAGAAGCTCAAAGCCCACCACGGCCCTGGATGTCCCAGTCAGCATGTTCCCTGGAGGACTGCATTTGCAGTGTATATAAGGTCCATGTCAGCTAAGAGGGGAGGCTTCTGAAGATAAAGTATTCATTTGCTTGCCTCAGACTGGTGAGGCAGATGATTCAGAAGAATCCCAGTGTGTATGTACTGATGCAATGGGGCTTTTCGGTGAGGGAAGAGTAGGCTCCATTATGAATAAAATGGAAAACAGAAATTTCTAGCAAAGGAACTGGTTGGGGGTAGATGGTGGGTAGAAACATCAGAATGGTGGGGGTGGGGATTCTGGTTAAACACACCTAACAGTTCTTCCGTGGATGGCAGGGCCTGACTAGGAAATTAATTAACTTAATTAATCAGAAGCTGTGGGTGGGACATTTGCGACAAGCTGACTTGGCAGAATTCTTACTTATATTAGATGATGTAAAGACCAATATGGAGCCCCAAAAGTTAGATGGCTTAGCTGTTAAGACACTGCAAAGGGTAAGGACACAGGTTTGATTCCCCAGTGCTCACATAAAGATAGATGCACAAGATGGTGCACGCATCTGGAGTTTGTTTGCAGTGGCTGGAGGGCCTGGTGCGCCCATCCTCTCTGTCTTCCTCTCTTTCTCTATTTTACTCTGTCTCAAAAAAATTTAGGACCTAATTGAAAAGATAGTTGATTAAAGGTCAGGGGGGAAGTGTTCATCAGCACCTGTATTTGGAGGAAGAAATGATAACTATTTTTTCCCCAGCATGAATCTTGTAACCCTTTTAGTATTTTTTGCAGCTATTTTTTAATTTAAAAATTATGTGATTATATTTAATGCTAATAGATTCATATATAATTCTACTTAGTAATTCTTCACAATAACTTCATTGGCCTTCCCCCCTCTATATTCTCTGTATAAAATAATAGAGTTAACCTTATTCACTAAAAGCCAAATAGGAATGCCAATGGGGTACACATTTCCCATCATCTACTATATTTCTGCCTAGAAGGTATGCCTTTTTCTACATAATCTGGGAATTTCTTAAAAATTATTTTCAGAGCTAAATTAGAGGAAGTAAGATCAATCACTGAGAAAGGTTGTCTGGGGAAACTATGTGAGGAACCCAAACGCGGTAAGTCCCATAGCAGCAGCCGTGGGCATCGCCAGCTCCTCCCACCCTTCCTTGCTGTTGTCATACCCCTTGGCCTTCACGTTGAATGTCACATTCTCAAGCTTTCACATTGTTCTCTATTTTAGGTTTGAGTTAGTCACGCTGTGACATTCCAACACGGCAGAGCTAAACTTTCTAATGTGTCTACATAGTTGACTAAGGAATAAAGTGAAGTTTTAACCCAAATAGCAAAGAATCTGTATTCAGACAGACAGGTGGCTTTCTGTATATTTGTAAAGAAACCAATTAAGACAAAAACTGCTGGGTCTCAGATTCTCGAAAGCTCCTCTCAGAGGAGCTTTCTTTAAGAGCCACTTTCCTTGTGGCTCTTACTGGCTTTTCTCTGTTTGCAATGTGCATCTCAAGCATTTCTCCTTCCTGGACGGATCCCTCTAATTCCACTTAATAGGGCTCAGACATGGGTCAGCAGTTAAGGTGCTTGCCTGTGAAATCTAAGGACCCAAGTTCGATTATCCAGTATCCACATCAAGCCAGATGCACAAAGTAGCACATGCGCCTGAAGTTTGTAGTGGCTACAGGCTCTGGATCATCTGTTCTCTCTCTGTCTTTCTCTGAGTGTAAATAAGTAGATAAATAATTCCATTTAACAATCAAATGGTAGCTGTACTTACAAACTATCTTATCTCCTTGAAAATTGCTTAGCTTTACAAATAAGGATGAATTCCCCAAATAATTTATCTAAAATCATGTTTTGAGTATAAATTGCTAATGGAAAGAACTGTCCTGGACAGAGCACTGGATTTGGTGTCACTGACATCAAGGCATAAGGTCAATGGGCTGGAGAAAGGGTGCAGAAGTTAAGGTGCTTGCCTATAAATCCTATTGACCTGGATTCCATTCCCCAGTACCCATGTAAAGCCAGATGCACAGAGTGGCACATGCATCTGGAGTTCCTTTGCAGTGGCCCTGGCATGCCAATTCTTTCTCTGTCTGTTTCTTTTCTATCTCTCTCTCTCTCTCTGCTTGCAAATAAATAAATAAATAAATGAATAAATAAATAAATAACTTTTTAAAAAAAACTTAAAAAAAAGCCATGAACACTGTTGCCTAGCTCTTATGTCAACAATTTGACTGTTGTACCAATTGCACGTACTCATTTTCATTATGTTTCTACCAGGAGGGAAAAGACTAGAGTGCAATGAGGCTTTAGAACAGTCTTGCAGAGGGAAGAAAGGGTACTTGTGTGGTGGTTTGCATGTAATGGCCCCTATAGACATTTATTTAAACAAGTGGTCCCTGATAAAGTGGTGCTATCTGGAAAAGTTGTGAAACCTTTGGGAGATGGAGCCCTTGTGGGAGGAAGAGAGACACTGAGGGCAGGCCTGGCCCTGCTGCATGATTACATTTCATACGGTTGCAACTTCCCTCCTGATATAAACGATCCTTCCCGGGCTGGAGAGATGGCTAAGAGGTTAAAGCGTTTGCCTACAAAGCCAAAGGACCCAGGTTCAATTCCCCAGGACCCATGTTAGCCAGATGCACAAGTTGATGCATGTGTCTGGAGTTCGTTTGCAGTGGCTGGAGGCCCTGGTGCACCCATTCTCATTCATTCTCTCTCTCTGTGTGTCAAATAAATACATAAAAATAAAATATTAAGAAAGGATCCTTCCCCTCATTGACTTGATGAAGGAAGCTACTACTTAATTTTTTTTCTTTTTTTAGAGAGAAAGAGAGAGCGGGAGAGAGAGAGAGAATTGGTGTGCCAGGGCCTCAGCCACTGCTATCGAACTCCAGGTGCTTGCACCACCTAGTGGACATGTGTGACCTTGTACTTGCCTCACCTTTGTGCATCTGACTTACATGGGATCTGGAGTGTCGAACGTGTATCCTTAGGCTTTACAGGTAAGTGCATTAACTGCTATTTTGTACTGTTAAAGGGAGAGTCAAGTGCCAAAGAAGTGAGGGTAAACACTGAACAACAGAGCAAAAAATGGATGCCATCAATCTAGTCACCAGTAAAAAGTACTAAATACTGATAGCACTCCCCTGAGTCTAATTACTATTTAATTTCAATCTAGCAATGTTTCTTTTTCCTGTTTACTTGTGATTCAATTCTATTGTGGTTACAGAATTCTCTTGATAATATTTCACTCATTTTCAATGCACTAAAACTTTTGAGTTATGGGCTAGGATATAGTTTATCCTTAAGTTCACTTAGGAAAAATGTGTTTGATTTTATTTTTTTGAATAGCAGCTTGTACATATCAGTGAGTCCAATTGGCTTATTGTGCTTTTCAAGTTTTCTGCATGCCTGTTTTTCTATCTTGTTGACCTGTCAATAATTTAAATGGGTTTTAAGATAGGAAACCATTGCTGTATTATCTATTTTCCCTATTATTTCAATTTATATTTTGGCATTTTGTTGTCATGCTATTTGTGGAAATATCATATAGTTTTTTCTAATTAAATAACAATACTACTATGAATGTTCCTGTTTGTCTCTGGTGATATTTGTTACACATTAATAGTTATTTCACTGACTTTCCAAACTTTGTTTGTAATTTGTGTAGTATACCTTCTCTCATCCTTTTATTTTATTTTGCATCTGTTTGACAATTACAACACTTACTCATGATCAAAAATAATATTTGATAGACTAGAAATAGAATGGAACTTCCTAAATTTGCTAGAGAATATATACAAAAACCCTGAGCTAATGTCATAGTTAATGATGAAATGCTGAGTACTTTTCCCAAAGATGCTAGTTTTCACCACAATGCTTAGCATTGTGCTGAAGGGTCCAGCAAAGATAAAACTAAGAGGTATCAAGATGGTAAAGGACAAAGTAAAATTATTACAATTTCTGGATGATTATCATCACGTTATTTTGAGACAGGCTATTACTCTATAACTCAATCCGGGAATATTTCAATTCAGAAAACAATAGCTATGGCACACTGGTCAGAGGAGACCCCTCAAGAGTTGCTTACTGCTCCCGTGCCCTTAGGAGGCGGTCATGTGACCTTCCCACGCTCCCCCACTCGTTGATCTGAGTGTCCCGAGCCTGCCTCCTGTCGCCAGCAGGGAGTATTTCAACGTGGAAGCATTTGCTGTGCAACACACCCGAACTCCCCGAACTGTGCATGTTCCTGGTTGTGGGCTCCCAGCGCGGCTCCGTCCCAAGCAGGACGCCTCCCTCGAACGGCACGACAGGCCGACTCCTCTGCGAGCCATGCAGAGGACTCCAGCGGACTTTTCTAACGTTGACCTGCCGTGCCGAAGTCCCACAGCTGCACTGCAGGTTGCTGAGAACTGTGGGCTTGTCCTGAGGCCTTTACCCACTGTCGTCTGAACCCAGGCACGACTCTGTGCCTCTGTGGCCGCATCTTAGCTCCACTTCCTACTGGGGGACCTGGTAGACCAATTCCTTCTTTACTGCTTAGCCTTCCTGTTTCTCTGCACGCTCAGCTGTTCTATAACGCCTTCTGTGATTCCCAAGGTTCTTCCTCCATTTGTTTGGTGTATCCTTTGTTTTGCTGAGTATTCTCAGTCCTCAGATTTACACTGAGGTGGCTTCCAATCCTCTTTCTTGACACATGCCCCTTACAATCATCTATGTGGAGTTTTAAAATTGTAATTCTAATTCATTTATATATGAATGTACACATTGTTTTTAGTAAGCCTTGTTTTGAAATTTAAGAGATTGTTCTGAGACTGCAGCATCTAAATTTATGCACACAAAGAAACTTTTATCAACTTGTTTTACTTCTCTAACTCAGTTTCCATGGTACCAGGCATGGCTGTCTCACCTTTTAAATTTTGACACAATGATGTCATCTACAAAGTACACACTGGAGAACTTTGCAATTGAGTTACTGAAAAATGCAAGAAGATCTCCTCATGTTTTAAGCATGTCTGTGGTTTTGGGTAGGGTGGCATTCATAGCTGTCCTTGGCCACATGTGGTCCTCATGTTAGGCATGCCTAAAAGAGA